>NW_028319909.1:1782500-2110000 GCF_062004578.1 Staurois parvus | reverse complement strand
ATATAAAAAATATTTTTTAAATACATTTAAAAAAGCTAAAAAAACTAAAAAAGCTAAAAAAAAATCCCAGTTCCTCATGAGCAGAGGTTGTTCTTTATCAAGGCTCAAACAGGATTCAACTGGTGCTTCCGGGTCTGTACACCCAATGTAGATGTTCCACTGACGCGTTTTGCTCCAAGGGATTCTGTCAGAGCAGCCTGGTTTGTGTGTAGATTTAAAAAAGAAAATGGATCTAAATCTGAGAAAAATCTTCGCCTCTCGCCCACACTGATGTGCAGACAACTTCATGGTTGTGAGCGCCCAGAACGCAGGACTAGCAAGCCGGAAGACGCAGGTCTAGAGACGTGTCAGGCTTTGCCGGAAGTGCAGCGCACATTGCGTGGGAGAATTGCCAAATACATCTCTATGGAAACATCAGCAATGCATATATATACATTCTTATAAAAGAAATGCACTTTGTATACAGATAGCTTATACAACGAAGAACATACCGTATGAAACAATAAAAAATAGAAAAACGCACCGTATTGTAATATATTCTGCCGGAACGTATTCTGCCAATTATTAGATCAATAAAGTATATTTGGACGATAATCAGTTCTCACCACCACTATGTATAAAATCAGAGAATATAATTTAAAGGAGGGCTCACAGTCCCCCCGTCACCGTCATACTTAGTGAACATGGTTGGGAAAGGTGGGGAGGGGGCACCATTCAGAGAATGCCGTGTATTTTTACAAAGCATTCCCTGATTGGATGAGGGGATGCCACCATCCCTGGACAATAATCAGATCTCGCCACCACTATGTATAAAATCGGAGAATATTATTTAAAGAAGGGCTCACAGCCCCGCCATCACCATCATACATAGTGAACGCGGTTGAGAAACGTGGGGAGGCGGCACCATTCAGAGAATGCCTTGTATTTTTACAAAGCATTCCCTGATTGGATGAGGGGATGTCACCATCCCTGGATGATAATAATTTCTCACCACCACTTGTATAAAGTCGAAGAATATTATTTAAGGAAGGGCTCACAGCCCCCCACCCCCCCCCCCCCCCATCACAGTCACACATAGTGAACATGGTTGGCAAAGGTGGGGAGGGGGCACCATTCAGAGAATGTCTTGTATTTTTATTACATTTTTATTTTTATTATCTTGTAAGCATTCCCTGATTGGATGAGGGGATGTCACCACCCTGCCTCTCCACCTTGTCCATTCAGAGAACCCTTTGTATTTACTAAAAAAAAAAAAAAAATAATATAAAAGATAAGGCATTCTTGAATGGTGTCTGTGCCAAGCAAGCGACCACTTGTGTTGACTATGCAGCAAGGCAGCAGCTTGGCTTGGGACCCGGAAGACAGTGAGCGTTACTGTAGTGGCTTCTACAGCGATTATCCACTTCCATGGGGATCCCAGAGCTATGATATATGCATGCGTAAATTGGTGCAATCTGGGCCAATGTAACTATGCAAAAATACCTGGAATTCAACTTAAAATTATTATTAAAATCACCCAAATCACCCACTCCGCTCCTCCCAAGACATCTTCCTCATCACCTCCTCCCATGCTCGCCTCCAGGACTTCTCCAGAGCCTCTCCCATCCTATGGAACTCCTTACCACAGTATGTCCGGTCAGCCTGCACTCTGTCTTTGAAAACTCGCTTATTCAGGGAAGCCTACCCCACCTTCACCTAAAATCTGCACTTGAATCACCTCCACCAGATCATCCCCCGCAGCTATCACCTTTTGTATCACCTCCCCCTTCCCAGGGGCGGACTGACCATTTGGAAACTTGGGCACTGCCCGAGGGCCCGGGGTTGGTAGGGGGCCCCATAAGATGATCCTGGTACCTTTTTCATAGGCTTTTTTGGGCAAGGACACAGGGGCCCCATGATCCTCTATTGCCCGGGGGCCCCATGAGTTGTCAGTCCGCCCCTGCCCCTTCCTTTAGATTGTAAGCTCCACGAGCCAGGCCCTCACATTCCTTTTGTACTGAAATGTATTGTAATTGTACTGTCTCCCTTATATTGTAAAGTGCTGCGCAAACTGTTGGCGCTATATAAATCCTGTATAATAATAATATAAAAAAAAAAATTTCTTAAAGGGTTAGTCCACCTTTGTGACCAGGTTTCATCCATATTTAGGATATAGCATGAAGCATGGTCACATTCCCCATCCCCCACCCCCAAACAGCTCCCCTTCGCCACCTAATTAAAATTGAAGAGTGCGTCTCCCTGCAGCCATCAGCCTGTGTTGGCATTTGGTGTGGCTGTGTGTGGATCTCCCCCATAGCTGCCTCCTCCATTCACAGGAATGACTACAATTCCCATCTGTCACCAGGAACTCATAGATCTCAATGGAGCGCAAAAACAGTGATGCCACCGCACTTGCGGTCCAATTATTACTTCCTCCAGTACCTCTGCATGGACCTGAGGCTGGGGGAAGAGTTTGCATAAGGCTGGACCAGGGGCAGACTGACAACTCATGGGGCCCCCGGACAATAGGGGATCATGGGGCCCCTGTGTCCTTGCTCAAACTCAAAAAAGCCTATGAAAAAGGTACCAGGGGCATCTCATGGTGCCCCCTACTGACCCTGGGCCCTCGGGCAGTGCCCGTGTTTCCAAATGGTCAGTCCGCCCCTGCAAAAACCATATAATAGGAGGTCAAACCTAACAACACTTTCAGTTGTATCCAATTAGGAAGGCTCTTGCACTACATAATTGAAGGTAAATCTAAAGCAAATTGGGCAGAAATTGGAAAGAAAATTGTATGGTGTAATTGTAGAGTGTATGGCCAGCCTAAGCAACGTTAATCGTGATTGCAATGCTTTGCAGGCTTGAAAGCAAAAAATAAAAAATTCAATGCCTATATTTTAATTCATTTGGATACATTGATGTTTCTTTCTTCTTTTTTTTTAAAGTGGACTGTGCCTTTAAAAAAAAGATGAAACCATGTAACATTTTCGATTCTATTTTCTAACATTTTACATTCTAAATTCTTTTTTACTGCCACTTTAAAGGAAATTGGGCAGAAATTGGAAAGAAAATTGTATAGTGTATGGCCAAAAAATTGTATAGTGTATGGCCAGCCTAAGCATGTGCATTCCATCTGCAACATTGATCGTGATTGCAATGTTTTGCAGGCCTGAAAGCAAAAAAAAATATTCAATGCCTATTTTTTAACTAATTTGGATACATTGATGTTTTGTTTTTTTTTTTAAAGTGGACCGTGCCTTTAAAAAAGATGAAACAATGTAACATTTTAGATCCTATTTTCTAATATTTTACATTCTAAAAAATTCAATGTCTATTTTTTAATTAATTTGGATACATTGATGTTTCTTTTTTTTTTTTAAAGTGGACTGTGCCTTTAAAAAAGATGAAACAATGTAACATTTTAGATCCTCTTTTCTAATATTTTACATTCTACATTCTTTTTTGCTGCCACTCTAAAGGAAATTGGGAAGAAATTGGAAAGAAAATTGTATAGTGTATGGCCAAAAAATTGTATAGTGTATGGCCAGCCTAAGCATGTGCATTTCATCTGCAACATTGATCGTGATTGCAATGTTTTGCAGGCCTGAAAGCCTGAAAAAAAATTAAATGCCTATTTTTTAATTAATTTGGATACATTGATGTTTCTTTTTTTTTTTTTTTTTTTAAAGTGAACTGTGGCTTTAAAAAAGATGAAACAATGTAACATTTTAGATCCTATTTTCTAACATTTTACATTCTTTTTTGCTGCCACCTTGTGATATTTTGGAAGTACTGCGCACGCAGATATTACCCAATATAATCATCCTAGTCTTATTATTGTATTCAACGTTGATTGTGATTGCAAAGTGTTGCAGGACTGAAAGCAAAAAAAAAAAAAAATTCAATGCCTATTTTTTAATTCATTTGGATACATTGATTTTTTTTTTAAAGTGGACTGTGCCTTTAAGAAAGATGAAACAATGTAACATTTTAGATCCTATTTTTTAATATTTTACATTCTAAAAAATTCAATGCCTATTTTTTAATTAATTTGGATACATTGATGTTTCTTTCTTTTTCTTTTTTTTTAAGTGGACTGTGTCTTTAAAAAAGATGAAACAATGTAACATTTTCGATTCTATTTTCTAACATTTTACATTCTACATTCTTTTTTACTGCCACTTTAAAGGAAATTGGGCAGAAATTGGAAAGAAAATTGTATAGTGTATGGCCAAAAAATTGTATAGTGTATGGCCAGCCTAAGCATGTGCATTCCATCTGCAACATTGATCGTGATTGCAATGTTTTGCAGGCCTGAAAGCAAAAAAAAATATTCAATGCCTATTTTTTAACTAATTTGGATACATTGATGTTTTGTTTTTTTTTTAAAGTGGACCGTGCCTTTAAAAAAGATGAAACAATGTAACATTTTAGATCCTATTTTCTAATATTTTACATTCTAAAAAATTCAATGTCTATTTTTTAATTAATTTGGATACATTGATGTTTCTTTTTTTTTTTTAAGTGGACTGTGCCTTTAAAAAAGATGAAACAATGTAACATTTTAGATCCTCTTTTCTAATATTTTACATTCTACATTCTTTTTTGCTGCCACTCTAAAGGAAATTGGGCAGAAATTGGAAAGAAAATTGTATAGTGTATGGCCAAAAAATTGTATAGTGTATGGCCAGCCTAAGCATGTGCATTCCTCCTTCAATGTTGATTGTGATTGCAATGCTTTGCAGGCCTGAAAGAAAGAAAAAAAATTAAATGCCTATTTTTTAATTAATTTGGATACATTGATTTTTTTTTTTTTTTAAAGTGGACTGTGCCTTTAAAAAAGATGAAACAATGTAACATTTTAGATCCTATTTTCTAACATTTTACATTCTTTTTTGCTGCCACCTTGTGATATTTTGGGAGTACTGCGCACGCAGATATTACCCAATATAATCATCCTAGTCTTATTATTGTATTCAACGTTGATTGTGATTGCAATGTTTTGCAGGCCTGAAAGCAAAAAAAAAAAAAATTCAATGCCTATTTTTTAATTCATTTGGATACATTGATTTTTTTTTTAAAGTGGACTGTGCCTTTAAGAAAGATGAAACAATGTAACATTTTAGATCCTATTTTTTAATATTTTACATTCTAAAAAATTCAATGCCTATTTTTTAATTAATTTGGATACATTGATGTTTCTTTCTTTTTCTTTTTTTTTAAGTGGACTGTGTCTTTAAAAAAGATGAAACAATGTAACATTTTCGATTCTATTTTCTAACATTTTACATTCTACATTCTTTTTTACTGCCACTTTAAAGGAAATTGGGCAGAAATTGGAAAGAAAATTGTATAGTGTATGGCCAAAAAATTGTATAGTGTATGGCCAAAAAATTGTATAGTGTATGGCCAGCCTAAGCATGTGCATTCCATCTGCAACATTGATCGTGATTGCAATGTTTTGCAGGCCTGAAAGCAAAAAAAAATATTCAATACCTATTTTTTAACTAATTTGGATACATTGATGTTTTTTTTTTTTTTTTAAAGTGGACCGTGCCTTTAAAAAAGATGAAACAATGTAACATTTTAGATCCTATTTTCTAATATTTTACATTCTAAAAAATTCAATGTCTATTTTTTAATTAATTTGGATACATTGATGTTTCTTTTTTTTTTTTAAGTGGACTGTGCCTTTAAAAAAGATGAAACAATGTAACATTTTAGATCCTCTTTTCTAATATTTTACATTCTACATTCTTTTTTGCTGCCACTCTAAAGGAAATTGGGAAGAAATTGGAAAGAAAATTGTATAGTGTATGGCCAGCCTAAGCATGTGCATTCCACCTTCAACGTTGATTGTGATTGCAATGCTTTGCAGGCCTGAAAGAAAGAAAAAAAATTAAATGCCTATTTTTTAATTAATTTGGATACATTGATTTTTTTTTTTTTTAAAGTGGACTGTGCCTTTAAAAAAGATGAAACAATGTAACATTTTAGATCCTATTTTCTAACATTTTACATTCTTTTTTGCTGCCACCTTGTGATATTTTGGGAGTACTGCGCACGCAGATATTACCCAATATAATCATCCTAGTCTTATTATTGTATTCAACGTTGATTGTGATTGCAAAGTGTTGCAGGACTGAAAGCAAAAAAAAAAAAAAATTCAATGCCTATTTTTTAATTCATTTGGATACATTGATTTTTTTTTTAAAGTGGACTGTGCCTTTAAGAAAGATGAAACAATGTAACATTTTAGATCCTATTTTTTAATATTTTACATTCTAAAAAATTCAATGCCTATTTTTTAATTAATTTGGATACATTGATGTTTCTTTCTTTTTCTTTTTTTTTTAAGTGGACTGTGTCTTTAAAAAAGATGAAACAATGTAACATTTTCGATTCTATTTTCTAACATTTTACATTCTACATTCTTTTTTACTGCCACTTTAAAGGAAATTGGGCAGAAATTGGAAAGAAAATTGTATAGTGTATGGCCAAAAAATTGTATAGTGTATGGCCAGCCTAAGCATGTGCATTCCATCTGCAACATTGATCGTGATTGCAATGTTTTGCAGGCCTGAAAGCAAAAAAAAATATTCAATGCCTATTTTTTAACTAATTTGGATACATTGATGTTTTTTTTTTTTTTTAAAGTGGACCGTGCCTTTAAAAAAGATGAAACAATGTAACATTTTAGATCCTATTTTCTAATATTTTACATTCTAAAAAATTCAATGTCTATTTTTTAATTAATTTAGATACATTGATGTTTCTTTTTTTTTTTTTTTAAGTGGACTGTGCCTTTAAAAAAGATGAAACAATGTAACATTTTAGATCCTCTTTTCTAATATTTTACATTCTACATTCTTTTTTGCTGCCACTCTAAAGGAAATTGGGCAGAAATTGGAAAGAAAATTGTATGGCGTATGACCAAAAAATTGTATAGTGTATGGCCAGCCTAAGCATGTGCATTCCATCTGCAACATTGATCGTGATTGCAATGCTTTGCAGGCCTGAAAGCCTGAAAAAAAATTAAATGCCTATTTTTTAATTAATTTGGATACATTGATGTTTCTTTTTTTTTTTTTTTTTTTTTTTTTTTTAAAGTGAACTGTGGCTTTAAAAAAGATGAAACAATGTAACATTTTATATCCTATTTTCTAACATTTTACATTCTACATTCTTTTTTGCTGCCACCTTGTGATATTTTGAGAGTACTGCGCACACAGATATTACACAATATAATCATCCTAGTCTTATTATTGTATTCAACGTTAATCGTGATTGCAACGCTTTGCAGGCCTGAAAGCAAAAAAAAAAAAAAAAAAATTCAATGCCTATTTTTTAATTAATTTGGATACATTGATGGGTTTTTTTTTTTTTTAAGTGGACTGTGCCTTTAAGAAAGATGAAACAATGTAACATTTTAGATCCTATTTTTTAATATTTTACATTCTAAAAAATTCAATGCCTATTTTTTAATTAATTTGGATACATTGATGTTTCTTTTTTTTTCTTTTTTTTTTAAAGTGGACTGTGTCTTTAAAAATGATGAAACAATGTAACATTTTAGATCCTATTTTCTAATATTTTACATTCTACATTCTTTTTTGCTGCCACTCTAAAGGAAATTGGGAAAAAATTGGAAAGAAAAATGTATAGTGTAAGGCCAACCTAAGCATGTGCATTCCATCTGCAACGTTGATCGTGATTGCAATGCTTTGCAGGCCTGAAAGCAAAGAAAATAAAAAATTAAATGCCTATTTTTTAATTAATTTGGATACATTGATGTTTCTTTTTTTTTTTTTTTTTTTTTAAAGTGGACTGTGCCTTTAAAAAAGATGAAACAATGTAACATTTTAGATCCTATTTTTTAATATTTTACATTCTAAAAAATTCAATGCCTATTTTTTAATTAATTTGGATACATTGATGTTTCTTTTTTTTTCTTTTTTTTTTTTTAAAGTGGACTGTGTCTTTAAAAATGATGAAACAATGTAACATTTTAGATCCTATTTTCTAATATTTTACATTCTACATTCTTTTTTGCTGCCACTCTAAAGGAAATTGGGCAAAAATTGGAAAGAAAAATGTATAGTGTAAGGCCAACCTAAGCATGTGCATTCCATCTGCAACGTTGATCGTGATTGCAATGCTTTGCAGGCCTGAAAGCAAAGAAAATAAAAAATTAAATGCCTATTTTTTAATTAATTTGGATACATTAATGTTTCTTTTTTTTTTTTTTTTTTAAAGTGGACTGTGCCTTTAAAAAAGATGAAACAATGTAACATTTTAGTTCCTATTTTTTAATATTTTACATTCTAAAAAATTCAATGCCTATTTTTTAATTAATTTGGATACATTGATGTTTCTTTTCTTTTTTTTTTTTTTTTTTTAAGTGGACTGTGTCTTTAAAAAAGATGAAACAATGTAACATTTTAGATCCTATTTTCTAATATTTTACATTCTACATTCTTTTTTGCTGCCATCTTGTGATATTTTGG
The DNA here is from genome assembly GCF_062004578.1 of Staurois parvus. Classification (NCBI taxonomy): domain Eukaryota; kingdom Metazoa; phylum Chordata; class Amphibia; order Anura; family Ranidae; genus Staurois; species Staurois parvus. The sequence continues at coordinate 2,101,514 of NW_028319909.1, read as the reverse complement.
GAGTACTGCGCACGCAGATATTACATAAAATAATCATCCTAGTCTTATTATTGTATTCTTGGTTAAAAAACAAAACAAAAAAACACCACGCTCATGAGAAGTAGATTAACCTTGAATGTATAAATGTTTTAATGTCAGTCTGCATTTATCAAGCAATGGAGAACTGAAATAAATTCCAGAGAATGCTAGCAGCGTGACCTCATTTAAATTGCTGTTCTCTCTTTTGTGCCTCCACCATGTTGTAGGGGTGACACAAACACAATATTGGAATGTAGGAAGGGTTTCAAGGGCATTTGGATGAATTTTTGGTAAAAGTTGTACTCTGCTGACATCTAGTGGACACATATAAGTATTGCCTCCTGGGAATAGCTTCAGGTTTGTATAAGGCAGTGACAGTGGTGATTTGCTGACCTCTAGTGGTTGTAAATCAGAGAATACTGCAAGTGAAAATATGAACACTTTTTCCTTAAAGCAGGAAAATTATAGAGGGCCCCAAACACTTTCAGAGGGTCACACAGTATTTTCACATTTCAATGCCCCAAAGGTTTGGTCTAGCTAATATTTTTGCAGTGTATCTCAATGCATGCTGAAAAAGGTGGAGTGAAATAACCCCCAGCTTTGATAGCAGTGGATGAAAAATGAAAAAATAATACCCAGAATTGGTGTCAGTGAGTGCAACAATAACACCGACATTGGTGTCAGTGGCCACAATAATAACCCCCAACATTAGTGTCAGTGGATGCAATAATAACCTTCAGCATTAATATCAGTGGGTGAAAAAATAATACCCAGAATTGGTGTCAGTGAGTGCAACAATAACACCGACATTGGTGTCAGTGGCCACAATAATAACCCCCAACATTAGTGTCAGTGGATGCAATAATAACCTTCAGCATTAATATCAGTGGGTGAAAAAATAATACCCAGAATTGGTGTCAGTGAGTGCAACAAAACCACAAAAACTGGTGTCAGTGGCCATAATAATAACCCCCAAAATTAGTGTAAGTGGATGGAATAATAACCCCCAACATTGGTGTCAGTGGATGCAATAATAATTCACAGCATTAGTGTCAGTGGATGCATTAATAACTCCCAGCATTAGTTTCAGTGGATGCAATAATAACCCCCAACATTAGTGTCAGTGGATGCAATAATAACCCCCAACATTAGTGTCAGTGGATGCAATAATAACCCCCAGCATTAGAATCAGGAGATGCAATAATTACCCCCAACATTGGTGTCAGTGGCTACAGTAATAACCTCCAGCATTGGTGTCAGTGGCTGTAGTGATAACTCCTAACATTAGTGTCAGTGGATGCAATAATAACCCCAAGCATTGGTGTCCGTTGATGAAATTATAACACCCAGCATTGGTGTCAGTGGATGCAAAAACAACCCCTAGCACTGGTGTCAGTGGATGCAATAATAACCCCCGGCATTGGTGTCAGTGAATGCAATAATAACCCCCAGCTTTGAGGTCAGTACTATCAACATTTTTCGGGTAGTCAGTGGCAATGAAAGTCACTCCCCCCCCTCCAATTCCTCCCCCTTCCTTTCCCTTGCACTAGGGGATGATGGCAAATCCCCAGGATGAAGGGGGCTGATAAGCGCATTTGTAGGCCATCGATTCCTCCTGTCATTCAGTCACTGCCTGCCCATACAAGGTACAGGAAGGCAGCTGTGATGCTGATCCCCTGGAGAGAGTTTCTTGTAAGAAAGACAGAGAGCTACTTTGCCTGCCTGAATTTGGCTTCCTATCTTCCTACGAGGGGTGGATGAATTTCTTGGGGTTCCAGTTACTGCAGGTATTTGCCATCTATCAAGCTATATATTATTTTGCCATTTCTTTGTGGGCTACTTGTTCCTATAATTTGGAGGAGGATAGCCATGGACTAGGAATCTCCCCTTCCTCAGGTAGTGCGGTTTGGGGGTTCTTGTGTTCCTTGGTCTGGAAGCTCTCGGCAATATTCGGTCCCATTGTGCTTGCCTCTCTCTCTCTCTCTCGGGGTCGATCCTTGGTTTGAGCAACCGTCAGTATGGTGTTCCCCCCCCCCCTCTGAACCCCTGAAGAAGCCAACTCAGCGAAACGCGTTGGGCTTTACCCAGGGGCGGACTGACAACTCATGGGGCCCTCGGGCAATAGGGGATCATGGGGCCCTTGTGTCCTTGCCCAAACTCAAAAAAGCCTATGAAAAAGGTACCAGGGGCATCTCATGGGGCCCCCCACTAAACCCGGGCCCTTGGGCAGTGTCCGAGTTTCCAAATAGTCAGTCCGCCTCTGGCACCTTCCCATATTCATGCTTGATTTTTGGGTGACCTTTTGGTCATGGTTGGGCATTGGTACAAGAGGGAAGGTGTCAAATGGGGTTCACTGTACTGAAGGCTTTATTTTCTTACCTGATTTTATGGCAGGGTGTGTATGTTCTACTTTACTACAGCTAATAAAATTCTAGATTTTTTATACATCCAATGTGTGAAAGTTTTCTGTCCCGAGGATATACAACCACCCTGTATAAATACTGCTACAGGGCGGCACGGGTGCGCAAAATCACATATATATATATACACGATTTTTGCATTCCCAGGTAGGGGGCGCACGCGAGGCGCTCGCACGCCCTACCCGCGTCGCCATTCGCGGCCGCAGATATCAATCACCGGCCAGTGATTACTTGCTGGTGCCCAGTGATTGCCGAGCATCTTTCTACGGCGAGGAGAACTGTTTATAAACAAAACAGTTCTCCTCCCTGTCAGCTCATGCACACTGCTTTGGATGGCTGTGCACAGGGGTCATGCAGCCTCATAGGACAGTCAGAGGGGTATGAAAACTCCTCCCACAAGCTTTAACCAAAATAGTAAAATCAGTCTGTATATACAGTAAAGCATGCTTGTTATACTCACTGTGGAACCTAAAGGGTTGATCCCTCGCATTATGTAAAAAGGCTGTTTGATCCTGTCTTCTCTAAACCTCCCCTTCTTCTACAGTCCTCTATCCATTTGGTGATAGAACAGAGCCTTGGGGGGAAGTCTGCACATGCTCAGTTTGGTGTATATTTCTAGAGAGGTTTTTATTTTTCTTGAGGGAGTGCATGTGACCAGCACAGGGCCAATCAGCACTATCCAGACAGAGGGTCAGGGGTCATGCAGTCCCATAGGACAGTCAGAGGAGAATGAAAACTCCTCCTGAAGCTTTAACCAGTGCTCTGCTGGACACTGATAGAGGTCACAAGACTGCTGTATACTGTTGATGAGAAAAGGGATTTAGCAGTTTATAATTACTAAAATAATCGCATTTCCATGTTGTGTGTACTGTGTGAGACCAGATATAGTGCATCCAGGGTCCGGGGAGACCAGATATAGTGAATGCAGGGTCCAGGGAGACCGGATGTAGTGAATGCAGGGTCCAGGGAGACCGGATATAGTGAATGCAGGGTCCGGGGAGACCAGGTATAGTGAATGCAGGGTCCGGGGAGACCGGATATAGTGAATGCAGGATGCGGGGAGACCAGATATAGTGAATGCAGGGTCCGGGGAGACCAGGTATAGTGAATGCAGGGTCCGGGGAGACCGGATATAGTAAATGCAGGGTCCGGGGAGACCAGATATAGTGAATGCAGGGTCCGGGGAGACCACATATAGTGAATGCAGGGTCCGGGGAGACCGGATATAGTGAATGCAGGGTCCGGGGAGACCGTGTATAGTGAATGCAGGGTCCGGGGAGACCGTGTATAGTGAATGCAGGGTCCGGGGAGACCGTATATAGTGAATGCAGGGTCCGGGGAGACCGTATATAGTGAATGCAGGGTCCGGGGAGACCGGATATAGTGAATGCAGGGTCCGGGGAGACCACATATAGTGAATGCAGGGTTCGGGGAGACCGTATATAGTGAATGCAGGGTCCGGGGAGACCACATATAGTGAATGCAGGGTTCGGGGAGACCGGATATAGGGAATGCAGGGTCCAGGGAGACCGGATATAGTGAATGCAGGGTCCTGGGAGACCGGATATAGTGAATGCAGGGTCCGGGGAGACCGGATATAGTGAATGCAGGGTCCGGGGAGAGCAGATATAGTGAATTCAGGGTCCGGGGAGAGCAGATATAGTGAATTCAGGGTCCGGGGAGACCAGATATAGTGAATGCAGGGTCCGGGGAGAGCAGATATAGTGAATTCAGGGTCCGGGGAGATCAGATACAGTGAATACAGGGTCCGGGGAGACCAAATATAGTGAATGCAGGGTCCGGGAGACCAGATATAGTGAATCCAGGATGCGGGGAGACCAGATATAGTGAATGCAGGGTCCGGGGAGACCGGATATAGTGAATGCAGGGTCCGGGGAGACCGGATATAGTGAATGCAGGATGCGGGGAGACCAGATATAGTGAATGCAGGGTCTGGGGAGAGCAGATATAGTGAATGCAGGGTCCGGGGAGACTAGATATAGGTTCCTTTCACATGAGCAGACCGATGGGGTCCACCTGTTCATTTTTTAGGTGGACCCGATCAGTCTATCCATAGACTTCTATGGACCGGTGTCAGCAGGCAATAGTCCACTGACACCCGCTGGCATCCGATTCGATCCTCTATGCCAAAAACTGATGGATGGGGATCATTCCCCCATCTGTTCAGCGGATTGGATCAGATGACCATCGGGTGGAAATAGACAGACGGTCCATTTCCATCCGACCGTCCCATTGAAATCAGTGGTCAGTGTCTGTTGTACAGCAGCAGAGCAGACAGAATCCTATCATTCGCCGGCTCAGTGGAAATCAGCGGATAGATCCCCCCGTTGAACGGGGTGGAACACACTGATGGATCCATCCCATCTGAAAGGGACCTTAGTGAATGCAGGGTCCTGGGTTTAGTAATACTTTTTGATTGGCGAGGTGCAGCATGAAATTCTACTCTAATGAAAGCTGCAGATTTAAAATACAATATGAGATTTAGTAGCAGTAGGAAAAGTAGGGTTTAAATACACTGTGTAAGCAAAGCATAAGAATGATCATCCCAGAAAAGTGTAATAAATACGGGTTTATTTATTTATTCTTATTCATTTATATCAATTCTGTAACAGATAAATAATTGCCAAAATCAAAAGCATTCTATTAACATACAACCATAAAATATGATGCTACGCAAACAGTTATTATAACACCACGACTTGTTTTATCTCATGATTGTGAAAAAATTGATTTACTAAAGCTGAAGAGCGCAAACTCTGGTGCAGCTGTACTTGGTAGCCAATCAGCTTCTAACTTCATCTTGTTCAATTAAAGTGTTACTGGTAGTCATCCTAGAACTAGAAGCATTGTAGCACAAGAGTTTCTAGATGTGTTTATCCAGGATCAGAGGATCTTCCAGATTCAGCTCTTCATATCCGGCACACCTAGTTGTAAAACCTTCTGGGATAAAGCAGACGGAGACAATGGAGTCACTAGAATAGCCGATGGTAAGAAGGATGGGTAGGAGCTGCAAACACAGTGCTGGTATTGGGGTGTGGAAGGCAATGACCCATCTATATATGGGTTGGGTATGAGAGAACAGACTGAAGGGGATGACAAGAAATTGGGATGATATGGGAAGGGGATGGTAAGAAGGATGGGTAGGGGCTGCAAACAGAGTGCTGGTATTGGGGTGTGGAAGGCAATGACCCGTCTATATATGGGTTGGGTATGGGAGAACAGACTGAAGGGGATGACAAAGAATTGGGATGATATGGGAAGGGGATGGTAAGAAGGATGGGTAGGGGCTGCAAACAGAGTGCTGGTATTGGGGTGTGGAAGGCAATGACCCGTCTATATATGGGTTGGGTACAGGAGAACAGACTGAAGGGGATGACAAGGAATTGGGATGATATGGGAAGAGGATGGTAAGAAGGATGGGTAGGAGCTGCAAAAAGAGTGCTGGTATTGGGGTGTGGAAGGCAATGACCCGTCCATATATGGGTTGAGTACGGGAGAACAGACTGAAGGGGATGACAAAGAATTGGGATGATATGGGAAGGGGATGGTAAGAAGGATGGGTAGGGGCTGCAAACAGAGTGCTGGTATTGGGGTTGGAAGGCAATGACCCGTCTATATATGGGTTGGGTACAGGAGAACAGACTGAAGGGGATGACAAGGAATTGGGATGATATGGGAAGGGGATGGTAAGAAGGATGGGTAGGAGCTGCAAACAGAGTGCTGGTATTGGGGTGTGGAAGGCAATGACCTGTCTATATATGGGTTGGGTACGGGAGAACAGACTGAAGGGGATGACAAGGAATTGGGATGATATGGGAAGGGGATGGTAAGAAGGACGGGTAGGAGCTGCAAAAAGAGTGCTGGTATTGGGGTGTGGAAGGCAATGACCCGTCTATATATGGGTTGGGTACGGGAGAACAGACTGAAGGGGATGACAAGGAATTGGGATGATATGGGAAGGGGATGGGTAGGAGCTGCAAACAGAGTGCTGGTATTGAGGTGTTGAAGGCAATGACCCGTCTATATATGGGTTGGGTACGGGAGAACAGACTGAAGGGGATGACAAGGAATTGGGATGATATGGGAAGGGGATGGTAAGAAGGATGGGTAGGAGCTGCAAACAGAGTGCTGGTATTGGGGTTGGAAGGCAATGACCCGTCTTTATATGGGTTGGGTATGGGAGAACAGACTGAAGGGGATGACAAGGAATTGGGATGATATGGGAAGGGGAATGGTGGCGAGTAGCAGAAAGGAAAGGAATAAAGTCCTCCAACACCATAAATAATGAGCATTCCATCATAGCAGTTTGGAGAGATGATGATGTCAAAATGTATAATGTCCATAAATCCAAACTTAATTATTGAAGCCCTTGAAAAGAAAAGAAAACCATAAAAATATAAAGCTATTCAGGTGTAAAATACGCAAACCAGTCTATTAACATTATATCAGGCAAGTAAAGGTAAAACCGCTTTGTCAACACAATAGCCGGGCTACTAGGATTTCCAGAAGAAGATATGCCTTCAAGCTGTATAATAAACCCAAAAACAAACAATTTTATATTGCAGTTTACCATTTCCTAGGTGGCTACCCTCGTGAGAGCCTCTGTGTTGTGGGTATGTCTAAGCTTCTCTCTGCACAGCCAGGCAACAGGTATTTCTTGCACAGACTTGCATCCAGGAGATGGTGACCAGTCCATGGGCTTGGTTTTGTTGTTTTATTAGGGGAATTCAACTTGGATAGGGAAATAGAGATTATGGGATGCCCAGTTGGCTTGAATCAATGGAAGTAGGACCCTGCATTCATTATATTCGCTCTCCCCGGACCCTGTATTCACTATATCTTGTCTCCCCGGACCCTCCATTCATTATATTCGCTCTCCCTGGACCCTGTATTCACTATATCTTGTCTCCCCGGACCCTGCATTCATTATATTCGCTCTCCCCGGACCCTGTATTCACTATATCTGGTCTCCCCGGACCCTGCATTCACTATATCTGGTCTCCCGGACCCTGCATTCACTATATCTGGTCTCCCCAGATCCTGCATTCCTTATATTCGCTCTCCTGGATCCTGCATTCACTATATCCGGTCTCTCCGGACCTTGCATTCACTATATCCGGTCTCTCCGGACCCTGCATTCACTATATCTGGTCCCCCGGACCCTGCATTCACTATATCCAGTCTCCCCGGACCCTGCATTCACTATATGTGGTCTCCCAGGACCCTGCATTCACTATATCTGGCCTCCCCGGACCCTGCATTCACTATATCCGCTCTCCCCGGACCCTGCATTCACTATATCCGCTCTCCCCGGACCCTGCATTCACTATATCTGGTCTCCCCGGACCCTGCATTCATTATATTCGCTCTCCCGGACCCTGCATTCACTATATCTGGTCTCTCCGGACCCTGCATTCACTATATCCGCTCTCCCCGGAACCTGCATTCACTATATCCGGTCTCCCCGGACCCTGCATTCACTATATCTGGTCTCCCCGGACCCTGCATTCACTATATCTGGTCTCCCCGGACCCTGCATTCACTATATCTGGTCTCCCCGGACCCTGCATTCACTATATCCGCTCTCCCAGGACCCTGCATTCACTATATCTGGTCTCCCTGGACCCCGCATTCACTATATCTGGTTTCTTCCTATGTATATGGGCAGATCCTGGACTGTTCTTCTCCTGAAAGCTGTCAGTCATTGCAGATCAGCAGCAACAGCCCATTATGGGCGAGGAACAAGCAGCCCCTCAAAAATCAGCTTTACTTCTCGTAACTACATGCCGAGATGTCTTCTCTCCCACTTTAGTCCTCATGCACATTGGACCATTTTTGCAGCGGCTGTTTTTGGCTTTTGATGTTTTTTTCTACAGCCAGATCCCAGAGAGTAAAGAGAGAAGAAGCGCCTCTAAGTGCAGCAGACCACTTAATACAGCATAAAAAGTAGGAAGACTCACATGTTAGTAGAGTCATTCAGGCATGTTTAATATATGGTGTTAAGAACGGCTGTCACTGGTGCCCACTATTTTTAAGCTTTATTTCATTTATTTTAATCCGGTGATCTGGCCAGTAAGTCTGTTTTTGTTTTCAAAACAGATCTATAAATATATTATTTTACAGGGATGAGACAAACCATTTAACACTGACAGGGGTGCTTACAATGATCACTTTTTATTCATTCATGTAAAACCTTTCCCCCCAAAAAGGAAAAACAAAAACTTTACTGTAACTGTTTATAAAGCATGAGCTGGAGTTTGACTTCAATTTGTTAGTGCATTTAAATCTGCCAATACATTGGACAGTCCTCTCCTCCCCAGACTGACAATGCTGCTGTCTGCTGTGTCTCCTGTGATCCTTCATCCAGAGTGAGGACGCTCTAATACAAGAGGTGCTTTATTGGCCAGATCACAAGGGGAAAACAGAGAGAAAAAAGGTTAAAAAAAAAAACTAATGCAACCATCACATCTAAGGATTGGTATTCTGCAATATATTAAATTTTTGGTGTTGGGTTTAACAGTTGAAGAATAGGTACGCATTCACCAGTTGAAGAATAGGTACGCATTCACCAAGAGAAGAATAGGTACGCATTCACCATTTGAAGAATAGGTACGCATTCACCAAGAGAAGAATAGGTACGCATTCACCAGTTGAAGAATAGGTACGCATTCACCAAGAGAAGAATAGGTACGCATTCACCATTTGAAGAATAGGTACGCATTCACCAGTTGAAGAATAGGTACGCATTCCCCAGTAGAAGAATAGGTACGCATTCACCAGTTGAAGAATAGGTACGCATTCACCAGTAGAAGAATAGGTACGCATTCACCAGTTGAAGAATAGGTACGCGTTCACCAGTAGAAGAATAGGTACGCGTTCACCAGTTGAAGAATAGGTACGCGTTCACCAGTTGAAGAATAGGTACGCATTCACCAGTTGAAGAATAGGTACGTATTAACCAGTTGAGGAATAGGTACGCATTCACCAGTTGAGGAATAGGTACGTATTAACCAGTAGAAGAATAGGTACGCATTCACCAGTTGAAGAATAGGTACGCATTCACCAGTTGAAGAATAGGAACGCATTCACCAGTTGAAGAATAGGAACGCATTCACCAGTAGAAGAATAGGTACACATTCACCAGTTGAAGAATAGGTACCCATTTACCAGTTGAAGAATAGGAACACATTCACCAGTAGAAGAATAGGTACGCATTCACCAGTAGAAGAATAGGAACGCATTTACCAGTAGAAGAATAGGTACACATTCACCAGTAGAAGAATAGGTACGCATTCACAATTTGAAGAATAGGAACTCATTTACCAGTTGAAGAATAGGTACGCATTCACCATTTGAAGAATAGGTACACGTTCACCAGTTGAAGAATAGGAACGCATTCACCAGTTGAAGAATAGGTATGCATTTACCAGTTGAAGAATAGGTACGCATTCACCAGTTGAAGAATAGGAACGCATTCACCAGTAGAAGAATAGGAACGCATTCACCATTTGAAGAATAGGTACGCATTCACCAAGAGAAGAATAGGTACGCATTCACCATTTGAAGAATAGGTACGCATTCACCATTTGAAGAATAGGTTCGCATTCACCATTTGAAGAATAGGTACGCATTCACCAGTAGAAGAATAGGTACGCATTCACCAGTAGAAGAATGGGTACGCATTCACCAGTTGAAGAATAGGTACACATTCACCATTTGAAGAATAGGTACGCATTCACCATTTGAAGAATAGGTACGCATTCACCAGTAGAAGAATAGGTACACATTCACCAGTAGAAGAATAGGTACGCATTCACCATTTGAAGAATAGGTACGCATTCACCAGTTGAAGAATAGGTACACATTCACCAGTAGAAGAATAGGTACGCATTCACCATTTGAAGAATAGGTACGCATTCACCAGTTGAAGAATAGGTACGCATTCACCAGTTGAAGAATAGGTACGCATTCACCAGTTGAAGAATAGGTACGCATTCACCAATTGAAGAATAGGTACGCATTCACCATTTGAAGAATAGGTACGCATTCACCAGTTGAAGAATAGGTACGCATTCACCATTTGAAGAATAGGTACGCATTCCCCAGATGAAGAATAGGTACGCATTCACCAGTTGAAGAATAGGTACGCATTCACCAGTAGAAGAATAGGTACGCATTCACCAGTTGAAGAATAGGTACGCATTCACCATTTGAAGAATAGGTACGCATTCACCAGTTGAAGAATAGGTACGCATTCACCATTTGAAGAATAGGTACGCATTCCCCAGATGAAGAATAGGTACGCATTCACCAGTTGAAGAATAGGTACGCATTCACCAGTAGAAGAATAGGTACGCATTCACCAGTTGAAGAATAGGTACGCATTCACCAGTAGAAGAATAGGTACGCATTCACCAGTTGAAGAATAGGTACGCATTCACCAGTTGAAGAATAGGAACGCATTCACCAGTAGAAGAATAGGAACGCATTCACCAGTAGAAGAATAGGTACGCATTCACCAGTTGAAGAATAGGTACGCATTCACCAGTTGAAGAATAGGTACGCATTCACCAGTAGAAGAATAGGAACGCATTCACCAGTAGAAGAATAGGTACGCATTCACCAGCTGAAGAATAGGAACGCATCCCACCAATAACCATGCAGAGTCATACCTTGTAGGCCGATGTTCCCTGTGAACTGAGCTCTTGACCATTGTTGATAATAGCTAGAAAAGGAAGACAAGTTTCCGAGATATTCTCAATGGGCAGGTATTGGCCATATTCATTATATAATACATACCAGAAAAACAAAATAACAAACTTACTGAGTGCAATATACTACAGCAACCAATCATATGTAGAAGAATAACTGAATGCTTAGTGCTCTTTGTCTGCTGGGCTGGGATCCTGTTGTTAATTCTCACTTGGGACACTCAGAATCCCATTTGTAGAACCCCTCTAGATAGCCAGGGGGAGCTAGTGTTCAATTTTTAGTAAGGAGGGCTGAGTAGCAGCCTGGGTATAATGGTTAGCAGGGTTAAATTTGGATCAGGGCTGAGAGGCTCTGCAGGTCAGTTCCCAGATACCTCCTCCTGCTCTAGAGTCTTGGAGAAGATTCTAGAAGCACTGAGGGGGATGAGGAGGGGCTGACCTTTGCAAATCCCCAAGCAGAAGGCCTGGCATAGGGCCAAGGCAGCCCTTAAATGTGCTAGATCCTGTTAAGTAGCAGGAGTGGAGGATGTGAGGAAGCTGAGATGCAGGAGCTTGGGAGGGGGCCCACTGGAAAAGAGCCTACCTACAGGCAGGGTACTGGAAAGGAGGATCATTCAGCCTCATTGGTCCCCAGAGGACCACCTGTAGAGCCAGGAAAGGAGCCAGCCCAGCGGAAAGCATGAAGGCAGCTACCTACCTAAATCTGCTTGCAGGACTGAGACTGAGTGAGTAATCCTACACCTCCTGGGCCAAACAAGGGAAGAGAGAGCACTCTTTGGGGAAACCTGATTAGCTCCTTATCCGGGACTGTTTTCATTTTAAAGTGGCAGGCACTGGATACCCTTGCCCAGGGATTCCCTCAGGCAGCTGGATAAGAAGAGGATTATCTACGGTCTGGGGAGGTACACCAGGAGAGGCTGGAGAGCTCTCCAAGAAGAGTTTCTGCATGTGCCTATTTTTTTTTACAATGTATGAGCAATTTTTGATTGGTGTTCCCAATAGTACAAAAATGACCTCAACAGTATAATGTGTCACATAAAAATGCAAAATAATAATAATAACAAGAACAAAAACAATAAATATTATTATTGTTATTATTATTATTATTTTGCATTTTTATATGACGCATTATACTGTTGAGGTCATTTTTGTACTATTGGAAACACCAGAAAAATTTCTGCGTACACTGTAAAAAAAAAAATTGGGGCAAACCTATACCCCTCCCCAACCAGGTATAGAAAGTACAGTAATATTAACAATAATATACTAAATAAATATTATAATATAATTACAATAATATATTATACCAATATAAAAATGTATGACGAGTTTCTATATGGCACACATTCCATATATGGAATGCAATATAAAAACGAATCACAGTTATATTAATAATAATATAACAAAATAAAATATGTACGCCAATTGGTTGGCTTACTATATGGCACATATTATAATATTTAGTGTTGAGAGCATCTCGGTTAATACCTTGCTGTCTTCTCTTCATATTCCTTCTCACAAAGCAGAAAAGCACCAGAGCGATCAGCGACAGGACCAGGACATTTCCTGCTATCAGCCCAGCAAGGAGTTTGTAATCGATGTCACTGGAAGCTGATAAAACAACCATTTTAATTTCCTGATGTTCTGGTATGGTAGGGAGATGCATGCTCTTCATTCATCATCATCATCATCATCATCATCATCACACCATCCAATCAATTTAAAATAGGTCTAAACTCTAAATAGAAGACATTAAATTGCTAAATATTCTGCTTACCTTGCTGAGGCGAAGCTGCAGTGACTTCTTCTAAATCTGGAGATGCATCTGTAATAGAATCGTCTTTTAGATTGTCACCTCACATGGGCAAGACTCTAATTCTAACCAAATCATTATTTTGCTGTCTATGTTTTGCTAATAATGTGGAATAATATTCTTAATCATAGCAGCATACTTATAAGAGTGTAACTATAGCCATAGAGGGCCATGCAACTGCTATGGGGCCCAGAAGTACAGGGGGGCCCAGCACTGTCTTGTTACACAGTGTCATGTAGCAATAGCATTTGGCACATAAACAAATAAATACATGGATATAGTTTGGGAACATGTAAAGAATGTCTATGGAAATTATTTATGTTAAAGGAATTGTCTTTTTGATGAAGATAAAGGCTAGGGGGCCCTTGATGGTTTGCTATGGAACCTCTTCACATGTATCTGCTAATAACACCTGTACAGTATGGTTAATTGAATTGGTATGGTATAGTATGGTATGGAATAGTATGGTATTGTATGGAATAGTATGGAATGGTATTATATGGTACAGTATGGTATGGTATGTTATGGTATGGTATTGTATGTAATAGCATGGAATGGTAGTATATGGTACGGTATGGTATGGTATGGTGCAGTGTGGTATAGTTTAGTACCCTATGGTATGGTACGGTATGGTATAATATAGTATGGTACAATATGGTACAGTATGGTATGGTACAATATGGTATGGTATGGTATATTATGGTATGGCATGATATGGTGTGGTAAGGTATGATATGGCATGATATAATATGGTATGGCATTGTATGGTGTGGCACGCTATGTTATGGTACAGTATGGTATAGTGTGGTACTCTATGGTATGGTACAATCTGGTACAGTACGGTATGGTATGGCAAGGCATGATATAATATGATATGGCATGGTATGGTATGATATGGCATGGTATGGTATAGTATGGCATGGTATAATATGGTATGGTATGGCATGGTATGGTATGGTATGGTATGGTACGGCATAGTATAATTTGGTATGACATTGTGTGGTGTGGTATGCTATGTTATGGTATTTTATGGCATTCTATGGTATGGTATGGCATGACATTGTATGGTATGGCATAGTATAATATGGTATGGTATGGCATTGTGTGGTGTGGTACGCTATGTTATGGTATGGTATGGTGTGGTATGGTATGGTGTGGTATGGTATGGTATGGTGTGGTATGGTGTGGTATGGTGTGGTGTGGTATGGTATGGTGTGGTATGGCATGGTGTGGTATGGCGTGGTATGGTGTGGTATGGCATGGTGTGGTATGGCATGGTGTGGTATGGTATGGTGTGGTATGGTATGGTGTGGTATGGCATGGTGTGGTATGGTATGGTGTGGTATGGTGTGGTGTGGTGTGGTGTGGCATGGTGTGGTGTGGCATGGTGTGGTGTGGTATGGTATGGTGTGGTATGGTATGGTGTGGTATGGCATGGTGTGGTATGGTATGGTATGGTGTGGTATGGTATGACATGACATGGTTTGGTATGGCATGGTACGGCATATTATAATATGGTATGGTATGGCATTGTGTGGTGTTGTGTGGTACGCTATGGTGTGGTATGGTGTGGTATGGTGTGGTGTGGTATGGTATGGTATGGTGTGGTATGGTATGTATGGTATGGTGTGGTATGGTATGGTATAGTGTGGTATGGTGTGGTATGGTATGACATGACATGGTTTGGTATGGCATGGTACGGCATATTATAATATGGTATGGTATGGCATTGTGTGGTGTTGTGTGGTATGCTATGGTGTGGTATGGTATGGTGTGGTATGGTGTGGTATGGTATGGTGTGGTATGGTATGGTATAGTGTGGTATGGCATGGTATGGTACGGCATAGTATAATATGGTATGGTATGGCATTGTGTGGTGTGGTGTGGTGTGGTACGCTATGGTATGGCATGGTATGGTACGGCATAGTACAATATGGTATGGTATGGCATTGTGTAGGGTGGTATGCTATAGTATGGTACTGTATGGCAGTGTTTTTCAACCTTTTTTGTGCAAAGGCACACTTTTTTCATGAAAAAAATCACGAGGCACACCACCATTAGAAAATGTTAAAAAAATTTACCTCTGTGCCTATATTGACTATATATAAAGTAATTCTCTTGAATAGGAATCAAACACAAAGAAATTATTTTATAATTACTTTATTATGAAATAATAAAGTATTTTATAATTGGACCCGGGGGCCGGACCAAGAGTAGATGAATGATGTGTATGTGTCATCCATAGTAAGTATAGTAATATTCCCCCATAGTAAGCATAGTAATTAATCCCCCATATAGTAATTCATCCCCCATAGTAATTAATCCCCCATATAGTAATTCATCCCCCATAGTAATTCATCCCTCATATAGTATTTCATCCCCCCATATAGTATTTCATCCCCCCATATAGTATTTCATCCCCCCATATAGTATTTCATCCCTCATATAGTAATTCATCCCTCATATAGTATTTCATCCCTCATATAGTATTTCATCCCTCATATAGTATTTCATCCCCCATATAGTATTTCATCCCCCCATATAGTATTTCATCCCCTCATATAGTATTTCATCCCTCATATAGTATTTCATCCCCCCATATAGTATTTCATCCCTCATACAGTAATTCATCCCTCATATAGTAATTCATCCCCCATATAGTATTTCATCCCTCATATAGTATTTCATCCCCCCATATAGTATTTCATCCCTCATATAGTAATTCATCCCCCCATATAGTATTTCATCCCCCCATATAGTATTTCATCCCCCCATATAGTATTTCATCCCTCATATAGTAATTCATCCCTGATATAGTAATTCATCCCCCATATAGTATTTCATCCCCCCATATAGTATTTCATCCCTCATAAAGTAATTCATCCCTCATATAGTATTTCATCCCCCACAGTACTATTCCCCCCCCCCCCTTCTAGTAAGCCAAGTCCCCCGTGTCAATTCACTTACCTTTTGCGTTCCTCTCGCTGTCTTCCCGCGCCGTTCGGGTCTTCAGGGCGGACTGTGAGAGGAGCCTAGCTCCCCTCCCCTCACGTTCGGCACGCTGCCCCGCCTACACACATCCTGACAGCCACATCCGCAAGCCGGATTAAAAGGTCCGCGCGGACTTTTGGGGCTGCCAACCGAGAGGAGGCAGGGGAGCGGCCGACCGAGAGGAGGGAGGGGAGCAGGCGCCCGGCACACAGAAGAGCCGCATTAGACTGGGTAAAGAGCCGCATGTGGCTCGCGAGCCGCGGCTTGCCGACCACTGAATCATTAGATTCTAATGATTGGTCTATTTGTGAGCCGAAGCCACATGTTACAGATGAAATTGGAATTTTTCCCACGGCACACCAGACAATATCTCACGGCACACTAGTGTGCCGCGGCACAGTGGTTGAAAAACGCTGCTGTATGGCATGGTATAATATAGTACAGCATGGTATGGTGTGGTATGCTATGGTATGGTACAGGGAGGTACAGTATGGTATGATATGGCATGGTATGGTATGGTGAGGTATGGTTGGGCAACTCTTGTCCCTCTATCTACAGAACATCTATTAGTTGTACTAAAAAAATACACAAATGTAATATAAAAGGTAAATAATTTCTTACCAGGATAGAGGTTGTCACTAGTTTCTACTTTGCCAGCTGCAAGAAAGGGACATTACAGTTCAGTATTAATGATGGGACTGAGAATGACATAAAACATTAATGCAGAGAATGTATCAACCACTAAAATGTTGTCTTTATTAGTCTAACTTGCACTAGAAAAAATAACATATGATACCCATAAAAAAATAAATAAATAACTTTTACTTAAAAGTTCTCTAAGAGATCGTTGGGCCCACACATACCTGTGACTGGACAGTGAAGGAGAAGAAGCAGATTGATAAAATCATCTTGCTGTCACTTTGCTCTGAGCTCCCCTCAGCATATATACATTTAGGGGTCTGTTAATGCATACTCTTTATAAATCACCAATTAAAGGGATAAAATAACAAAAATAGCTTTTGTTGCATTATTCACCATCAATCCACAGATTTCCCTCTTTTTTATTTCACAAGATGCCCTCAGTCTGATAACCGGCATCATTCAACCCACTTCCTCTGAGCCCAGGTCATCCTGAACCCAACCTCAGCCTATGGCTGGTCAATGAAATGAGAAGCAGCATAGGGATTAACTCATCTCTCTGTCATTCTGTTGTCTCCTCCTATCAGCATGCTTTATGTCAGCACATGGACTGATTGGCTTCTTGTTCTGCTTCTTCTTCTCACACTCCAGCAGTGCCTCATGGAGAATGATAGCTGATCAAACTCAAGTACTCTTTACATGACAGGTTCTCTTTATTCCGTCACTTACCTTCCACTTCAATATCAACAAAGTCACTTGTGTCTCCATGTTTGTTCTGCGCTGTACAGCTGTATGTGTTGGCGTCGCTGGACTTTACATTGTCCAGGTACAGCTCCAATTTCTGTCCGGTCACACTGCTGGCTACGGTCTTCTCTCCTTTGGTCCAGGTCACTTCAGAGGCTGGATTACTGTCCACCAAACACTTCAGAATCAAAGACTGTCCTTCCTTCACGGCCACCGTATGGTTCTCTAAAGTAATTTCTACAAATAGCAAAATTATGAGATGATCATACAACTCGGGGTTTGTATTACACAGCTTTGTGACAAAAGAGCCACAACTCCGAAGATGAAACCTTTTCGTTTTATGGAGCTCATAAATGCAAAACAGAGCTTGGAAGTACAGAAAGATACCTAGTTACAAGGTTGTGTTGGAGACACAGAAGTTCTCTTTCCCAAGGTAAATTTAGATTGAAGCACTGTGCCAACATTTGATCGTCCAGATACAAATTTATTCCTGGGTAAGGTTAAAGACTTTAATACAAATCCAACGCATTTCGTCAGGGAATACCACCTCATCAGGACTTGAAGCCCCAAGGCTGCCTGAACCAGACCAGCTGCTGACAAACTCCCAAAATGTGTTGAATATCTTTTAACGTGTCAGGGTCCTGTCCACGGCAGGAGTTCTGGAAGATCTGGCATTTCTGCCAGTACTTTACATGGCCGCAGAAGTACAAATCAGCCTCAGTCTGGTGCCAGATGGCCTTTATAAGGAGGCTCATCACTTCCTCTGGTTGCTGGATGATCTCTAGCTTCTCGTGCCCTGTTCCTGGTTCCTGTTTCCTGTGATTCTGACCTGTGATTTCCTGTTACCGACTCGGCTTGCTCCTGGACCTGTCTACTCTGCTTTACCCCTGATCTGACCTCGGCTCTGCTTACAGATACTCTCTCTCTCCCGCTTCTCTGTGAATCACCTCAGCTATCCCATCTGGTCACGACCACTCTGATTCCCACCTGGTACCTGACCTTGGCTTGAACCGACTATCCAGTAAACATCCAAATCCCGGAAGGGCTTGCATACCACGCACAGGCGCCTCCTGTCTGCAGACCTGTCTCCATGCACCACCTGTGCTCCTGAGTGGACCACCAACCAGCACTCCTACAGGCGACCTGTGCAACTTTGGGCCAGACTCCCGCTGTCCCACTCTCAGGGGAGTCCGGAACTTAGCCGCAAGGGAAGCCCTCTCTCCATTGGCCTCCATCACCAGGTACATGATATAACGTCTATATCTTACCTTAAAAAGAATCTATATCTGGGCGATCAAACTCAGGGCTTGTTTACACAGATTCATGACAACAAAGCCAGCACTCCAATGATGAAACCTCTTTATTTTACTGAGATCATGTATGCAAGAACAAGTACAGAAAGATACATAGTTACAAGGCCATGTTGGAGACACAGAAGTCCTTTTTCTCAAAGTAAATTTGAAATTGAAGCACCACACCAACATTAGATCGTGCAGATACAGATTTATTCCTGGGTAAGGTAAAAGACTTTACCACAATCCAACGCATTTCGTCAGGAAATACCACCTCATCAGGGTTTGAAGCCCCAAGGCTGCCTGAACCAGACCAGCTGCTGACAAACTCCCAAAATGTGTTGAATATCTTTTAACGTCTATATCTTACCTTAAGAAGAATCTATATCTGGGCGATCAAACTCAGGGCTTGTTTACACAGATTCATGACAACAAAGCCAGCGCTCCAATGATGAAACCTCCTTATTTTACTGAGATCACGTATGCAAGAACAAGCTTGGAAGTACAGAAAG
Source organism: Staurois parvus (assembly GCF_062004578.1). Taxonomy (NCBI): domain Eukaryota; kingdom Metazoa; phylum Chordata; class Amphibia; order Anura; family Ranidae; genus Staurois; species Staurois parvus. Next base: position 2,082,353 of record NW_028319909.1, on the reverse strand, counting down.
ATACATAGTTACAAGACTGTGTTTGAGACAGAGAAGTCCTCTTTCTGAAACTAAATTTGAGATTGAAGCACCACATCAACATTTGATCGTCCAGATACAGATTTATTCCTGGGTAAGGTAAAAGACTTTACCACAATCCAACGCATTTCATCAGGAAATACCACCTCTTCAAGGCTTGAAGCCCCAAGGCTGCCTGAACCAGACCAGCTGCTGACAAACCCTCAAAATGTGTTGAATATCTTTTAACGTATTTATCTTACCTTATAATGAACCTATATCTGGGCGATCAAACTCAGGGCTTGTTTACACAGATTCATGACAACAAAGCCAGCGCTCCAATGGTGAAACCTTTTTATTTTACTGAAATCAGGTATGCAAGAAAGAGCTTGGAAGTACAGAAAGATACATAGTTACAAGGCTGTGTTGGAGACACAGAAGTCCTCTTTCTGAAACTAAATTTGAGATTGAAGCACCACACCAACATTTGATCGTCCACATACAGATTTTTCCTGGGTAAAGTAAAATACTTTACCACAATCCAACGCATTTCGTCAGGAAATACCACCTCTTCAGGGCTTGAAGCCCCAAGGCTGCCTGAACCAGACCAGCTGCTGACAAACCCCCCCCCATAATGTGTTGAATATCTTTTGATGTATTTATCTTACCTTACAATGAATCTATATCTGGGCGAACAAACTCAGGGCTTGTTTACACAGCTTCGTGAAAACAAAGCCAGCGCTCCAATGGTGAAACCTTTTTATTTTATTGAGATCATGTATGCAAAAAAAGAGCTTGGAAGTACAGAAAGATACATAGTTACAAGGCTGTGTTGGAGACACAGAAGTCCTCTTTCTCAAAGTAAATTTGAAATTGAAGCACCACACCAACATTTGATCATCCAGATACAGATTTATTCCTGGGTAAGGTGAAAGACTTTACCACAATCCAACGCATTTCGTCAGGAAATAACACCTCATCAGGGCTTGAAGCCCCAAGGCTGCCTGAACCAGACCAGCTGCTGACAAACTCTTGATCTTCAACAATTTGGTTAAAACTGGATAATTTGTATTCAGTCTAGTATTTAGTACCTTTCACTTCAAACTGGCTCCCCAAATACAATGATTTTGTGCTAAAGTCTATATCATAAAGTACCTTAGAATAAATCTATATCTGTGCGTTCACATTTTGGTGTGGTTCTTCAATCTTGGATTCCCTAAGGTACGAACCGAAGAGACAGTAGAGGTCTTTTGGACTGGAGAGGCTGAAGAATCCAGATATCTCAGCTGAATAGCTCTGTACTCCCTATAACATTAGGATTACCATAAGGTTTGAGTGCTACCCTTCCAGATTTCTTTCCTACCCCTTTCTTAAAGTGGTTGTAAGCCCTTACATATCCAGTGAAGTTACTAGCCTCAAATGATACACAGAGATGAAACAATTCATCCTACATAAGCTGTACCTTTTTATCTGCAGTCTTCTCTTCTCTATATCTGTTCAAAGTGCTGAATTTATAAAGCTTGTCTGAGAGTTTAAAAAAATTGGGCGGAGAACTGAAGTTACATTCTGCAGAGCATAGAGATGAGAGCTCTGAGAGCAGTTTGGATTGAAGAGACACCCCTATCCACAAAGCTCACAGGAAGAGAGCTGAGGCTGTCAATCTGCTGGAGGTCCCTCCCCTGTCACCATTTTTCTCTTGGTGTCAGCTGATAGCAGAGGAACAAAGCAGCAGATGGAAATGGCACTTAGTGCTCAGGATTGGGACAAGTACACACTATAGAAGGATACGCTTTGTTCCTATTTATTGTCTGAGGTTTACAACCACTTTAAGTTGGCAGACCAAGGTGTTAAAAATACAGGTGCAGGATGTATTTTTTGATTTACATAGCTGTCTGCAAATTTTTGTGAAAACAAAAATTGGGGAAGAAACAAAAGAGAAGAATGTGGTTTAGTGATGCAGCTCAAATTGCTTGCATAAAAAATAAGACATGTAACTTTTCGTGCAATAAGTGTTACGGGTTTTGTTAATGCCAAAAGGAACAAAGCAGCAGATGGAAATGGCACTTAGTGCTCTGGATTGGGACAAGTACACACTATAGAAGGATACGCTTTGTTCCTATTTATTGTCCGAGGTTTACAACCACTTTAAGTTGGCAGACCAAAGGGGAACTCCTTGCTTCTGAAACATAACCCTATGTTTAAACCTCAAACCTAAGATTAAACCTCAATATTTGACTGGGGTCATATACAGTATGCAAAAAAAAAAAAGGTTAGAAGTAGAGAAAGATACATAGTTAACCCTAACTATGTATCTTTCTCTACTTCTAACCTTTTTTTTTTTGCATACTGTATATGACCCCAGTCAAATATTGAGGTTTAATCTTTGGAGTGCTGCCATTTTGTCACAAAGTTATCACGGCATCACCATTGGCTGAGCACTCCACCACCACCACCACCACAAGGTGTTAAAAATACAGGTGCAGGATGTCTTTTTTGATTTACATAGCTGTCTGCAAATTTTTGTGAAAACAAAAAAAAGGGGAAGAAACAAAAGAGAAGAATGTGGTATAGTGATGCAGCTTAAATTGCTCGTAAAAAAAATAAGACGTAACTTTTCGTGCAATAAGTGTTACGGGTTTTGTTAATGCCAAAAGGAACAAAGCAGCAGATGGAAATGGCACTTAGTGCTCTGGATTGGGACAAGTACACACTACAGAAGGATATGCTTTGTTCCTATTTATTGTCTGAGGTTTACAACCACTTTAAGTTGGCAGACCAAAGGGGAACTCCTTGCTTCTGAAACCTACGGTTAACTATGTATCTTTCTCTACTTCTAACCTTTTTTTTTTGCATACTGTATATGACCCCAGTCAAATATTGAGGTTTAATCTTTGGAGCGCTGCCATTTTGTCACAAAGTTATTACAGCATCACCATTGGCTGAGCACTCCACCACCACCACCACAAGGTGTTAGAAATACAGGTGCAGGATATATTTTTTGATTTACATAGCTGTCTGCAAATTTTTGTAAAAACAAAAATTGGGGAAGAAACAAAAGAGAAGAATGTGGTTTAGTGATGCAGCTCAAATTGCTCGTAAAAAAAAATAAGACGTAACTTTTCGTGCAATAAGTGTTACGGGTTTTGTTAATGCCAAAAGGAACAAAGCAGCAGATGGAAATGGCACTTAGTGCTCTGAATTGGGACAAGTACACACTACAGAAGGATATGCTTTGTTCCTATTTATTGTCTGACGTTTACAACCACTTTAAGTTGGCAGACCAAAGGAGAACTCCTTGCTTCTGAAACATAGAGTTAACTATGTATCTTTCTCTACTTCTAACCATTTTTTTTGCATACTGTATATGACCCCAGTCAAATATTGAGGTTTAATCTTTGGAGCGCTGCCATTTTGTCACAAAGTTATTACAGCATCACCATTGGCTGAGCACTCCACCACCACAAGGTGTTAAAAATACAGGTGCAGGATGTATTTTTTGATTTACATAGCTGTCTGCAAATTTTTGTAAAAACAAAAATTGGGGAAGAAACAAAAGAGATGAATGTGGTTTAGTGATGCAGCTCAAATTGCTCGTAAAAAAAAATAAGACGTAACTTTTCGTGCAATAAGTGTTACGGGTTTTGTTAATGCCAAGAGGCCCAGACCGAATTTAGCAAACATCAGCTAAGTTGACAATAACTATATTACTGATTTTCATACCTAGAAAATTGTTATCATTTTTTTTAGGGACACATATGGCTTTTATTTAGTACACAAACAAAATTCTGTAGACACCCGTCCATTTTTCCAGTAAAAGGCATTGTTAATGCTTCAGCATATAAACACATTTTGGACAATTGGAATTTGAATTTCCAACCTTGTGGCAACATTTGGTGAAAGCACTTTTCTTTTCTAACATGACTATGTCCATATACTCAAAGCCAGCTCCATGAAGACATGGCAAAGGCCACTCAAGTCACTTACACAAACGCCTTTTAAACACCTTTGAGATATGTTGGAACCCCAATTGCAAGCCAAGTCTTCTCATCCAACCTCAGTTCCTGGTGGCACAAATGTTTTTTTTGGGCTGGATGGGAACAAATTCCCATAGACACTGTCAGAGATCGGTGTCCCTGCCGCGATACGCCAAGTGGCGCATGCGCAGGACACCAATGCGTTCGAATCAGCGGGCGATCGCGATGGCCGCGCACTCGCGATCGCGGACACGCGCCTGGCACCAATGACAGCGCAGGGCGGGCTATTTAAACTGGATTAGAGGTATGTCAATTGCCATTTGGTCTTTTGTGCTCTGTCCTGATACCTGATCCTGTGCTACTCCGTTGCCGACCTCTGCATTGTACCTGACCCTGCTGATTGTATCCTGCTTAACCCTTGGCTTGCCTGACCATCCTTCTGCCTGACCCCTTGTACCGCGCTGTCCGCTAGTTACTGAACCCGGCTTGTGACCTCGACCATTCTCTGCCTTCTCCTCCGGTACCTCGCTGCCCGCACGTTGCTGACCTGGCCCGCCTGACTACGCTTCCAGCCACCCAGACGATCCATCTATCCATCCCGCAGGGATCGTCCCTGGTTACCAGGTCTGCCAGCCTCTTCACAGCAGAGTCCTTACCCTGCACTCCTCTGATGGTACTCTCTACCATTGTCGGACGTACTCAGGGGCAGGGGCGGACTGACCATTTGGAAACTCGGGCACTGCCCGAGGGCCCGGGGTCAGTAGGGGGCCCCATGAGATGCCTCTGGTACCTTTTTCATAGGTTTTTTGAGTTTGGGCAAGGATACAGGGGCCCCATGATCCCCTATTGCCCAGGGGCCCTATGAGTTGTCAGTCCGCCCCTGCTCAGGGGTCGCGACCTGGTCTCAGTCTGCTCCAAGTCCATCCCCACCATCAGGGGCCCTGGTGAATAAGCAGATTGGGACTTAGACCCCGCGCCCTGAGGAAATCCGTGCTGTGGACTAATAGAGACGCTGCCAGGCGGATCGTGACAGACACACTCCAAAATCTTGAGAAAAGCCCTCCTAGAAAAGTGGAGGCTGTTACAGCTGCAAGGTGAAACTCCAAACAAATTCTCATGGTTTTGGAATGGAATGAAATGTCCGGCAAACTCATTTACGTAGATGCGATGGTGAGGCGTCTGCAAGCTTTTGGCCATATAGTAGAGGACACTCTTACTGAACTGCACATTAAACAAATACGTAAAGACTTAGTAGACAATGGATGGGCAGGAAACTGAAGATAGGAAACACATTACCTGAAGGTTCAATAACAGTATTGACTTTGACAGTTGGGGGATCTGAAAAGAAGGAAACCTAGATTAGTAGAGGTTTTGAGGAAGAATATTGTAGCTTTGTGTTTCAAATTGAAATTAACAGTCTAGACATTTTTGATTCAACCATAATTGATGTGCCTTTAAATTTTCATTAAGGCTCAGCAACAGGCTTTTTATATATCAGAATTTTGCATACAAATTGGCCTCTGAATGATTCTAATGTACTTTTAATGAATAATTTAGATCATTTTTGAGCTAATCTATGACTCTGGAAGCTAATATTGCTCTCAGACTATACCCTTGTCCACTGAGAGTGCCAAATTACCTAATGAGGGGAGTCTCATTGTACAGGGCCTGGACCAAAATCAACCGCACACCTTTACCTTTTACACCTTGAGAAGGGACCACGGCTAATGGCAATAGCATGAGAATCTATATAGCTAAAATTTCAGTATGCCAAGAGTTATGTTTTTTTCTGTTCAATAAACACTCACCAGCCACTTTATTAGGTACACCTTGCTACCCAGTGTGGCTTGCTGCTGCTGTAGCCCATCTGCTTCAAGGTTCGACATGTTGCGCTTTCATAGATGGTATTCTGCATACCTTGATTGTAACGAGTGGTTATTTGAGTTACTGTTGGAACATTTCTCTTTTTCAGACCATTCTCTGTAAACCCTAGAAATGGTTGTGCGTGAAAATCCCAGTAGATCAGCAGTTTTAGAAATACTCAGACCAGCCCGTCTGGCACCAACAACCATGCCACGTTCAAAGTCACTTAAATCCCCTTTCTTCCCCATTCTGATGCTCGGTTTGAACTTCAGCAAGTCATCTTCACCACGTCTACATGCCTAAATGCATTGAGCCGCTCCCATGTGATTGGCTGATTAGAAATTTGTGTCACCAAGCAATTGAACAGGTGGACCTAATAAAGCGGCCGTTGAGTGTATGTTTCATTTCACGACCTAACACAGAATTGAGGTCTTTAATTTGTAGTGTGTCGGTCATTTTTGTTCACTGGACAAGGGAACTTGCAGATAGGTTGGGCTTAGCTTAGAAATCAAAACCCAACACCCTTAGTAAAAAAGAGGTGAAGCCAGGAACAGGGGGGCACACCGAAAAAGTTCTAAAAGTGGATATCTTATAGAAGGCTGGAGTTTTACATGTTTGAATCTTTTAAATAATTGACAGACTATTTATATTCTAATATATATAATTTTATTTGGCAGGATCTACTTAAAAATGTGAAATTACAATTTCTGTTTTCTTTTAGGTTTTTGGTAGCTCTGGACTAGTTACTGGAAGAGTTACTCTACCAACATGTGAAATTTGAATGACCCATGTAAGTTGATAAAAAGTTAAGCCCAGTTTTGCAATACTATCAGTATAGCCCCTTAAATCCAAAACAGGGGGTGTACTCCTTGCAGAAGATAAACACTTGATATCAGTAGGCATGTATAGACTTGGTTACGTTCTGTTTTGTATCTAAAATGGGCAACAGTGTATACTCGCCAGCACTCCAGGAGTCAAATGCCAAAGGACGGCCAGGGGAACCAGTACAAAAGGTGGCCTATGGATAGTGTTTCAGAGATGCAGCCCTCCTCAGATGGGGAAATCAACAACTAGAAAAGAGCAAACGGGTGACACCTAGTGCATTTTCCAAGGTTTATTAAAAAGTAAAATGGACGAAAACATACTCACAAACATAGCATGTATGTAAAGCTTTGTAAGACAATGGAGATGACCACAGCAATGGGCAGGGTGTCCGACTGTCAATGTGGTCGGTTACTGACGCGATTCGGAGATGAGTCCCTTTCCTCAGAGCTTGGCATCGGCCTTAGCTATTTATAGCATGACTTACATCCAGGCTGGTCATAAGCTTTACATACATGCTATGTTTGTGAGTATGTTTTTGACCAATGACACCATAAAAAAACTTATCCACGCCTTGGTTTTATCCCGCTTGGATTACTGCAACTCCCTCCTCACTGGTTTACCGTTACACAGGCTATCCCCCCTTCAGTCTGTTATGAATGCTGCTGCTAGACTCATACGCCTTACCAACCGATCAGCGACTGCTGCCAGACTCATACACTTTACCAACTGATCAGCGACTGCTGCCAGACTCATACGCCTTACCAACCGATCAGCGACTGCTGCCAGACACATACACCTTACCAACCGATCAGCGACTGCTGCCAGACACATACACCTTACCAACCGATCAGGGACTGCTGCCAGACTCATACACCTTACCAACCGATCAGCGACTGCTGTCAGACTCATACACCTTACCAACCGATCAGCGACTGCTGTCAGACTCATACACCTTACCAACCGATCAGCGACTGCTGTCAGACTCATACACCTTACCAACCGATCAGCGACTGCTGCTAGACTCATACACCTTGCCAACCGATCAGGGACTGCTGCTAGACTCATACACCTTGCCAACCAATCAGGGACTGCTGCCAGACTCATACACCTTACCAACCGATCAGCGACTGCTGCCAGACTCATACACCTTACCAACCGATCAGCGACTGCTGCCAGACTCATACACCTTACCAACTGATCAGCGACTGCTGCCAGACTCATCCACCTTACCAACCGATCAGCGACTGCTGACCCTCTCTGCCAATCTCTTCACTGGCTTCCACTAACCCAATGTATAAAATTCAAAATACTAACCACAGCTTACAAAGCCATCCACAACACTGCCCCTAGCTACATCACCAACCTCATCTGCAGATATCGCTCAAATCGTCCACTACGCCCCTCCCAAGATATCTTCCTCTCTAGCTCCCTCATCACCTACTCCCACGCTCTCCTCCAGGACTTCTCCAGAGCCTCTCCCATTCTCTGGAACTCCTTACCACAGTATCTCCGGTCAGCCCCCACCCTGTCTGCCTTTAGGCGATCTTTGAAAACTCACTTCTTCAGGGAAGCCTACCCCACCTCCAATTATTATTAAAATCGCCCAAATCGCCTACTCCACTCCTCCCAAGACATCTTCCTCTCTAGCTCCCTCATCACCTCCTCCCACGCTCGCCTCCAGGACTTCTCCAGAGCCTCTTCCATCCTCTGGAACTCCTTACCACAGTATGTCCGGTCAGCCCGCACTCTGTCTTTGAAAACTTGCTTATTCAGGGAAGCCTACCCCACCTCCACCTAAGAACTGTACTTGAATCACCTCCACCAGATCATCCCCCCCAGCTATCACCTTTTGTATCACCTCCACCTTCCTTTAGATTGTAAGCTCCACGAGCCAGGCCCTCCTATTCCTTCTGTACTGACATGTATTGTAATTGTATTGTCTCCCGTTATATTGTACAGCGCTGCGCAAACTGTTGGCGCTATATAAATCCTGTATAATAATAATAATATATAAATTCTGTATAATAATAATAATATATAAATCCTGTATAATAATAATATATAAATTCTGTATAATAATAATAATATATAAATTCTGTATAATAATAATAATATATAAATCCTGTATAATAATAATGTTTTCATCATTTTTACTTTTTAATACACCTTGGATAATGCACTAGATGTTTGCTCCACCTGTTTGCTCTTTTCTGTTTTCTATCTGTTAACACAAGCTGATCCAGTTTCTGTAATTTTAAAGTTTGTATCTTTCTGTCCTTATCATTATTTATCATTAGCAACCAATCAGAATTTAGCTTTTATTCTCAAATCTGTAGCAGCAAACACATAGAAGCTGCGATTTTCTATGGACAGTTCTAGCATGCACGTTTTTAATTTTTTATGTTTTGAATTGTGTGCAGTATAATCTACAACGGCAAAGCACACACATACAGCACAAGGCAATAATAGAGCTACGTAGAACACGCTTCGTAATTGACAATAACAGATGTGCTGAGCTATGGCTCGCTGCCTAAGACACGGCTGTTTGGCAACAGCAAGCAGATGAGCGTATACTAAGATTAGAATCTGGTATAGAGTTCTGAACATGCTGGTAAATGGATCTTATGCTGAACAGAATGCGGAGAAATCAAACAAAAGCTGTCACATATTATATTTACAGAAAACAGGTTTTATCTACAGAAACCGGCTAACCCATTCAAGTCACAGTGGCGGAATGGTTAGCACTTCTGCCTGGCAGTGCTAGGGGTTGTTTGTTCAAATCCCAACCATGGCACCACCTGCCTGGAGTTTGCATTTTCTCCCTGTGCCTGTGTGGGTTTCCTCCGGGTACTCCGGTTTCCTCCCACACTCTAAAGACATGGTGGTAGGTGAACTGGCTCCTGTCTAAATTGTCCCTAGTATGTGTATGTATGAATGTGAGATAGGAACCTTAGATTGTACGCTCCTTGAGGGTTAGGGACCTTAGATTGTACTCCCCTTGAGGGTTAGGGACCTTAGATTGTAAGCTCCTTGAGGGTTAGGGTCCTTAGATTGTATGCCCCTTGAGGGTTAGGGACCTTAGATTTTTTTCTCCTTGAGGGTTAGGGACCTTAGATTTTTTTCTCCTTGAGGGTTAGGGTCCTTAGATTGTACGCTCCTTGAGGGTTAGGGTCCTTAGATTGTACGCTCCTTGAGGGTTAGGGTCCTTAGATTGTACGCTCCTTGAGGGTTAGGGACCTTAGATTGTAAGCTCCTTGAGGGTTAGGGACCTTAGATTGTACGCCCCTTGAGGGTTAGGGACCTTAGATTGTACGCCCCTTGAGGGTTAGGGACCTTAGATTGTACGCCCCTTGAGGGTTAGGGACCTTAGATTGTACGCTCCTTGAGGGTTAGGGACCTTAGATTGTACGCTCCTTGAGGGTTAGGGACCTTAGATTGTACGCTCCTTGAGGGTTAGGGACCTTAGATTGTACGCCCCTTGAGGGTTAAGGACCTTAGATTGTACGCCCCTTGAGGGTTAGGGACCTTAGATTGTACGCTCCTTGAGGGTTAGAGACCTGTGCCTGTGTGGGTTTCCAACCACACTCCAAAGACATGCTGGTAGGTGAATTGGCTCCTGTCTAAATTGTCCCTAGTATGTGTATGTATGAATGTGAGTTAGGGACCTTAGATTGTACACCCCTTGAGGGTTAGGGACTGATGTGAATGTACAATATATATGTAAAGTGCTGCAGAAATTGATGGCGCTATATAAGTACCTGAAATAAATAAATAAGTCCCGGGGTCATCAAAAAATTTCTGAGAAGACCAAATTTTAAGGTTTCGGTGGTATGAGCTGATTTACGCAACAATAATTTTCGTAACTGCTTTGCATACCAACAGGAGTTCCACATGAAGCACCATCATTTGGTGGTTTGTGTTTAAAAATAGCCTCAATGTTTTTATTTTGTTTATTTAGTATAGGTTTTTTTTTTTGTTAAATAACATTTTTTTTTTAAAAAAAGCAGTTTTTGTTTGTTCAAACAGTGAGACTTTGTGTATAATTAATTATTAATTCATTATTTAAACAAAAAAAAATTACTAAATATAACAGCAATAATAGCGCTAATATTGTGGTTATATTTATTTTCACATGGGCAGCGCAGTGGCTAAATGGTTAGCACTTCCACCTAGCAGCACTAGGGTCATTGGTTCAAATCCCAGCCATGGCACCACCTGCCTGGAGTTTGCATGTTCTCTCTGTGCCTGCATGGGTTTCCTCCCACACTTCAAAGACATGCAGGTAGGTGAATTGGCTCCTGTCTAAATTGGCCCTAGTATGTGTATGTATGAATGTGAGTTAGGGACCTTAGATTGTACACCCCTTGAGGGTTAGGGACTGATGTGAATGTACAATATATATGTAAAGCGCGGCGTAAATTGACGGCGCTGTATAAGTACCTGAAATAAATAAATTTATTTTCACATATTTGTTATATATCTCTGGGTTATTGCTGTATAATAGCAGCTCCTATTTCAAAGAATTAATTCTTTCTCAATACTACATTCTTAAGGCGCGATGATGTAGGCTTTGGAATATATTGATTTGCTATTAATATAATTTACCAAAGTTTATATTATTTACATACATTTTTTTAAAAAATTACTAAATTATAAATTTTTTTTTTGCATAATATATGACGGAAATGGGCAAACTTGCTAAAAAATGCAACTTTAGTTTGTTATATCTGTAATGCTTTTTATACACTTAAAATTATTTAAAATATTTTCATCAAAATATTTTTTCCCATTTATTCTAAGTACAGGAACTGCAGACATATGTAGGTTTTGATACATCTGTCAACGCTATATAGTCAATCAAAAAATATGTTTTAGATTTCAAAATATTAGGTATTTTCCAATTCTGTGCTCTCAATTTAAAGTGGTTCTAAAGGCTAAAGTTTTTTTACCGTCATGAATTCTAGGTAAATAACCTTCAATGTGCAGCTCCCTTCTCAGCCACCCTAATACTTACATAAGCCCCATCTCGATCCAGCGATGTGCATGGCAGTCGAGGCTCTCCCTGGTCTCCCTCTCCTCATTGGCTCAGACACAGCAGAGGGAGTCAATTGGGTCCCGCAGCTGTCAATCCCAGTCAGTAATAAGGGATCGGGGGAGGGGCCAAGCCACGCTCTGTATCGACATACATAGCAAGCATGCAGGAGTGCCCCCAGAGCAGAGTATGCACTTGGAGGGGAAGGAGCCAGGAACAGGGGCCCAGAAAAATGGAGGATTGGGGCTGGTAAGTATGACATGTTTGTTATTTTGATAATAAAAAAATGGGAAGATTTAAAACCATTTTAATACCTGTAGTTCATGGATGATTTCAATAAGTAAAATTATTATTTATATTATTATGTTGGTATATTATTTATTGCTATGTTAATTATATTAGGTTATGCTGTTTATGTTATTATATTATTTGTAGTACATTTATTGTATTTTGTTTCCCTTTTTCACACTATACTGCCTGTCACAAAGCTCTCCTTCTCTTTTCCCAGCTTAGGCTGCAGCAAGCAAAGGGAAGCTACTACAATGTAACAGGCAGCAGGAAATGTTGTTCTTTGGCACAGACCATCTTTTTCAAACCCCATAATCTGTTTGTCATTGCCACTCACAGTAGTTACAGATAGATCAGACAGGGTCCCCTGTGAGGGGGAACTTGCTGGGAGGATGTTAATTCATGATCGGGGTTGGGAAGATGTTGAAGTGTTTCTACATTCAAAGTCTTATTTTAAAGTGCAAGTCCAGTCAAAACCTAGCTTTAACCTGCTTCCACCCCTATTCTATGCCCTATTCAGGGGCGTATTTACCACAAGGCAAACAAGGCACTTGCCTAGGGCGGCATTTTGCAGGGGGGCAGCACATCTCCCCAGAAGAAGGGATGAAAGAAGGGACAAGCCAACATGGGAACCAGGTGGGATCCAAGAGAAGCTGCGGGCTGCTTGATGGTGTATGTAGAGCCTGGCTCTCAATCCTGGGGATGTGTGGAGCTGTGAAGATGAGTGTCTCTCTATTGCTGGGGAAGGGGGGGTACTGGAAGGCTTTTCCGGGTGGGGGGCAGCAGGGGTGTTGTTGGTTAGGCTCTCTCCGCGGGAGGAAAAAGGGGGGGGTTGTGTTGGTCGGTGTCCATGGGGGGCAAATGATTTTTGTTTTGCCTAGGGCAGCACAAAACCGAAATATGCCACTGGCCCTATACCAGTGTTTCTCAACTCCAGTCCTCATGGACCCCCAACAGGTCATGTTTTCAGGATTTCCATTATTTTGCACAGGTGATTTGATCAGTTTCACTGCCTTAGTAATTACCACAGCTGTTTCATCTGAGGGAAATCCTGAAAACATGACCTGTTGGGGGTCCATGAGGACTGGAGTTGAGAAACACTGCCCTATACTAACTATCCTGTAAAGGAAGATGTATATACTTACCCAATCTAAGGGCACTCTGGTCTGGTGCACAGGCTTCAGGGAAGAGGAGGGACAATGGACAACTGTAGTAAGTCTATGGGTGACGTCGTTGCGGTAGCTCTGCACCCGTTGTTGCTGTTCTCTTCTCTACCTTGAATCCGGATGTTGGCGAAACTACATGACCGGACCAGAGCGCCCTAAGATTAGCTAAGAATAGACATCTTTCCCTTACAGGGTACTTGGTATAGGCCTTAGAATGGGAATGGGAGCACGTTTAACCTCCCTGGCGGTATGGTTCTTTCCAATTTTTTTTGTGCTGAAAGCAGTACCAGTTTGTTGCATGGAAATATGTAGTTTTTTATTGTAGGCCTGTAATTTTTAGGAATAACTCACTGAAATCTGTCCGAACAAGAGTCTAGTAAACATCCCGGGTAGGATAAAATTTGAAACCCGAAATCATAAATTATAATTGAATAAATAATCATAAAAAATAATAATATAATAATAAATTTAATTCAATAATATAATCAAACCAAAAACACTGAAATTTGAAATAGAGCGCCAAGTTCTCACATCACTGAGCAAAGTCGCACAATCGTTTTCAGTGTCTGATGACGAATTTTCCCCACGAATCATCATCACTCAATTCTGCAAGTGGTTCTGATTTACTATCGCTGTTCTAAAACCGGTTTTGATGTAAAGGGACGCTTTTTGGACGCCATGGACTTTTCTAAGTTTCCAGGCAGAAAGAACAATCAAAATGCAGGCAGGGCGCCGGACAAAGCAGTAGGGACAAAATATATGTGAAATGCATTGAAACAGTAACAACAGCAAAAATGACATTTTTAAAAAATTTTAAATTTCTTGCCGGTCCCGGCGCCCGTACGTCCCGACGTCACAGGGACCGGAACACGGATGCCGGCATCGGCCGGAGGAGATGGCCGGGGACGCTGCAGGGGACACATCGCGGGAGCGAAGGACAAGGTAAGTGCTGCAGGGACCCCCAGAGCAGCGCCGCATGGTAAGCCCGAGTGTAGCTTGGGGTTACCGCTTGTGGTATAGAAATTTTACCCCGAGCTACACTCTGGAAAACCTCTAAGGAGGTTAAACTTAGTTAGGTTTTGATCGGACTTCCACTTTTAATTTTGAAGTAGAGAGGGGTAAGAAACTCTGTTGGGTTTTTATGGTTCTCTGTATCCCTGCTAGAGAAATTCACCTTTTCTATCTGTCCTGTTGACTATTTTCACAGGAACTAAAAGTGAAAGAAAATGAAAAATTATGAGTTGTCACTTGAGGAGGAATAGAGGTCTTCTAATGGGGACAGACCTTGACAACATTCTAGGAGAGGATTTCCCTTACTTTGGAGGGATTTCCTCTAATTTCCAATTGTGTCTTTTGGATAAGAAGTAAAGATAAATTGACCCAGTAGAACACAGAGCTCCAATCCAAACTTAAGCTCCAGTTCTACCTTACTGCAAGGATAGTTTCCTAGACGTGTGCATCCTTGATTCTACATTGATGCAAATTGTCAAGATTCTTCTTAATAGCTCTACTGTATAATCCCCATACACAATCAGCTTTAAAATGGGAATGAATGCTCATATGCACCTAACTTCACAGCACAGAAGTGGTTGAAAAAGTACTTCATCAGTTGAATCCCAACTCTTAACCAATTCAATACCGGGCAATTTTACACCTTCCTGCCCAGGCCAGTTGTCAGGTTTCAGCGCTCTCACACTTTGAATGACAATTGCGCGGTCATACAACATTGTACCCAAACTAAAGTTTTATTATTTTCTTCACACAATTAGAGCTTTCTTTTGGTGGTATTTAATCACTGCTGGGGTTTTTATTTTTTTACTAAAGTAACAAAAAAGACCAAAAATTCTGAAAAAAACACGTTTTTCTTAGTTTCTGTTATAAAAGTTTGCAAATAAATAATAGTTCTTCATAAATTTAGGCTGAGATGTATTCTACTACATGTATTTGGTGAAAATAACCCAAATTAGGATGTATTTTTTAGTTTGTAGGAAAGTTATAGAGTTCACAAACTATGGGATAGATCTGAATATTGATCAATCCTGAAGTACTGACGACCAATCTAATTTCTTGAGGTCCAAGAATGTCAGGACAGTACAGATATCCCCCGAATGTCAGGACAGTACAGATATCCCCCAAATGTCAGGACAGTACAGATATCCCCCAAATGTCAGGACAGTACAGATATCCCCCAAATGTCAGGACAGTACAGATATCCCCCAAATGTCAGGACAGTACAGATATCCCCCAAATGTCAGGACAGTACAGATATCCCCCAAATGACCCCTTTCATAAGAGGAATGGCGAGTTTTTTGAAGTTGTATTTGTTTTGTCATAATTTTTCGGAAAATGAAAAAATTAAAAAAATTAGTTTCACTATTTTTTTTTTTTACACATTGTCACCAGTGCAGTACAGCGTCATCATATAACTGGCATGGCGGTGATCATGGACACTGACTGGTGACAGTATAAAAAAAATATATATATATTTTTTTTATTACATTTTTTTCTTTTTTTTTAAGATTTTTTTTCATATTTCACTATGACTAAAGTAGTAACATTGTACTACTTTGGGGAAGTGATCAGTATTTTTTTTTTTACACAATTTGCTTATAGCAAAGAATTGCTTTGCTGTAAGCAAGCATTTACCTGAATGACATCGATTCATTCAGGGCTTTTTTTTTTTTTTTGTGCTTAGCTGTGATTTGGCCACAGCTAATCACATGACATGTGCATGTGATCTCTGGGACCATTCACAGCTAGACACTAGTATACAATGGATGGCATGAATGAAGCCATCCATTGTATACAACTGTCATGTGACCTGCTGTGATTGGTCACAGCAGGTCACATGGTACCGGCAACGGGGGCTGATACTCAGATCTGTCATCGGCCGTGTCCGAGGTACACGGCCGGTGACAGATCGCGCCTCTGCGCGGCTCTGCAGGAGTGCAATCTGCGCATGTGCGGGAGGACGCCATGTGGCGTCCACCAAGAACGCTGATGACATTTGCCGGCTGCCATTCGGCCATAGGGCGGGCAGCAAATGGTTAAACTCAAAATTGTTACAATCAATTGAAATCCATCAATTTTTGGTACGTATGCAGAAGGAAAACCACTGTGGTCTACTTACACTGAACATCCAAGATAAGGGTCTGTCTAGTAGAAGAGTCCACCTTTGGTAAGGACACCTCGCAGGTAATTGACAATCCATGGTCCCACAGACTTGGAGTTAATGACATAGATGTGCTTTCCAAAACTTCATCCGAATTGTCCCTCCACCATTTTACTATTGGCGCTGAGCAGATTCCAGGAAGGATACAGGTCAATCTCACTTCCTCTTTGGCGACCATCTCCCCAATGACAATGATCTCAGGTTTCTGAGTGAGATCTGCCTTGGAAAAAGCATATACAATGTACAGGCAATATAATAACAAATAATGGATCTCATGGAATAAAGATTTTTTTGTATATAATGGGTAGAGTGGTAACAAGGATTTCAGCAGAAGCAAATAAGAAAAAACTTTAAAATTAAGGCATGTGGAAATAAAAAAAATATTATTTTCAGGAGAGTAGGAAAAATCTAAAACCCCTGTAATCTTTTTATTATTAAATTTGCAAGGTGGAGCCCTGGTCTCCAAGCTTGGTGGAGATTCTGAATAAATCAAATTATTGCTGTAGTGTGACAGCTCTTTGTTACCCCTTGGTGCCCCATTGGGGTTCCTGTGAGAATCCGCTAGTATGGACTAAATAAATGAGAGCTCCATCCTTAATCTGGCCAAAGATAGATAGAATTTTGAACAAAGGTTCTTAGGAAAAGTCATAAAGAGTTACTAAAGGCTTAGATTTTTTTTCTAAAAATAACAAACATGTCTATACTTACCTGCTGTGTGCAGTGGTTTTGCACAATGCAGCCTGGATCCTCCTCTTCTCGGGTCCCCCGTCAGCGTTCCTGGCCCCTAACTCCTGTTGGGTGCCCCCACAGCAAGCAGCTTGCTATGGGGGCACCCGCTGCTCCATGTGTCCGTTCACTCATGAAGCAGCAGCTCAGCCTGCCTCCTCTCTCTTCTCATTGGCTCACTGGCTGTGATTGACAGCAGAGAAGGTTTATTACCTTCATGCATAGAATGCATGAAGGTAAAAAAAACTTGAGCCTTTACAAACAGTTTAAGAAAATTTTATAAAAATTCTCAGAACATTCCTTTGTCAGTTGAAAGCTTTTGTTTGCTTTTATCATTTGACATTGGAATGAATGGACTTTACCAGACGAAAAACCATATACACTGTTAGAAATTTGTTCATTCAAGGAAACATTTTTCTTCTTGCTCCTTCGAATTTTCCCGTCATGATGATTGAAAACAAATGTTGATTTGACCCAATAAAGTTTAAAAATATACACTGTTAGAAATTTGTTCTTTCAAGGAAACCTTTTCCTTCTTGCTCCTTCGATTTTTCCCTTCATGATGCTTGATAACAAATGTTGATTTGACCCACTAAGGATTAAAAAAAATGAACAAATTTTCTTTGAACCTTCTTTTCCTAAAAATTTTCATTCAAAATACTACCCATCTACTTTAGGAATCAATCCAGGTCTGAAGTTTTATTTCTCACAATAAAAGGGTCTCATCGAAAGATGACAGCCAGAGACAGGTTATCAACACTTGGTTAACCTTCGTATTGCTGTCTGTGGCACACGTTCCCTCATTTCCTGTCTCATGAAACTGTTGTCACACTGACAGAAAGTGAGGGTAAATCTCTTTATCAGATCCCAGCATAGCAGTAAAAACCTCACAGGGGTTCTAACATTCCCTACCAGGGGCGGACTGACCATTTGGAAACTTGGGCACTGCCTGAGGGCCTGGGGTCAGTAGGGGGCCCCATGAGATGCCCCTGGTACCTTTTTCATAGGCTTTTTTGAGTTTGGGCAAGGACACAGGGGCCCCATGAGTTGTCAGTCCACCCCTGTTCCCTACCCTGTACATAGAGACATAAGCTGATAGCCATTGGTGAACTCTTTCTGGAGATGTCATCTCAAAATTCTTCGGCACTTTCTGGGTTTGAAGATCAGATTTGGTAACAAAGTATTGAAGACAGAGAAAAACCGGTAACTGGTAGTTTTCAGAAGGTTTGTAATGGCCACCAACAAATTTCTGTAGCAAAGCTAAAATTGCCCCAAATGCTTTTCCTGTAAAACAAAAAGAGTAAATACTTACCTCTACCACTGCCCATGCCATCAAACACCATTTTGTTGAAGATATGTTGCCTGTTGACGTACGTCCTGAAACTGGTGGTGTTGGTCTCCTGCACTTCCTTTTGCTGACCTCCAAGTCACTATTGTATCCTGTACTGTATCCACTAGTGATGCTAAAGGTTAGTGGGAGGAATCACTGAGTTCCTTAAGGACCAGAAGATTCTAGAATTTCTAGAAGTGCCAGACTCTGAACAGACTTCAACAGACAATATATCTGCAATGGACATCCATATGGTTGGTGAGGTGAGGAATTACGACCTTCTTTTACAGGCACAGCCTTTGATATAATTTTTGAGACAGGGCTGGGGTCATAGCATGCAGCATAATCAAATGTATTTTGTATGGGCAAGTTTTGAGATACAATTAGTGATCAAACATCTAGGATAGAGAAGGGCTCACCTGTCACCTGGACAGTTATTTTGTTAGCCATATAATTAAACTTGTTGATACTGTCTTTGCTCTCTTCAAATCGGAAAAAGTACATCCCGGAATCTTGTTTTGTGGCATCAGCTATGCGCAGCGTGCAGTCCCCAACATTTGGGTCTCCTTCGAGGTGAAAGTTTTGTTTTGTTACCGCTATGGACTTATCATTGGAGGCCACAGTAGTTTCCAAATCCACCTTCCAGAAGCCGATGCTATTCATGAACTTCCTCCTGTTATTAGCAGTAAATTGGCATGGAATGGAAACACATAGACCCTCTTGTATGACCATGACACTGGAGTCCACCTGGAGAGAATACCCATCCTGAGCGTTCTGACCTTGGCTGCCTAGAGAAAGAGGAACCACATGAGTGACAGATGAACGTAGGGTCTCTACAAACACTCAACTCCTAGATTGTAAGCCCGAAAGAGCAGGGCCCTCGAACCCCTCGTGTATTGTATTGTTTCTGTCTTGTCTCATGTTCTGTCCCTCTTGCTATTGTACAGCGTGAAGCAAACCCTTTGGCGCTATATAAATACTGTAAAAACAAAATAAGTGAGCGCTTAAATTCATATAAAAGTAAAATAGCAGCTGTACACCAAAAGGCACCATATAAAACCTTCAAAAACACAGACAAAAGAGGATGCAGCGCTATGAAATTCTCAACAATATTATAAATCAAAATTAAAATTTAAAATATTAAAAAGAAAACACAGTGACAATGTGCACACAAAAAAGGCCACTATGCAGTGGCTATGAAGTGAAGGAAGTGTTGATAAAATCAATAAATCCAAACAGAAGTGCTCATGAGATCTCAGACGATCTTCAGACGTCTAATATGTGGAACTGTAAAAAGGTGATGGATAATGTAAAGAGTTTAGGTCAAGGGTGGACAAACTTTTTGACTTGAGGGCCGCAATGGGTTCATATATTGGACCCGGGGGCCGGACCAAGAGTAGATGATTGATGTGTATGTGTGAATTAATATAAATTAAATTAAAATTTGTAACATTAAATGTTTAGATTAATTTAAGGTAGAAAAGCATAAAAAGTTATTTTACAAAACTTTTATGCCCCCCACTAGCTGCTGGCCGGCCCAGCCACTACCATGCCATCCATAGTAAGTATAGTAATATTCCCCCATAGTAAGCATAGTAATTCATCCCCCATATAGTAATTCATCCCCCATATTGTAATTCATCCCTCATATAGTATTTCATCCCCCATAGTACTATTCCCCCCCAAGTAGTAAGCCAAGCCCCCCCTGTGTCAATTTACTTACCTTTGCTCCGCGCGTTCCTCTCGCCGTGTTCCCGCGCCGTTCCGGTCTTCAGGGCGGACTGTGAGAGGAGCCTAGCTCCCCTCACGTTCGTCACGCTGCCCCGCCTACACACATCCTGACAGCCAATGTTTGCCTGCCCTGGCTGTTTTTTTTTTTTAATCACGCTCCGCGGGCCGGATTAAAAGGTCCACCAGGCCGTATACGGCCCGCGGGCCGTAGTTTGCCCATTGCTGGTTTAGGTAGACGTGGCTTTAAATGTCACATCAGTGTCCGCCACTGTAAGCTGCACCCCTATGACTACGAGCAGTCGCTCGAAACGCGTCAGAGGGAGCTACAGCAGGTGGGACGCTACGCCACCTGCACCACGAGGGGCCCCCCGGCAGCCATCTTGATTATACACTTGGTCAGTACATTGGATCTCTTGTTACCTCTGCTACTATGTATGCCTGTTTACTGAATAAATACCTTAAGAATATTACACTATGTGGCTCTCTCTGTTTGTTTGAGTTCTTTTGAGAACCAATCAGGTTTACAGAGCAGCCACGTCTACCTAAACTCTAGCGTGACGGCACCAGGCAGTGAGAGTAACATGACCAGATCTGACCAGACCAGTTGGATGACACCAGATGCTCAGTGGTCTCTATACAAATGCGCATTAAGATTGCGTATCTGGTGAGTGCGCAATCTTTACATTATCCATCACCTTTTTATGGTTCCACATATTAGACGTCTGAAGATCGTCTGAGATCTCATGAGCACTCCTGTTTGGACTTATTGATTTTTATCAACACTTCCTTCACTTCATAGCCACTGCATAGTGGCCTTTTTTGTGTGCACATTGTCACTGTGTTTTCTTTTTAATTTTTTAATTTTAATTTTGATTTATAATATTGTTGAGAATTTCATAGCGCTGCATCCTCTTTTGTCGCTATATAAATACGGTATAATAATAATAATTATTTAGTATTTCTGTAGTATCTGGAAATTTGCATTGATGGCAATGCCATTAGGTTTCAACTTTTTCAAATCTGGTCACACAAGCTATAAGTTCAAGTGACAGAGATCAATACTGTTTTCAACTGAACTAAACTTCCATTGGCTCTTAGATGAGAATAAAACTAATCCAAGTGTCATAGCACAAAACGAACATAAGCATAACCAATCAAAGTGCTCTGTTACGGGGCTCTCAGAGTTGGTCGTGGGGAATGGTCGGCATCTCCAGATCCTCGTGCTGTAGAGGGGCAGATGTTTGTCCTGACTGTGCAGCTGATCAGACATCAGTCATCTCATACATATATTATACATTTATATATAGATATATGAATACAATTTCAAAACAGGATGAAAAACAAAACCAGGCAAATGTATGTCAAAGATGCAGGTACAATATATAATATGCACTGTGCACAGCAAAACTCAAAGGCTTTAAAAATACCCAATTTATCAGGGCATGACTAAGCCTCAGAAGTCCGCAAAGGAAACACTTGTGTTTCAAAGTATTTGTGGAGCTCCTAGATTGGAATACAATGAATCATGGTTGGATTTAAAAGCTAAATATGGTGTGGACACAAAGACCATGCTTGCAGACTGAGGTCCGATTTGTGATCTAACCCAATAGGAATTATTCTTCTTAAAATATCAAACTCTCATTCTCATTTAATGAATTTAACATGAAGGCAGCCTCCTTGAGAAAATACGTTGAAATGAAAAACTTTCCATATCACTTAAGAAAAAAAAAGATACTTACTCAGTAGAAAGATTAGGTGTTTTAATACGGTATCTGTTTTTTTCAAAGTGTATGTGGTCGGACTCGGGAGAATAGAAGTAGAAAATGTATTGGTGACAGGGAGGGTAAATAAGACTCCATCTTTGGTAATTGGGGGAGGAATAGTGCCCCATTTATGGTATCTTCAGGAGGAATTGTACCCTATCATTAGTGTCATTGGGAGGAATAGTGCCACATCATTGGTATCACTAGGAGGAATAGTGCCCCATCATTGGTATCAGTGGGAGGAATAGTGCCCCATCATTAGTGTCATTGGGAGGAATAGTGCCACATCATTGGTATCACTAGGAGGAATAGTGCCCCATCATTGGTATCAGTGGGAGGAATAATGCCCCATCATTGGTATCAGTGGGAGGAATAGTGCCCCATCATTGGTGTCATTGGGAGGAATAGTGCCCCATCATTGGTATCAGTGGGAGGAATAGTGCCCCATCATTGGTGTCATTGGGAGGAATAGTGCCCCATCATTGGTATCAGTGGGAGGAATAGTGCCCCATCATTGGTATTAATGGGAGGAATAGTGCCCCATCATTGGTGTCAGTGGGAGGAATAGTGCCCCATCATTGGTATCAGTGGGAGGAATAGTGCCCCATTTATGATGTCTTCGGGGAGGAATAGTGCCCCATCATTAGTGTCATTGGGAGAAATAGTGCCCCATCATTGGTATCAGTGGGAGAAATAGTCCCCCATCATTGGTATCAGTGGGAGAAATAGTGCCCCATCATTAGTATCAGTGGGAGGAATAGTGCCCCATCATTAGTATCAGTGGGAGGAATAGTGCCCCATCATTGGTATCAGTGGGAGGAATAGTGCCCCATCGTTGGTATCAGTGGGAGGAATAGTGCCCCATCGTTGGTATCAGTGGGAGGAATAGTGCCCCATCGTTGGTATCAGTGGGAGGAATAGTGCCCCATCGTTGGTATCAGTGGGAGGAATAGTGCCCCATCGTTGGTATCAGTGGGAGGAATAGTGCCCCATCGTTGGTATCAGTGGGAGGAATAGTGCCCCATCGTTGGTATCAGTGGGAGGAATAGTGCCCCATCGTTGGTATCAGTGGGAGGAATAGTGCCCCATCGTTGGTATCAGTGGGAGGAATAGTGCCCCATCGTTGGTATCAGTGGGAGGAATAGTGCCCCATCATTGGTATCAGTGGGAGGAATAGTGCCCCATCATTGGTATCAGTGGGAGGAATAGTGCCCCATCATTGGTATCACTGGGAGGAGTAGTGCCCCATCGTTGGTATCAGTGGGAGGAGTAGTGCCCCATCGTTGGTATCAGTGGGAGGAATTGTGCCATATCATTGGTGTAGTTGTGTGGGATTATGTCCTATTGCTGGAGTCAGTTGATAGACTCTCTTCGTTTCTCCCAAGATCTCCTGCTCTCTAGCTCCCTTGTCACCTTCTCCCATGCTCACCTCCAGGATTTCTCCAGAGCCTCTCCTATCCTTTGGAACTCCCTTCCCCAGTGTGTCTGACTATCTCCATCTCTCTCCGCTTTTAGACGATCCCTGGAAGCCCATCTCCTCAGAGAGGCCTATCCTGCACCCACCTAACAACTGTACATGTTTTTTGTCCATCAGCCCATCCCCCACAGTTATTATCTTTTGTATCTCTCCACCCTCCAATGAGCAGGTCCCTCTGAATCCTCCTGTATTAATTTGTATTGTAATTGTATCGTCTGCCCTTATGTTGTAAAGCGCTGCGTAAACTGTTGCCACTCTATAATAATAATAATAATCAGGGAATTTTTCAGCAGGAACGTGGGGGATTTCGGCAACTCCATCACTGAATATATGTAATGGCAAGGGGTGCTGGGGTGTGCTGGAAGGTCTGTTCTGCTGGATCCTGGGGGGGATCTATTTTCATTGGAGGTGATCTATTTTTGTGTGGCAGTCTATTGTTTCTGGGGGCTCTATTGTTGCTGGAAGGGATCTACTGTTGAGGGAGGGTTCTATTGTTTCTGGCTACTGGAGAGTCTTTTGATGCTGGCTGCCGGGACATCTGTTGTTGCTGCTGGGGGTCTATTGTTGCTGGAATGGTATTTCTGCTGGATCCTGGGGGCTCTATTTTCATTGGAGGTGATCTATTTTTGTGTGGCAGTCTATTGCTGCTGGGGTCTATTGTTGCTGGAAGGGATCTACTGTTGAGGCAGGGTCCTATTGTTTCTGGCTACTGGAGTCTATTGATGCTAATTGCCAGGACATCTGTTGTTACTGCTGGGGGCCTATTGTTGCTGGAGTTGTATGTCTGCTGGATTCTATGGGATCTGTTTTCATTGGAGGTGATCAATTTTTGTGTGGCAGTCTATAGTTGCCGGGGGTCTGTTGTTGCTGGGGGAATCTACTGTTGCTGGAGAATTGGGGGGATTATTGATTTTATTGTTAACAAATTCCATACAAGTTTCTTAGCACCACTAAATGATACTTGGCTCTGAATTCTGTATAAGGAGCAGTACTGGGAGGTGGGTAAGGGGTGGAACCAAGGAACTGTGCTTGAAAGTGGGTAGAGGGAGGGAAAGACAAGAAGTGACTCAAAGGGGGAGTTCCTGCACCTATTCGTCGCGAAGAAAAGCCCCGATAATAATAAAAATCAGATAGAAGATTAAGATGGGCTTGGATGTTGGATGAAGGATGGTGTCCTATAAGTGACACCGTACCACAGAAGGTTGGCTTTCCATAATGTGACAGCAAAAAAAACCCCCAAAACTATACACAAAGAGATATTGTATGCAGTAGGCCTTAGTAGC
Organism: Staurois parvus; assembly: GCF_062004578.1. Taxonomy (NCBI): domain Eukaryota; kingdom Metazoa; phylum Chordata; class Amphibia; order Anura; family Ranidae; genus Staurois; species Staurois parvus. Next base: position 2,057,726 of record NW_028319909.1, on the reverse strand, counting down.
CAATAAGAAATCAATTTATAAAATGCTAATAGTTGCTGTGAGTTAATGAGCAGCTCTTCCCATAGAACCCTTTTCGGGAACCCTTGAACCAAAGTTAGGCTGAAGTTAATTTTGCTTACCCATCCAAACCTGAGACAGCACTGTGATCACAAAGTACATCCAGATCCCGGAGCCAAATTCCATCCTGACACAGAGTACAAGAGATCTGTGGATTATATGAACATGTTATAAATGTATTTATGCTATTTATTATCATTTTCACCTGGCCCTGACCACTAATGAAACCATGGTCATATCTAGACCCTTACTGAAGACCCAGCGTTTGTGTCCACGTAAATGGTTTGATGTCATGATGTTCTCATTGGTGTTAAAAGAAAATAAATAAAAGAAAATGAAAATACTTGGAAAACCTGAAATCTGGCAACTTTTGGTACAAAATATATGTAATTATGATAATTATATACACTGCAGTATAACAAAAAGCACCGTATTTTAATCATACAAACTCATTTGCAAAACTAATTTTTTTAAAGCATGCTTTAAAAAGAATATAAAAGTTTCCATGGTTTTCACTTTGCATTAGATCTAGAAATGTTTGTCTTTTACAAAGATTCACATTTTGTGCAAATTGATGTTTTGGCGTGAATTGAAAGCTGCTTTATGTAAATGATCTGGCGCCATCTTTGGGGGGAGGCATCAGTTTACTGGAAGGAAAAAGTAGTAGAATATTAAAAAATGAATGCTAAGTATAGAAGTTCACCTTAACCCATCACTAGCCCTACATTTTTAAGGGATCCCCGTAAAGTGACCCTTTCTATCAGGGGCGGACTGACCATTTGGAAACTCCGGCACTGCCCGAGGGCCCAGGGTCAGTAGGGGGCCCCATGAGATGCCCCTGGAACCTTTTTCATAGGCTTTTTTTAGTTTGGGCAAGGACACAGGAGCCCCATGCTTTCTATAGACTACAGGGTCCAGCTATGCCCACGCTGTAAAGAGAAATGCCTGATTTTCTTTTTGTTTACTGAGCTCCACAGTGCACGAAGGTATAGAATAAGACTGATCTCTGAAGAGGATCGGCCTGCATTCTTGAACCTCCTAGGGTGCAAGGTTCTTGACAGGAAAAGAACTCTTGGTGTACCTACTGTAGACCTACTTGCATTTCAAACTCCACCACATGCTGATTTTCTTTTTGTTTATAGAGTTCCGCAGTGCACGAAGGTACAGAATAGGACCGATCTCTGAAGAATAGGGGCCTTCATTCCCGAACCTCCTAGGGTGCAAGGTTCTTGACAGAGATAAAGAACGCTGGGTCTACCTAGGCCTACTTACATTTCAAACTGCACCACATGCTGCCTTTCTTTTTGTTTATAGTGATGAGTTCTGCCTTGTACAAAGGCACAGATTAGGACCAACCTCTGAAGAAGGGAAGGCATTCCCAAACCTCCCCAGGTGCAAGGTTCCTGACAGGGCAAAGAACTCTTGGTCTACCAAAGTCGAAGCTCCGCAATGCATGAAGGTACAGAAAAGAACCGATCTCCGAAGAGGATGGGCCTGCATTCCCAAACCTCCTAGGGTGCAAGGTTCTTGACAGTAGCAATGAACTCTTGGTCTGCCTAGGCCTACTTACAATTCAAACTCCACCACATGCTGATTTTCTTTTTGTTTATAGAGTCCTGCAATGCAGGAAGGTACAGAATAGGACCGATCTCTGAAGAGGATGGGCCTGCATTCCCGAACTTCCTATGATGCAAGGTTCTTGACAGCAACAAAGACCTTTTTGTCTACCTAGACCTACTTACATTTCAAACTCCACCACATGCTTATTTTCTTTTTGTTTATAGAGTCCTGCAATGCACAAAGGTATACAATAGGACCGATCTCTGAAGAATATGGGCCTTCATTCCCGAACCTCCTAGGGTGCAAGGTTCTTGACAGAGATAAAGAACGCTGAGTCTACCTAGGCCTACTTACATTTCAAACTCCACCACATGCTGATTTTCTTTTTGTTTATAGAGTCCTGCAGTGCACAAAGGCACAGATTAGGACCAACCTCTGAAGAAGGGATGGCATTCCCGAACCTCTCCAGGTGCAAGGTTCCTGACGGGGCAAGGAACTCTTGGTCTACCTAAGTCGAAGCTCTGCAATGCATGAAGGTACAGAATAGGACCGATCTCTGAAGAGTATGGGTCTGCATTCCCAAACCTCCTAGGGTGGAAGGTTCTTGACAGAGGCAAACAACTCTTGGTCTACCTAGGCCTACTTACATTTCAAACTCCACCACATGCTGATTTTCTTTTTGTTTATATAGAGTTTGTAAAAAACAACTTTCAATTCAAATAAAAAAAAAAAAAAAAAAAATCCTACCCAACCCCAGACTTTAAACCTTTCTGCTATTAAAGACACACATTGTACCATAGTGCTGTTATTAGTACAAATATTGAATGACAATAATTTAAAAAAAAAACCTGTCAATAAAATGTTTATACTAAAAGTAAAAAGTTGTCAGTTGCAATTTTTATGTTGCACAATATTTTGTCTACCTCTTGGTCTACCTAGACCTACTTACATTTCAAACTCCACCGCATGCTGATTTTCTTTTTGTTTATATAGAGTTTGTAAAAAAAAAAAAATTTATTTTAAATAAAAAAAAAATTAAAAAGTCTACCTAACCCCAGACTTTAAACCTTTCTGCTATTAAGACACACATTGTACCATAGTGCTGTTATTAGTACAAATATTGAATGCCAATAAATAAAAAAAAAACCTGTCAATAAAATGTTTATACTAAAAAATAAAAAGTTGACAGTTGCAATTTTTTATGTTGCACAATATTTGTGAAAAAAAGAAAAAATAACTTTCAACTTACATTTTAAAAAATTTCAAAAGTCAACCAAACCCCTAACTTTAAAACTGTCTGCTATTAAGACACACATTGTACCAGGGGCAGACTGACAACTCATGGGGCCCCTGGGCAATAGGGGATCATGGGGCCCGTGTCTTTGCCCACACTCAAAGCACACCCAAAAAAGCCTAAAAAGAAGGTAACAGGGGCATTTCATGGGGCCCCCTACTGACCCTGGGCCCTAGGGCAGTGCCCGAGTGCTCGAATGGTCAGTCCGCCCCTGCATTGTACCATAGTGCTGTTATTAGTACAAATATTGAATGCCAATAATAAAAAAAAAAAACCTGTCAAAATGTTTATACTAAAAATAAAAAGTTGTCAGTTGCACTTTTTTCTGTTGCAGAATATTTGTGAAAAAATAAAAAAAAATAACTTTCAATTAAAATGTTAAAAAAAATGTAAAAGGCAATCAAACCCCTAACTTTAAAACTGTCTGCTATCAAGGCACAATTGTCCTACAGTGCTAGTACAAATATTGAAATTTGCCAATAATAAAAAAAATTGTTAATAAAATTTTTATACTTGCTTGTTAAAATCCAATTATCTGTCTTCAGTTCTGTAATGCTTTGTAGTCCATAAAACATAAAAAGCCACAATATTGGGTCATTGGATAATAAATAAAATGGATATGAAGCAGCCACAACAGTGTAGTAAGTTGTAACTGCTGTCCTTTACTGTCTATTTATAAATGTACTCACATGATATTTATAACAGATGTTGTCACCTCTCAGAAGTGACATCTGCCAATACAGGAAAGTGCAATTCCCTCAGCAATGATCCAGGGGCGGACAACTCATGGGGCCCCCCAGGCAATAGGGGATCATGGGGCCCCTGCAGGGGCGGACTGACAACTCATGGGGCCCCCAGGCAAAAGGGGATCATGGGGCCCCTGCAGGGGCGGACCGACAACTCATGGGGCCCCCAGGCAAAAGGGGATCATGGGGCCCCTGCAGGGGCGGACCGACAACTCATGGGGCCCCCAGGCAAAAGGGGATCATGGGGCCCCTGCAGGGGCGGACCGACAACCCACGGAGCCCCCGGGCAATAGGTGATCATGGGGCCCCTGCAGGGGCGAACCGACAACTCATGAGGCCCCTGGGCAATAGGGGATCATGGGGCCCCTGCAGGGGCGGACTGACAACTCATGGGGCCCCCGGGCAATAGGGGATCATGGGGCCCCTGCAGGGGCGGACTGACAACTCATGGGGCCCCCGGGCAATAGGGGATCATGGGGCCCCTGCAGGGGCAGACTGACAACTCATGGGGCCCCCGGGCAATAGGGGATCATGGGGCCCCTGCAGGGGCAGACTGACAACTCATGGGGCCCCCGGGCAATAGGGGATCATGGGGCCCCTGTGTCTTTGCCCAAAATCAAAAAATGCCTATGAAAAAGGTACCAGTGGCATCTCATGGGGCCCCCTACTGACCCCGGGCCCTCGGGCAGTGCCTGAGTTTCCAAATGGTCAGTCCGCCCCTGCAATGATCAACTCTCAGTCTCAGTTATAAAGAAACAAAGTATAAAAAAATCTGTTTTATTTTAATTTTTCTTTCTTTTTTTTTTATGTATATGAGCCGCCCCTTCAGTCTGGCCCAGTTGTATGGGCTCCTCTCCAGGACTGAAATTGATTTTGCTGCACACTGTGAGCTTCTCATAGTGTTCATTGGAAGCGGCAGGAAGTCACTGCTTTACTGGCTGGAGGACATCCGGTATCATCTAGCTCTTTCCCTCACCTGCCTGTCCCTGGGTTTCAATCATGGAGGCTTAGCATCACATGTGGGTGTAGACGTTTAGCTGGCCCAGCAACATCCACTCCTGCAGACTGACATGCTCCCATCAGGGGCGGACTGACCATTTGAGCACTTGGGCACTGCCCGAGGGCCCGGGGTCAGTAGGGGTCCCATGAAATGCCCCTGGTACCTGTTTATAGGCTTTTTTGGGTGTGCTTTGAGTGTGGGCAAGGACACAGGGGCCCCATGATCCCCTATTGCCTGGGGGCCCCATGAGTTGTCAGTCCTCTCCCGGCTCCCATACATTTTGCTATCCACCTGGCAGTACTAGGGTCATCGGTTCGAATCCCAACCACGGCACCACCTGCCTGGAGTTTGCATGTTCTCCCTGTGCCTGCGTGGGTTTCCTCCGGGAACTCCGGTTTCCTCCCACACTCCAAAGACATGCCGGTAGGTGAATTGGATCCTGTCTAAATTATCCCTAGTATGTGTATGAATGTAAGTTAGGGACCTTAGATTGTACGCCCCTTGAGGGTTAGAGACCTTAGATTGTACGCTCCTCGGGGGCGGGGACTGATGTGAATGTACAATATATATGTAAAGTGCTGCGCAAATTGACGGCGCTATATAAGTATTTGTAATAAATAAATAGTAATAAATATTTGCACAACTCCTCCCAAGATCCAGCCCACTGCTAGCACCAGGGCTAGGAAATATTCAAAAGAGTACTGAGGCAGGATGCTGGAATGTTCTCAGGAGGCCATGTCCAGCATTCTGCCAGCCCCTCCCACCAGCCACAATCTGCCTGTGTTGCATAGAAAAGCACAGAGACCCAGTGATGACATCGCCAGGTCCAAAATAAAGCGTGCAATAAAAATGGAAAGGTTTTCTTTAAAAATGACATTAGAATGTTAATGAGGAAGGAAAGGAGGAACCAGGGAAGGCAAAATATAAGCAGACTTCAGCTTTGTATTGATATTAAAGGCTCTTTTTTTAATTTTTTTAAAAATTACAAATATGTCACACTTACCTGCTCTGTGTAATGGTTTTGCACAGAGCAGCCCTGATCCTCCTATTCTTGGATTCCCCGCCAGCGCTCCTGGCTCCTCCTCCCTCCACAGTAAGCTGCTTGCTCACTCACACGTGCTCACTCCCAAGCCCCGCTTTGTGTGTCTATAAGACACACAGAGCACTGCTTGGCCCCACCCCCTTGCTTCCTTCTCACTGACTGTGATTGACAGCAGCAATGGTTTCCACTGCTGTGTCTGAACCAATGAGGAGGGAGAGCCATCAGCAGGAAAGTATTGGGGGGAGCTGCATGCAGGGCTGGGACAAGGGTGGGCAGGAGGGGCAGCTGCCCTGGGCACAGTGCATTGATGGGGGTGGCAGTGAGCTCTTTCTGATACAAGCGGATAACAGCTAGGGGCAGCACCCCCCCAGGGGCGGACTGACAACTCAAGGGGCCCCCGGGCAATAGGGGATCATAGGGTCCTTGTGTCCTTGCCCACACTCAAACCACACCCAAAAAAGCCTATGAAAAGTACCAGAGGCATCTCATGGGGCCCCCTACTGACCCCGAGGGCCCTAATGGTCAGTCTGCCCCTGGCACTCCCTAAACGTGTATACAATGAAGGGGGGAGCTTCTTTATCCTGGGCATTGGATGACCTTGTCCTGGTACTGGCTGCATGCATATTTATTTACTTATATAGTGCTGTCAATTTATGCAGTGCTTTACATATATATTGTACATTCACATCAGTTCCCAATCCTGAGGAGCGCACAATCTAAGGTCCCTAACTTACATTCATACATACACATACTAGGGACAATTTAGACAGGAATGTTTGGAGTGTGGGCTCACACATGCACAGGGAGAACCCACACAGGCACAGGGAGAACATGCAAACTCCAGGCAGGTGGTGCCATGGTTGGGATTTCCCATAGGAATGCTTTGAAAACCAATGAATCCATTCCGGAGATCAGAAAAAAGTAAAAAAAAGTATTTTATCTGTTCAAAACTCTTTATAAAGTGCACTTTAAAGGCATAAATACTGTACAGGGACATGATTAAAAACGAATTAGTAAATGCATTGAAAACCAATTAATCCATTCAGGAGGTCAGAAAAAAGTAAAAAAAAAGTTTTATCTGTTCATAACTCTTTATAAAGTCCACTTTAAAGGCATAAATACTGTACAGGGACATCATTAAACATTAATTCGTAAATGCATTGAAATCCAATTAATCTGTTTCGGAGGTCAGAAAAAAGTAAAAAAAAAGTTTTATCTGATCATAACTCTTTATAAAGTGCACTTTAGAGGCATAAATACTGTACAGGGACATGATTAAAAAAAAAATTGGAAATGCATTGAAAACCAATTAATCCATTCAGGAGGTCAGAAAAAAGCAAAAAAAAGTCTTTTATCTGTTCAAAATTCTTTATAAAGTGCACTTTAAAGGCATAAATACTGTACAGGGACATGATTAAAAATGAATTCGTAAATGCATTGAAAACCAATTGATCTGTTCCGGAGGTCAGAAACATTTTAAAAAAAGTTTTATCTGCTCAAAACTCTTTATAAAGTGCACTTTAAAAGTATAAATACTGTACAGGGACATGATTAAAAAAAAATTGTAAATGCATTGAAAACCAATTAATCTGTTCGTATCGCAATGGATTTTCATTTGTAAACCAATTAATCCATTCCGGAGATCAGAAAAAAGTAAAAAAGAAAGTCTTTTATCTGTTCAAAACTCTTTATAAAGTGCACTTTAAAGGCAAAAATACTGTACAGGGACATCATTAAACATTCATTCGTAAATGCATTGAAAACCAATTAATCCCTTTGTATTGCGAAAAATATTCGTAAACCGAGGTATTATTATTAATAGATTTTTATTCGTAAACCAAAAATTACGTTAACCGCGGCGTCCGTAAACCGAGGTACGCCTGTATATACAAGCAATCTGGTATGTAGCAATGAAAGCAAAGCACTAACTGGTCTTCAATTGACCATGAGTGATCTCATAAACCCACCTATCCATGTAGACTAGTATTAGGAATACCACAGAAATTCCTAAGGCCGGTGAAGAATGGAAAGTCCAGATGTTCGCCTAGCGAAGGAACAGTAACCTGACCAAGTGAATTCAGAAGGGGAATGTCTTTAACAAATGCTGTATATATGTGTGTGTATATATATATACACATATATACAACATTTGTGTATATATATATATATATATATATATATATATATATATATATCTTAGATTGTAAGCCCTCTGATTCCTTTTGTACCAAATTGTATTGTAACTGTAATAATAAATATATCAATAGTATGTTCATCGTGCAAACCACTCACCAAAAAATATATATATATAATTTTAAATTGCCTAACAACATAATAAGTGATTAGCAAAGAAATCACATAAATCAATCAATAAGTAGAACATATATAGTGCTGCTGTCTTAAATAGTGAATAAATCAATAATCACCCCAAAAAAATCTTTACAATGACCAGTGAAAGCAGTGCAAAAAATCAAGTATATCACAGTGACACAAATTAATATACAATTAAATAATGTGCTATAGCAAATAAATATAAATATATAAAAATAAATAAAATTAAATCAGTAAAAGTCTAATACTTCAAATAAGTCCACCAAGAAAAAATTACACATTTTTTACAATTTTTTTCTTGGTGGACCCATTTGAAGTATTTTTGACAATATGGACCTTTAATGAGTTAATTTAATTTATTTATATTTTTTTGCTATAGCACGTTATTTAACTGTATATTAATTTGTGTCACTGTGTTATTCTTGATTTTTTTGTGCTGCTTTCAATGGTCATTGTAAAGAATTATGGGGGGATTATTGTAAGTGTAATGTCTACCTTCATTTTTTTAAGGCGCTGCGCAAACTGTTGGCGCTATATAAATTCTGTATAATAATAATAATATTAATAATAAAAATAATATTATATATATATATATTCCTGGCCACACAGGATCTCCTGCATGGTGGGGGTTGGGGAAAGACCTGGCAACTTACCCTGTAAAATAATTGCTAAGAAAAAATTCATGGAAAAAGTCGGTCCATGCAATCGCCAAGGGTCGGATACGACTGAATGGATATATATATATATATATATATATATATATATATATATACTTTTTTTGTATATTACTAATATATATATATTGATAATTACATTAAAATAAAATGAAACACATCTCTAACATTTCACAGAAACCCTTCATAATTATCATAAGAAAACATAGCATGGGGCACAGAGAGAAATGAAGAAATAAAGTCGACCTTACCCTCAGCACTCCCAGATCCTCCAGAGTTCAAAGCTTAAAATAAAACTTAGTAGGCGGCAACAGAGTAAATAAACATCAACAGAAGTGGGGTATGGGACACCTAGTGATAGATAGTAGGTATAGCACGTGGTATAAAAACTGACTGTTATAAAGGGTGTTCACTTTAAGGGCCAGTTCACACTACATGCGTTTTAGTTGCTTTTTTTCTGCATCCAAAATGCACAGAAAGTAGGTGATATGGTTTTCAATGTCATAGATCATATCAGTGCTTGCAGTTCCAGTGCGTTCCGGTTTCAGACAAAAAGAATTAAAAAAGGCTGCATTTTTCCTGCATAGAACTGTACTGGAACGCGGTAAAATGCATCATAAATGCACCGGAACGCATCAAAAATATGCATGCAGAACGCATCTGGACTGAGTTTCTATAGTGTCAACCGGCCCTAAAAGTTTGTTTTTTTGTATTTTCATGATATACCTGCATAAAACAAACCCGGAGATCTATATTATATCAACATTGTTTTAACAATTAGTTCTGTTAGACTGTGATCTAAGTTATAACAAAGTAACTGTGCGTATCACTATCCACAAACAATTATTTATAATAATATATATATGAATAAATTTTAAAAAAATAAAACAATTCTAGTATTTTTATTTATTTATGTATGTATGTATTTAGTTATTCATGTATTATGTATGTGTGTATTTATTTATTTATGTATGTATTTATTCATGTATTATGTATGTATGTATTTATTTAGTTATTCATGTATTATGTATGTATGTATGCATGTATTTATGTATGTATGTGTGTATTTATTTATGTATGTATGTATGTATTTATTTATTTATTTATTTATGTATTATATATGTATGTATGTATTTAGTTATTATGTATGTATTTATTTACTTATATATGTATGTATGTAATTAGTTAGTTATTTATGTATGTATGTATGTATTTATTTAGTTATTCATGTATTATGTATGTATGCATGTATTTATTTAATTATGCATGTATGTGTGTATTTTTTATGTATGTATGTATTTATTTATGTATTATGTATGTATGTATGTATGTATTTAGTTATTTATGTATGTATTTATTTAGTTATATATATATGTATGTAAGTAATTAGTTAGTTATTTATGTATGTATTTATGTAATTATCTATTTATTTGTTTGTTTGTTTATTTGTGTGTGTGTGTGTTTATTTATTTATGAATGTATGTATGTATTTAGTTATTTATGTATGTATTTATTTATTTATATATGTATGTATGTAATTAGTTAGTTATTTATGTATGTATGTATGTATTTATTTAGTTATTCATGTATTATGTATGTATGCATGTATTTATTTATGTATGTGTGTATTTTTTTATTTATGTATGTATTTATTTATTTATATATTATGTATGTATGTATGTATGTATTTAGTTATTTAGTTAGTTATTTATGTATGTATTTATGTAATTATCTATCTATTTATTTATTTATTTATTTGTTTGTTTATTTGTGTGTGTTTGTGTGTGTTTGTTTATTTATTTATGTATTTATTTATTTAGTTATTTATGAATGCATTTATGTAATTATTTATTTATGTGTGTTTATTTATTTATGATTCATGTATTTATTTATTTATGTATTTATTTATTTATTTTTACTTTTTAACACTTCCGAATGTTGGAGGTCGTGGTATTTTGATACGATCCCCATTAATAAGGAAGAATGAAATTTGTGTCCGAAGACATTGGTGGTGACTGTGTTCATTCTCTATAACTCCACGGTATGTAGGACGCTAGCTACTCTCCTCCTCGAATTTTTGTTGGACTCCTTGTAGTGTGCATGGATTAGTGCCTGTGACCGCAAACATACACTGTTTGTTCCAAACAAAGGGAAGTAAGAGGGAAAAGGAGAGGTTCAAGAGATTGCAGAGGCAGAAAAATACAGTAACAAACAATTTCATGAAAATCAGATTAAGTAGTGGAGATGTACAGATTATTTTTGGAGAAAAAGGATATTGTTTCGTGTCACCTAAAATTTGAACCCTGGGATAAGCATATAATGTGTAAATACAAGAGTCCTGTGTATTCTCCTTGAATCTCGGTGCGCTTTGTGTTTTTCTTCCAGATCTGTGCAGAAATCCAGCATGTAACGTCCCCTCTGTGCAGGAGCTTCCTGTAATAAAGACCAGTCACTGCTGATCTCTCTCCTTGTACAGGGTGACTGGTCTTGTCTACGCCCCCTCCTGTAGTTTTCTATAGGCAGCCTGTAGTGGGTGCAGCCTGCTGGGCCCCTCCCTCACAGCTCTGTGATGATGTCACTGCTGCTTTTTACAAAGTAAAAACTGGGTTTCCAAAGACGTTTGGTGCTACAATGTGGATTTATATCCTTTGTGGCTTTCGAGAAATATATTAGGTGAAAGTCTTAGTGTGCGGAGTTCAGCTTTAAGTCTTTGTTAAGTTGGAATCCTGTGGAAAGGAAATATCATTGAATAAAATGCTACAATTATTTGTTTTGTTTCATATCTGCCTTAGAGATCAGGATAACCACAGTAATAAAACTGGGTATGCCGATATATAAAGTGCACACTTCCCCTGCGATAGAGATTTGTTATTTCTCGTTCTCTTTTTTAATAACCAGTTATACTTTCTTGTAAAAAGAGAATCAGCCTGAGACACACAGATTACTGCTCAAACTTTAGTCTGCAACTTCTTTTTCTTTTTTTCTCCTTTTTTCTTCTTTTCTCTTTTTTTCTTCTTTTCTCTATTTTTCCATCTTTTCTTTTTTTTCTTTTTTTTTTCTTCTTTTCTCTATTTTTCTTTTCTCTTTTTTTTCTTTTTTCATTTCTCTTATTTTTTTTCTTTTCTCTTTTTTTTCTTTTTCTTTTTTTCTTTTCTCTTTTTTCTTTTTCTTTTCTCTTTTTTTTTCTTTTCTCTTTTATTATTTTCTATTTTTTCTCTTTTCTCTTTTTTTCTCTATTCTCTTTTCTCTTTTTTTCTCCTTTTCTTCTTTTCTCTTTTCTTTTAATCTTTTATGTTTTTTTCTTTTCTTTTGTTATCATTTCCTATTTTCTTTCTTTTTTTTTTCCTGCAACAAAATGTTTTTTGAAAAGGTAAAATAAAGAGCAAAGGAGACCATACATAATATGTATATATATATATATATATATATATCTTGAAATATATTGAATACAACCAAAATCGTAGTATTTCAAATATATGTCAATATATTTGGGAAGAATATTTTGAAAATATATACTTTTAAAAATATTTTTCATATATTTTCTAATATATAAAAAAAGCATTTCAACATACAGTATCTATCTATCTATCTATCTATCTATCTATCTATCTATCTATCTATCTATCTCATATCTATTATCTATTTGTCTGTCTATCTATCTATCTATCGATCGATCGATCGATTTGTCTATCTATCTATCTATCTATCTATCCATCTCATATCTATTATCTATCTATCTATCTATCTATCTATCTATCTATCTATCTATGTATCTATCTATCTATCTATGTATCTATCTATCTATCTATCTATCTATCTATCTATCTATCTATCTCTATATTATCTATCTATCTATCTATCTATCTATCTATCTATCTATCTATCTATCTCTATATTATCTATCTATCTATCTATCTATCTATCTATCTATCTATCTGTCTATCTATCTATCTGTCTATCTGTCTATCTGTCTATCTGTCTATCTGTCTATCTGTCTATCTGTCTATCTGTCTATCTGTCTGTCTGTCTGTCTGTCTGTCTGTCTATCTATCTGTCTATCTATCTGTCTATCTATCTGTCTATCTATCTGTCTATCTATCTGTCTGTCTATCTATCTGTCTATCTATCTGTCTATCTATCTATCTGTCTGTCTATCTATCTGTCTGTCTATCTATCTGTCTGTCTATCTATCTATCTGTCTATCTATCTGTCTGTCTATCTATCTGTCTGTCTATCTATCTGTCTGTCTATCTATCTGTCTGTCTATCTGTCTGTCTATCTATCTATCTGTCTGTCTATCTATCTATCTGTCTGTCTATCTATCTGTCTGTCTATCTATCTGTCTGTCTATCTATCTGTCTGTCTATCTATCTGTCTGTCTATCTATCTGTCTGTCTATCTATCTGTCTGTCTGTCTATCTATCTGTCTGTCTGTCTATCTATCTGTCTGTCTGTCTATCTATCTGTCTATCTATCTGTCTATCTATCTCTATATTATCTATCTATTATCTATCTGTCTATCTATTAGAGATGAGCGAATCGAACTTGGCGAAGTGGAATTCGTTTCGAAGATTAGGAAAAATTTGCGCCGAATCCGAAAATTAGCAGACTTCGGATGCGCGAATCGAAATTTTCCAAAAATGGCGGCGACATGTGTGGTGACGGAGCGGGGATCTCCGGGAAGGCGCGCAGACAAGGCGTGCTGACCCATAATGCATTCATTCATGACATGTGATCGCATTAGCCAATCAGCAGCCAGCCAGCCAGCACTGTGTAATGGTCGAGCTATAAATTGCGGCCATCTTAGAATTCTCCATTAGCCTCCGGTCATTCAAAAGAGACAGACCTCTCTGTATTAGGGACAGAGTTAGGGCCAAAGAGACTTTAGGGCCACAGAATCGTTACTTAGGGACACAGAATTGTTACTCAGGGACACAGAATTGTTACTCAGGGACACATACTGTTACTCAGGGACACAGAATTGTTACTCAGGGACAGACACAGAATTGTTACTGAGGGACACAGAATTGTTAATGAGGGACACAGAATTGTTACTCAGGGACACAGAATTGTTACTCAGGGACACAGAACTGTTACTCAGGGACACAGAACTGTTACTCAGGGACACAGAATTGTTACTCAGGGACAGACACAGAATTGTTACTGAGGGACACAGAATTGTTACTGAGGGACACAGAATTGTTACTGAGGGACACAGAATTGTTACTCAGGGACAGACACAGAATTGTTACTGAGGGACACAGAATTGTTACTGAGGGACACAGAATTGTTACTGAGGGACACAGAATTGTTACTCAGGGACAGATACAGAATTGTTACTGAGGGACACAGAATTGTTACTGAGGGACACAGAATTGTTACTCAGGGACAGACACAGAATTGTTACTGAGGGACACAGAATTGTTACTGAGGGACACAGAATTGTTACTGAGAGACACAGAATTGTTACTCAGGGACACAGAATTGTTACTCAGAGACACAGAACTGTTATTCAGGGACACAGAATTGTTACTCAGGGACAGACACAGAATTGTTACTGAGGGACACAGAATTGTTACTCAGGGACACAGAATTGTTACTGAGGGACACAGAATTGTTACTCAGGGACAGACACAGAATTGTTACTGAGGGACACAGAATTGTTACTGAGGGACACAGAATTGTTACTCAGGGACACAGAATTGTTACTCAGGGACACAGAACTGTTACTCAGGGACACAGAATTGTTACTCAGGGACACAGAACTGTTACTCAGGGACACAGAATTGTTACTCAGGGAAAGACACAGAATTGTTACTGAGGGACACAGAATTGTTACTGAGGGACACAGAATTGTTACTGAGGGACACAGAATTGTTACTCAGGGACAGACACAGAATTGTTACTGAGGGACACAGAATTGTTACTGAGGGACACAGAATTGTTACTCAGGGACACAGAATTGTTACTGAGGGACACAGAATTGTTACTGAGGGACACAGAATTGTTACTCAGGGACACAGAACTGTTACTCAGGGACACAGAACTGTTACTCAGGGACACAGAATTGTTACTCAGGGACACAGAACTGTTACTCAGGGACACAGAATTGTTACTCAGGGACAGACACAGAATTGTTACTCAGGGACAGACACAGAATTGTTACTGAGGGACACAGAATTGTTACTGAGGGACACAGAATTGTTACTCAGGGACAGACACAGAATTGTTACTGAGGGACACAGAATTGTTACTGAGGGACACAGAATTGTTACTCAGGCACACAGAATTGTTACTCAGGGACACAGAATTGTTACTCAGGGACACAGAACTGTTACTCAGGGACACAGAATTGTTACTCAGGGACACAGAACTGTTACTCAGGGACACAGAATTGTTACTCAGGGACAGACACAGAATTGTTACTGAGGGACACAGAATTGTTACTGAGGGACACAGAATTGTTACTCAGGGACACAGAACTGTTACTCAGGGACAGACACAGAATTGTTACTGAGGGACACAGAATTGTTACTGAGGGACACAGAATTGTTACTGAGGGACACAGAATTGTTACTCAGGGACAGACACAGAATTGTTACTGAGGGACACAGAATTGTTACTGAGGGACACAGAATTGTTACTGAGGGACACAGAATTGTTACTGAGGGACACAGAATTGTTACTCAGGGACAGACACAGAATTGTTACTGAGGGACACAGAATTGTTATTGAGGGACACAGAATTGTTACTCAGGGACAGACACAGAATTGTTACTCAGGGACACAGAATTTTTACTCAGGGACACAGAATCGTTACTCAGGGACACAGAATCGTTGAATTAAAGAGTATGTCAGACAACACGCAGAGGAGTGGCAGAGGAGGCAATGTTTCAGGAGCGAGCAGACGTGGCAGCAGAGGAAGGGGTCGAGGCAGCACTAGTCGCAGCCAGAGGCCAGTGCTCCCGGTGTCATCCAGCGGTCGTGTCTCCACCGACAACCCTGCCGTCATCGATTGGTTGGCTCGGTCGTCTTCCTCTTCCCAGGTCACCTCTGACACCTACAGCCAACGGTCGGTGGGTACGTCAGACACAACTGTTAGTTGGCATGGCCCGGGAGCAAGCCCACTGAAATCACATGTCCTCTACCTGCCCCTGTCCTTTGGTGTTCCCTCACCAAGCGAAGTATCGCATGCTGTGGGCTCAGCCCCACTGTACAGTGAGGAAGAGCTAACAGAGGGCGGTCAGGAACGGGGGGAGACATCCGCCTCTTCAGCAGCCAGGCGAAGAAGTAGTGGCGAGGAGAGTGGCTCGGTAGCCGGTCTAGAGACAGGTCTGTCTCCTGACCCACACGCAGCCGAGGGGGCTAGTAGTGAGGCGGAGACCCTAATTGATGATGATAAGGCTGATCGCACTTGGCAGCCTCATCGTCATCAGGCTATTGCTTCCGCATCATCAGGAGAAGAGGGTGCCAGCTTGGCAGCGAGCAAAACAGTCGGTGGGTTGCCCAGGAGGCAGCAGGGTCGCAGCAGTGTCAGTGGAGGCAAACGGCCACGGAGTAGAGCACCAGCTCCACTGCAGCCTACCACCACGGCCAGTAGTGGTGCCGGTGTGCACGGAGGAAGTAGCAGTCAGCCAGTGAGGAGTATCGGGGGCAAAGTTTCCTACTCGGCGGTGTGGCAATTTTTAGTCAAGCCGCCCGAGGAAGTAAACGTAGCCGTATGTCGACTATGTGGCCAGAAAGTCAAGCGTGGCCAGGGGGCCCATGTCTCCATCGCCACACTCTGCCATGTGCCAATTTCAGGTCTCCTCACACTGCTGGTGGGTTCCATTTTGTCATAGGGTGCTGGCAGATTACGGGCCTCCCATTGCTGCTGCCAGGCCCGTAATCTGTCATGGGCCCCTGTACCGCCTCCTCATGCTGCTGCCAGGCCCGTAATCTGTCATGGGTCCCTGTACGGCCTCCCATTGCTGCTGTCTCCATCGCCACACTCTGCCATGTGCCACTTTCAGGTCTCCTCACACTGCTGGTGGGTTCCATTTTGTCATAGGGTGCTGGCAGATTACGGGCCTCCCATTGCTGCTGCCAGGCCCGTAATCTGCCATGGGCCCCTGTACCGCCTCCTCATGCTGCTGCCAGGCCCGTAATCTGTCATGGGTCCCTGTACGGCCTCCCATTGCTGCTGTCTCCATCGCCACACTCTGCCATGTGCCACTTTCAGGTCTCCTCACACTGCTGGTGGGTTCCATTTTGTCATAGGGTGCTGGCAGATTACGGGCCTCCCATTGCTGCTGCCAGGCCCCTAATCTGCCATGGGCCCCCGTACCGCCTCCTCATGCTGCTGCCAGGTCCAGAGTGTCTCATGGGTCCCTGTACGGCCTCCCATTGCTGCTGTCTCCATCGCCACACTCTGCCATGTGCCACTTTCAGGTCTCCTCACACTGCTGGTGGGTTCCATTTTGTCATAGGGTGCTGGCAGATTACGGGCCTCCCATTGCTGCTGCCAGGCCCGTAATCTGCCATGGGCCCCTGTACCGCCTCCTCATTCTGCTGCCAGGCCCGTAATCTGTCATGGGTCCCTGTACGGCCTCCCATTGCTGCTGTCTCCATCGCCACACTCTGCCATGTGCCACTTTCAGGTCTCCTCACACTGCTGGTGGGTTCCATTTTGTCATAGGGTGCTGGCAGATTACGGGCCTCCCATTGCTGCTGCCAGGCCCGTAATCTGTCATGGGCCCCTGTACCGCCTCCTCATGCTGCTGCCAGGCCCGTAATCTGTCATGGGTCCCTGTACGGCCTCCCATTGCTGCTGTCTCCATCGCCACACTCTGCCATGTGCCACTTTCAGGTCTCCTCACACACTGCTGGTGGGTTCCATTTTGTCATAGGGTGCTGGCAGATTACGGGCCTCCCATTGCTGCTGCCAGGCCCGTAATCTGCCATGGGCCCCTGTACCGCCTCCTCATGCTGCTGCCAGGCCCGTAATCTGTCATGGGTCCCTGTACGGCCTCCCATTGCTGCTGTCTCCATCGCCACACTCTGCCATGTGCCACTTTCAGGTCTCCTCACACTGCTGGTGGGTTCCATTTTGTCATAGGGTGCTGGCAGATTACGGGCCTCCCATTGCTGCTGCCAGGCCCGTAATCTGCCATGGGCCCCCGTACCGACTCCTCATGCTGCTGCCAGGCCCGTAATCTGTCATGGGCCCCTGTACCGCCTCCTCATGCTGCTGCCAGGTCCAGAGTGTCTCATGGGTCCCTGTACGGCCTCCCATTGCTGCTGTCTCCATCGCCACACTCTGCCATGTGCCACTTTCAGGTCTCCTCACACTGCTGGTGGGTTCCATTTTGTCATAGGGTGCTGTATGGCCTCCCATTGCTGCTGCCTCCACCGCCACACTGTGGCTCCACACTCTGGTTTTGGCCCCGTGACTGCCCAAATGAGTGAAGTGTGCGGTGATTCTAAGATCGACGGCACTCATCTGCATGTCATACTGACTGACAGTATTATTTCTCTTCCCCAGCAGACTCCAAGGGCATTTAAATTAAAGGTACAGTGTTCTGCACTAATATAAAGGCTCTCTGAAGCCTAGAAACACCCTTTTATAAGTTAAATTCGCAGCGAATATATTCGCCTCGAATCGAATTTATTCCTCAAATTCGACGAATCAGCCGAATCGAATTTTTGAATACTTCGCTCATCTCTACTATCTATCTATCTATATATATATATATATATATATATATTGAATACGGACAAAATTGTAGTATTTCAAATATATCTCAATATATTTGGGAAGAATAGTTTAAAAATATATTTAAATTATATTTTTATTCCATGTGGGCCCCTTTTTTTGGTCCACACTAGATTCGGATCGCATGGGTATTCACATCCATGTGATCCGATTCTGCACATCGCACTGCATTTTGCGGACTGATTTCGGGGTGTTGTTAACATACACACCCGCAGCGGTTCGCATGAATGGGGTGCGATTCTGATGCGGTGCGGAATCAGTGTGAACCTGGGCTCAAGGTTTGGGCTTTAAAGGCTAAGTCTACCTTTTTATACCAAGTTACACCTATATTTAGTTTTCAGTTTTCCACATTTAGGAAACCCCCTTGAAGTTTCCCAAAATCAAGTGAAACTCAAAGACATTATGTGATCTAAGGAACTTCATATAAAACAGGAAGTGCAAAGATTGGACAAATAATAATAAAGTAACACGAATGAGTCACACTGTTCTAAAACTATAACACGAGGAAGGTTGCTGAAATCTTAAATGTCAAGATTCGAAGGAGCAGGAGAAAGTGTCGACTGGTCAACTCATCGGAAAAGTGAGTGCCAATTTAATTACATTTAAATATGAAATAGTCAAGTATTATATAAAGTAAAAGTAAATTGATGTATATTTGTAGTAAAAAAATAAAAATCCAGTAAAAAAAGACACTATAACCAATTAATTTATATATATTGGGATTTTTTTTTAGCAAAGACATGGAAAAGAACATATTTTGGCCCAAATTTATGATGAAATTTGATTTTTTACATTTTTTTACTGGATATGTTTTATAGCAAAAAGTCAAAAATATTGTTTGTTTGTTTGTTTTTTATACATACTAGCACATTATGAAATTACCTTGTCGAGGGATTATTATTTTTTTTTTTTTAAAGCTGCAGTTTACTACTGCTTTAAGAAAAAATAAATAAAAATACATGTGTTTGTGGGAATTTTTTTTTTTGTGAGCCTGAAGAGCATTGCACCCACGATCAGTAGATAGCAAGTGCTATGTGAGGCTTCTGCAGACAATGCCTCCTGCTTGCCTCGTTGAACCTCTAAAAGGCAGGGGCGGACTGACCATTGGAGAACTGGCCCGGGGTCAGTAGGGGGCCCCATGAGATGCCCCTGGTACCTTTTATAGGCTTTTTTTGAGTGTGGGCAAGGACACAGGGGCCCCATGATCCCCTATTGCCCGGGGGCCCCATGAGTTGTCAGTCCACCCCTGCCATAAGGGCAAACAGGTACAATGCTGGAGGAAGTGTTAAAGTGATACTAAACCCACAACAGTACAATCAGTCTGTAGATGCAGTAAGGCATGCTTGTTATACTCACTGTGGAACCTAAGGGGTTAATCCTCTGCATTGTGTAAAAAGGCTGTTTGATCCTGTCTTCTCTGATCCTCCCCTTCTTCCAGTATCCCCCTCTTAACACCTGATAAGAGATATCGTGTGGAGACACTCTGCACATGCTAAGCGTGGTGTGTGTTGCTAGACAGGTTTTTTTGTTATCTTGGGAGAGTGCATGTGATCAGCACAGGCCCAATCAGCATTTTCCAAGCAAAGGTCATGGGTTCTGCATCCTCCTAGAACAAAATGAAAACTCCTGTTACAAGCTTTAACCAGTGCTCTGCTGGTCACTGATAGAAGTCACAAGACTGCTGTATACTGCTGATGAGAAAAGGTATTGAGCAGTTTATATTTACTAAAATAATCTAATTTCCATGTTCTGTGTACTGTGGGAGACCAGGTATAGTGAATGCGGGGTCCAGGGAGACCGGATATAGTGAATGCAGGGTCCAGGGAGACCGGATATAGTGAATGCAGGGTCCAGGGAGACCGGATATAGTGAATGCGGGGTCCGGGGAGAGCGGATATAGTGAATGCAGCGTCCGGGGAGACCAGATATAGTGAATGCAGGGTCCGGGGAGACCAGATATAGTGAATGCAGGATCCGGGGAGACCGGATATAGTGAATGCAGGGTCCAGGGAGACCGGATATAGTGAATGCAGGGTCCGGGGAGACCAGATATAGTGAATGCAGGGTCCGGGGAGACCAGATATAGTGAATGCAGGGTCCGGGGAGACCAGATATAGTGAATGCAGGGTCTGGGGAGACCAGATATAGTGAATGCAGGGTCCTGAGAGACCAGATATAGTGAATGCAGGGTCCAGGGAGAGCGGATATAGTGAATGCGGGGTCCGGGAAGAGCAGATATAGTGAATGCAGGGTCCGGGGAGAGCAGATATAGTGAATGCAGGGTCCGGGGAGACCGGATATAATGAATGCGGGGTCCAGGGAGACGGTATATAGTGAATGCAGGGTCCGGGGAGACCGGATATAATGAATGCGGGGTCCAGGGAGAGCGGATATAGTGAATTCAGGGTCCAGGGAGAGCGGATATAGTGAATGCAGGGTCTGGGGAGAGCGGATATAGTGAATGCAGGGTCTGGGGAGACCGGATATAGTAAATGCAGGGTCCGGGGAGACCAGATATAGTGAATGCAGGGTCTGGGGAGACCAGATATAGTGAATGCAGGGTCCTGAGAGACCGGATATAGTGAATGCAGGGACTAGGGAGACCAGATATAGTAAATGCAGGGTCCGGGAAGTCCAGATATAGTGAACGCGAGTATGGGGAGACCGGATGTAGTGAATGCAGGGTCCGGGGAGACCAGATATAATGAATGCAGGGTCCGGGGAGAGAGGATATAGTGAATGCAGGGTCTGGGGAGACCAGATATAGTAAATGCAGAGTCCGGGAAGACCAGATCTAGTGAATGCAGGGTCCGGGGAGACCAGATCTAGTGAATGCAGGGTCCGGGGAGACCAGATCTAGTGAATGCAGGTCCGGGAAGACCAAATATAGTGAATGTGGGGTCCTGGGAGACCAGATATAGTGAATGCAGGGTCTGGGGAGAGCGAATATGGTGAATGCAGGGTCCGGGGAGACCAGATATAGTGAATGCAGGGTCCGGGGAGACCAGATATAGTGAATGCAGGGTCCAGGGAGACCGGATATAGTAAATGCAGGGTCCGGGGAGAGCGGATATAGTGAATGCAGGGTCCGGGGAGAGCGGATATAGTGAATGCAGGGTCCGGGGAGAGCGGATATAGTGAATGCAGTGTCTGGGGAGAGCGGATATAGTGAATGCAGGGTCCGGGGAGAGCGGATATAGTGAATGCAGGGTCCGGGGAGAGAGGATATAGTGAATGCAGGGTCTGGGGAGACCAGATATAGTAAATGCAGAGTCCGGGAAGACCAGATATAGTGAATGCAGGGTCCGGGGAGACCAGATCTAGTGAATGCAGGGTCCGGGGAGACCAGATCTAGTGAATGCAGGTCCGGGAAGACCAAATATAGTGAATGTGGGGTCCTGGGAGACCAGATATAGTGAATGCAGGGTCTGGGGAGAGCGAATATGGTGAATGCAGGGTCCGGGGAGACCAGATATAGTGAATGCAGGGTCCGGGGAGACCAGATATAGTGAATGTAGGGTCCAGGGAGACCGGATATAGTAAATGCAGGGTCCGGGGAGAGCGGATATAGTGAATGCAGGGTCCGGGGAGAGCGGATATAGTGAATGCAGGGTCCGGGGAGAGCAGATATAGTGAATGCAGTGTCTGGGGAGAGCGGATATAGTGAATGCAGGGTCCGGGGAGAGCGGATATAGTGAATGCAGGGTCCGGGGAGACCAGATATAGTGAATGCAGTGTCTGGGGAGAGCGGATATAGTGAATGAAGGTTCCAGGGAGACCAGATATAGTAAATGCAGGGTGCATGTTACACATCTTAACCCCGTCAATACAGGATACTGTCACCCCCTTCCTGCCCAGGCCAATTTGCAGCTTTCAGTGCTGTCACATTTTGAATGACAGTTGCGCAGTCATGAAAATGTTATCATTTTTTTTCACACAAATAGAGCTTTCTTTTGGTGGTATTTAATCACTGCTGAGTTTTCTGTTTTTAATTTTCTGTTATAGCATTTTGCAAATAAATAACCTTTCTTCAGAGTCCACAAACAATGATATATATCTGAAAATCAATCAATCCTGATGTACTGATGTACAAACTAATTTCTTGCCGAATAAGGAAGATAGTCCTGAATCTTCGCAGCAATGCCGGGGCATAAATGGGGGACAGATTTCGCTTCATAAAGGGGCACGCCCAGGGGTGGTCTGACAACTCGGGCAATAGCAGATCATGGTTCCCCTGTGTCCTTGCCCAAACTCAAAAAAGCCTATGAAAAAGGGGCATCTCATGGGGCCCCCTACTGACCCCGGGCCCTCTGGCAGTGCCCGAGTTTCAAAATGGTCAGTCCGCCCCTGTTCTTGCATTACCTTCTTTGCAGTGTATTGCGATTTCACATATCTAGGAACGTCTTACACGGACGCTCCCTGAAAAACAGGCAGGCAGACCCGATCGGAACCATTCTCCTCTATGGAGCGGCGGGTGTAAACGGATATGTGTACGTTTACATGCACCGACATCCAACCTGGTCTGATCTGCCAAAAAGAGACGGATGGGGATCATTCCCCTTCCGTCTATCGGATCGGATGGCAGTCGGATGGAAATGGACAGGCCGTTTTATATAGAGGACAGCGAGCTGTGTCTGTGTTCGCTCTGCAGCACGGACCTATCATCTGCTTTCTCAGCGTGGACCAATGGAGAGATCCCCTGCTGAGCAAGAGGATCCGTTGACGGGTCCACTCGTGTGAAAGGGGCCATAGAATATAATAGAAATCACAAAGCAAATCCCAAGAAATCATTGAAAATCTTCACAAGTCACAATAAATTCTTCAGAAATCGCACACAAATGGCGCAATTTTAAATCGCAGCGGTGGGACAGGTGACTTAAGCTTTCACTGTCCTATGAAATAAATTTGATTGTGAATGCATCTAAATGAATCGTGATTGTTCACAGGTCCTGCTCATTGAACAGTCTTTTCTCAGTTTAAGGATGTGGCCAAGAAAAGATGGACGTCTCAGGATACAGATGGCGACAATTCTCTTCCTCATTTCAAAGGGTCTGTGAGAAACATATCAGAGATTTAGAGAACTTAATTTTTGTTAGCATTAGCCATTTACTTTGTCATTTCTATGACTTATTTACTGTATATTTTACTACTTCTATACTTTCTTAGTATAATTATTTATTTTCTGATTTCTACTGCTATCAAGCAGTGGTACCCATGTGGAAGAAAAATATATTTTAAAAATAGTTTAAAAATATTATTCCCAAATATATTGACATATATTTGAAATACTACCATTTTGACCATATTCAATATATTTAAAAAAAAATATCTATCTATCTATCTATCTATCTATCTATCTATCTATCTATCTATCTATCTATATCTATCTATCTATCTATCTATCTATCTATCTATCCATCTATATCTATCTATCTATCTATCTATCTATCTATCTATCTATCTATCCATCTATCTATCTATTATCTATCTATCTATCTATCTATCTATCTATCTATCTATCTATCTATCTATCTATTTATCTATCTATATCTATCTATCTATCTATCTATCTATCTATCTATCTATCTATCTATCCATCTATATCTATCTATCTATCTATCTATCTATCTATCTATTATCTATCTATCTATCTATCTATCTATCTATCTATCTATCCATCTCATATCTATCTATCTATCTATCTATCTATCTATCTATCTATCTCTATATTATCTATCTATTTATCTATCTATCTATCTATCTATCTATCTATCTATCTATCTCATATCTATCTATCTATCTATCTATCTATCTATCTATCTATCTATCTCATATCTATCTATCTATCTATCTATCTATCTATCTATCTATCTATCTATCTATCTCATATCTATCTATCTATCTATCTATATATCTATCTATCTATCCATCTCATATCTATCTATCATCTATCATCTATCTATCATCTATCTATCTATCTATCTATCTATCTATCTATCTATCATCTATCTATCTATCTATCTATCTATCTATCTATACTTTATCTTGAAATGCATTTTTTTAATATATTAATAATATATTTGTAAATGCATTTTTGGAAGGCATTTAGAAATATATGTAAAATTATATGTTAAAAGTACTTTTTTATATGTTAAAAAATCTGAAGAATATATTTAAAAAATATATATTTTTAATTGTATGCCTTTAGAAAATATATTTAAATTAAAAAATTTTTTAGAATTCATGTTAAAATATATTAGCGCAGGCAAATATATTGTAAATATATGTCACATATATAATTTTTTTTCTAAATATATTGGAAATATATTTCTCTTCCATGTGGGTATGAATATGGTTTTTCCCTTTCAACAGTTTTCATGGAAACTGATATATTTATTAGATATGTTCTTTATGACACTTATGAGCAATTTTGCATTTTTAAGAAATAGATTCTGTTAGGCTTTTGGAATATGCAGTGCTTTTTTTTTACATATAGTATACATTTTTTGCATCTTTCATGAATTTAGAAATATTCATTCGTATTGTAGCCCTGGTCTAGGTGAAAGGTGTAAACCTCAAGACACATTGGCTTTCTTTTTTTGTTCAAATTTGCAATAGTAAGAAATTACTTTGGACTATTTCCAGTGTGTAACATTCTTACCTCTTCTACTAAGAGCTTTATAAAGAGCACAAGTGTGCAAATTCCTGTGTGTTTAAAAAAGTTGGGTTACTGCACTTTGCTTTTGAAGTAGTCTGAAGTAATCTTCAGATGGCTAGTTCTGGACCAGTGGTGAGGAAATCTCTGTAAAATTTGTTATTTTGGGGATTGACTTTGTAGTGGATGCCTTGATTTGATTTGCTGGACAGGTACTACTGGACCCTTCAATATTTCACTCTAGAAGCCCATTCTCCAAGTATGTAGCATCCAGTGGGGCTCATGAATTTTGTTAGAGTCACGGGACAAAAGGGATTGTTTGGGTTGGATAGTGTGATGGGATTAAAAGGGTGGTATTGTTGGGTGTTATTGTGGAGTGGGATTTAGGGGTGGGATTGAGGGGTGGGATAGAGGAATGGAATAGTGGGGTGGGATTGAGGGGTGGGAATGTAGGGTGGGATTGTGGGGTGGGATTGAGGGGTGGGATTGTGGGGTAGGATTGAGGGGTGGGATTGCAGGGTGGGATTGAGGGGTGGGATTGTAGGGTGGGATTGTGTGGTAGGTTAGGATTGTGAGGTTGGATTGTCGGTTGGGATTGTGTGCTGGGATGGTAAATTAGGATTGTCTGGTGGGATTGAGAGGTATAATTATTGGGTGGGATTGTGGGGTGGGATAGAGGAGTGGGATAGTGGGGTGGGATAGTAGGGTGGGATTGTGTGGTGGGATTGAGGGGTGGGATTGTAGAGTGGGATTGTGTGGTGGAATTGTAGGTTAGGATTTCAGAGGTTGGATTGTCGGTTGGGATAGTGTGGTGGGATGGTAGGTTGGAATTGTGTGGTGGGACTGTGTGGTGGGATTGTAGGTTAGGATTGTGAAGTTGGATTGTCGGTTGAGATTGTGTGGTGGGATGGTAGGTTAGGATTGTCTGGTGGGATTGAAGGTTGGGATTGAGGGGTATAATTATTGGGTGAGATTGAGGGGTGGGATACAGGAGTGGGATAGTGGGGTGGGATTGAGGGGTGGGATTGTAGAGTGGGATTGTGTGGTGGAATTGTAGGTTAGGATTTCAGAGGTTGGATTGTCGGTTGGGTTTGTGTGGCGGGATGGTAGGTTGGGACTGTGAGGTTGGATTGTCGGTTGGGATTGTGTGGTGGGATGGTAGGTTAGGATTGTCTGGTGGGATTGAGGGGTATATTTATTGGGTGGGATTGAGGGGTGGGATAAAGGAGTGGGATAGTGGGGTGGAATTAAGGGGTGGGATAGAGGAGTGGGATAGTGGGGTGGATTTAAGGGGTGGGATTGTAGGGTGGGATTAAGGGGTGGGATTGAGGTATGGGATTGTAGAGTTGAATTGAGGGGTGGGATTGTGTGGTGGGATTGTAGATTAGGATTGTGAGGTTGGATTGTCGGTTGGGATTGTGTGGTGGGGGTGGTAGGTTGGGATTGTTAGGGGAGATTGTAGGGTTGAGGACTGCATTCCCACGCTACAACATATACCCTACAATATAAGCCTGTATTGTTCCCATTGCCAACATTTCATCAACATCTCCCTTATATTTGAGAAATGTCACCATTTTGGTAAATCTCATTGCAGTCAAATGAAAGTGTAAAATGAAAGCCCATCTTTATGTTTCCAGACCCCTCTTTCCCAAAGTCCCACTCCTTCCTATCCCCCTGGAAAGCAGTAAATAATCCATTTTCCTAATACATGTTCATATACTGAGTGTTGTTCTCTGCAGCATATAATGCAAGCCCACACCCACATGATGGAACATCGCCAAGGAAAAGGGAAGGAACCCAAAAGATGGGAAGCTATACATCTATTAGATGGCGCAAATGTGAAATAGTATCCTCACGTAGTGTGTCCATTATGAGCGGCTTTCACCATCCCTGCTGGATCGTTATATATTTTATATTATTCAGATTGTAACATAAGGAAATGGAACACAAAGGTGGCTTGGAACAGCCAAAACTCCCAGGTGGGCAAGAACATTTGGGAAATATGGAAGAGAGTTTTCACTGTTTGAATATTCCAGATATATCTGAAGCTAGGAATATCCTCAGTCCACCAGGCTCCACATATAATTAATATTTGAGCAGACCCACTCTTTAATGAAGAATATCCATTTCTATAATATTTCAAAATTTTCTTTCCCTGCAGAGACTGTGATATCCCATAAGTACTCCATTCAAGTTAATCAAGAAGTGAAAATCCCATGGTCTATGTGTGCCATTGTTCCTTGTAAATTCACGGCTGACAGTAGAGAGAAATTCCTCAACTCAAAAGGATATTGGAAACAAGGGAATGGGATAGTGGCTTCTACTGACAATTCAGCAGGGACAAACCAAAACTTTCAAGCAATTGGAGATCCCAACGATGGTGACTGCACCCTGAAAATCTCCAACGCCAGGAAAGAAGACGAGGGCACTTACTTCTTCCGATTTGAAGAGAGCAAACACAGTATAGTTCAATATAATTATTTAGATACGCAAGTAAAGGTACAAGTAATGGGTGAGTGCAAATTAAAGAGTAACTAAATCCAGTAACATAAATGTAATCTATTGCAGCTTACTCGTCCTTGGATATGGTGGTTTCATTGTTTTATTTCAGGCTATCAACATTTGCATCAAGCACAGTAAAAACTTGTAGATCTTGTCAGAAATCTCCTTGTCACTTCCAGTGAATTGATAAACTTAAATACATTTTATAATCATAAATCCCCAGCGCCAAAGAAATATGTGTACCAAATTAATCAGAATATTGGGACTTTTCCCTACATTTTTCTCTATTTGGACATGATTTGGGACTATCTGTTGATGGTTTTTTTACACTTTTTTCTTTACTTACGTATGTGCACATTTGTAATCAATGATAGTTTAGGGCGGCAATTTATTTATGTAGATCTGTACACAATTTATCTGATTGTTTTGCCAGCAGCATATTTTTCATTTTTCACATTTTGTGCGACTTTTTTTGCCATTTTTTAACTTCCAGTGAATTGAAAGAAAAAAACAATATTATCTTCTTCTATACTCTCCCATCCCCATTACCTGGCCAAATAAAGGAAGACATTTCTGTAGTCCAGATTGTAGCTTCCTCTATGAAAACAGTACAAAGCAGGGGTGGACTGACCATTTGGAAACAGGGCACTGCCCGAGGGCCCGGGGTCAGTAGGGGGCCCCATGAGATGCCCCTGGTACCTTTTTCATAGGCTTTTTTGAGTTTGGGCAAGGACACAGGGGCCCCATGATCCCCTATTGCCCGGGGGCCCCATGAGTTGTCAGTCCGCCCTTGGTACAAAGAGTGATCATTGTCACTCTAGGACAGCATGTATGTTATTGGAAGAATTACCAGAAATTTTCCTTTTTTTTTTCACCTAGTGATTGTTCTTTGATCACAGTTGATCATTGTGAAAGGTCCATGTTTCTGACAAATGTGTGGTGGGAGCCATTTTTGTAGGTAATGGGTTAAAGTGATTTTAAAGGGAAAAAAAAAATCACAAACATGTTTTACTTACAGTGCCTGCTCTGTGCATAGTTTTGCACAGAGCAGCCCTGATGCTCTTCTTTTTTGGGTTCCCCCCACCGGTGGTCCTGTCTCCTCCTTCCTGCCAAGTGCCCCCCAATAGCAAGGCTCTTGCTACAGGGGCAACTGAGCAGGCATGCTCTTTTCACAAACAGAGCATGGCTCGACAGTGCCCCCTGCTCTCTGCTCATTGGCTCACTGGCTGTTAGTCACAGCAACAGGAGCCAATGGCTCCCCCTACTGTGTGAGCCAATGAGGAGAGAGAGACCCGGTAGAGCCACTGCTTTCATGCACATCACTGGACTGAGATGGGGCTCAGGCAGGGGCGGACTGACCATTTGGAAACTCGGGCACTGCCTGAGGGCCCGGGGTCAGTAGGGGGCCCCATGGGATGCCCCTGTTACCTTTTTCATAGGTTTTTTTGAGTTTGAGCAAGGACACAGGGGCCCCATGATCCCTTATTGCCCGGGGGCCCCATAAGTTGTCAGTCCGCCCCTGCTGAGTGCACCAGATTTTAGTAAATCTAAACCATTTTGACTCCAACTTGTTTGTTTGTTTTGTATACATACTAGCACATTATGAAATTACCTTGTCGAGGGATTATTATTTTTTTTTTTAAAGCTGCAGATTACTACTGCATTAAGAAAAAAAAATTAAAAATACATGTGTTTGTGGGAATTTTTTTTTTATGTGAGCCTGCAGAGCATTGCACCCACGATCTGTAGATAGCAAGTGCTATGTGAGGCTCCTGCAGACAATGCCTCCTGCTTGCCTCCTTGAACCTCCATAAGGCAGGGGCGGACTGACCATTCGAGAACTCGGGCACAGACCGAGGGCCCGGGGTCAGTAGGGGGCCCCATGAAATGCCCCTGGTACCTTTTATAGACTTTGTTTTTTGAGTGTGGGCAAGGACACAGGGGCCCCATGATCCCCTATTTCCCGAGGGCCCCTTGATTTGTCAGTCCGCCCCTGGGTTCAGGTAAGCATGGGGGGGGAGGTAATGCACAGAGAATGTTTTTTAAAAAACCTTGAAAATTTAAAACCACTTTAATCAAAGTATTACCTGAGCCCCAGTGATGATCACTCTCAGTCAGTTGGCAGTTAGGCTGTGTTCCTGTGAGCTGAGAAATATCTGTGCAGGGTGAAGCGGAGAGCACCATCGTCCCACCAGTAACAACAGTCACAATGGTCAGACAGACCTATTAGAGTAATTATTGTGAATAGTTCATGTTCCCACCAAACTAACTTGAAACGTGGCAGCAATTTGTGTATGTAGGGGTTACCGCAGATTTTCTCAAGCCCCCATGATGACCACTCTTGGGCAGCTGCCACTTAGACTGTGGTACCCACAGCTGGAAATTCTATGTGTTTTTTCTTGTTCAAACATTTTTATTAACAAAAAACCATAATAACACAAACAAGGAGAATTTGGTAATGTACATTGGACATTGAAATGGCAGTAGGACATAGAAAAAAATGGATGAGGATCACATTACAAATGTCTATACTTTTCTAGCGGAAACAGGTAAATAAGAGTTGACAACAGATGACATTATTGTCCCAGCCAATCAGAGTAACGTCTCCCAAGTGCATTAAAGAAATAGGGGGAAGTTTGGATGGGGGTCAGACGGGGGTGGAAGGGAGGGAAGGGGAAGAGGAACAAAAACGATGACTCCATGAGCATTCATCAAATTTACAGCAGACCCCACGTGTTGCCTGCAAAGGGCTATTGACAGTATCCTTGGCACACAGTATACAAATCAAGGGAGAAGGAGTGATTCATCAAAGTTAGGCGGGAGGAAGCGCTCTACCCATGGGCTCCATATGCGCAAGAATTTAGGAATCTTGTCTAGAATTGTGGCTTCCACCTTTGCATGTATCATGGCTTGTGTTATTCTGGTTTTGACAGCCGCAACACTTAGGGTGGGGGATTTCCAGGATTTCGCTATAACCTGCTTAGCTGCCGTCGTAACTTGAATAAGGAGCTTGAATTGCGAGTTGGAGACGCCAGGAGGGTCTATGTGTTTTTTGAGGCTGAGAGTGACAATGTATGCAGGGGAAAGAAATCCACATCCTACATATCCCATAGATAACAGTAGGAGAAGCAACCTCAGCCCATACTCCGTCCAGGCCATGCCTCCAAGGCGTTCCACCCTACCAGCAGGGCTTAGTCATTAATAATAAACAGCAATAAAAGCTTGAGAGATGGTCTAACCCTTCTCAGAAAAACCTTTGCTTTTACATACATTTTATCAATGCTTTGGGAGTATGTTATACCATTTTTCTTTTTATCTTTTTCCTTCAGATATTAGAGAAGTAGATGGCTATTCTATTCAGGTGGATCAGACCGTTACTGTCCAAAAGGGTCTTTGTGTCACAATTCCTTGTACGTTTACTGCTGATTACATGAAATCCTTTACCGGCTCTAGAGGTCACTGGAAGACTCTCTGCCATGAATTTGTAGCCTCTAGTGACAAGTCAATTGTTGGTACAAAGCCACATTTTCAGCTGATGGGAAATCCAGATAATGGAGATTGTACACTGATGATAACTGACGCCAAAGAGGAAGATTCTGGAAAGTATCACTTCAGATTTGAAGATGGGCAAGGCAACCGGAAGTACACCTATGTAACCAAAATGATAACCATACAGGTCACAGGTAGGTTTACTGCCCAAAAATGTCAACAGTTCCCTCTAATGGTCTACTCACTAAAGACTAAATGTTCTGAGATAAATATGGAGACTTTAAATGTTCAAATGGACACCACACACTGGGAATTATGTAGATCATGATTTGTATTTAAAATCCAACAGGAAGCTTTTTGGCACGCTTTGTATTATAGAAAAATAATTTCTAGAGAAGAGAAATCACGGGTTCTGTTGAATAACAGTTTGCAGGTCCTTTTGAACCTTCTAAGTTAATTTGATGGAAACAAGCTGTTGCCTGATACCTGGCAGCCTGTCACTGCTCAACTCCTTATTAAAATGCTTGTTGACTGGCAGTCTTAGGTTTCAGTACTTTTTGTGATTGACTTGAGTCAAGCATGCAGTAAGGAAAAACTGAACTCCCAAGCAACATAATAATGCCTGGTCAGTGACTTAGAAAGTATTAAAGTAGACTAGCCAATACTTTTTGAAGATTTCTAGAATATAACAGGAATCCAGGTATCAAATGAAGGAAATTTGATTCAGGAGGAAGTCTAAATATGTAAAAAGTATTGACCATAAAAGCTTGCTGAACATACCATTTCTTCCCAACCTTTGCAGCTACAACAACCTCTTCTGGGAAGGCTTTCCATGAGATTTTGGAATCTGTTTGAGGGAATTAGTGTCCATTCAGCCAAAAGAGCCTTTGAGAGATCAGGTGCTGATGCTGGTTGAGAAGATCTGGCTTATTATTAACATTCAAATTCATCCTAGAGAAGTTCATTAGAGTTGAGGTCAGGGCTGTGTGCAGGACCCTTGAGTTCCTTCACACCAAACTCATCAAACCATGTCTTTATGGAGCTGTCTTTGTGCATTGGGGCACATTAATGCTGGAACCGAAAAGGACCTTCACCAAACTGTTACCTCAAGGTTGGAAGGCCAAAACTGTCTAACGTGTCTTTGTATGCTGTAACACTAACAGTGCCCTTACCAGAAACATTTGAATACAATAATCTTACAGACAATTTTGGATTACTCAGGTGGGTGTTATGAGTGGGTATCCACAATCTTTTTTTTCCCATCAATTGCACTTTAAATAACTAATATTAAGGTGAAAAGGCACTCCCAAAATGTCCAGAAATGGCACATTAAAGGCACAAATTCATAATAATTAAATATATATATACAGTGGGGATCGAAAGTTTGGGCACCCCAGCTAAAAATTTGTATTAATGTGCATAAAGAAGCCAAGGAAAGATGGAAAAATCTCCAAAAGGCATCAAACTACAGATTAGACATTCTTATAATATGTCAACAAAAGTTAAATTTTATTTCCATCATTTACACTTTCAAAATAACAGAAAACCAAAAAATGGCGTCTGCAAAAGTTTGGGCACCCTGCAGAGTTAATATCTTGTACTGCCCCCTTTGGCAAGTATCACAGCTTGTAAACACTTTTTGTAGCCAGCCAAGAGTCTTTCCATTCTTGTTTGAGGTATCTTTGCCCATTCTTCCTTACAAAAGTCTTCCAGTTCTTTGAGATTTCTGGGCTGTCTGTCACGCACTGCTCTTTTAAGGTCTATCCATAGATTTTCAATTATGTTGAGGTCAGGAGATTGTGAAGGCCATGGCAAAACCTTCAGTTTACGCCTCTTGATGTAATCCTCCGTGGATTTCGAGGTGTGTTTAGGATCATTATCCATTTGTAGAAGCCATCCTCTCTTTAACTTCAGCTTTTTACACAGATGGCATCAAGTTACCATCCAAAATTTGCTGAAATTTTATTGAATCCATTTTTCCTCCTACTCATGAGATGTTCCCTGTGCCACTGGCTGCAACACAACCCCAAAGCATGATTGATCCAACCCCATGCTTAACAGTTGGACAGAGGTTCTTTTCATTAAATTCTGTGCCCCTTCTTCTCCAAACGTACCTTTGCTAATTCCGGCCAAAAAGTTCAATTTTAACCTCATCGGTCCACAGAACTTGTTTCCAAAATGCATCAGGCTTGTCTGTATGTTCATTTGCAAAGTTCAAACGATGATTTTTGTGGTGAGGATGTAGAAGAGGTTTTCTTCTGATGACTCTTCCATGAAGACCATATTTGTACAAGTATCTCTTTATAGTGGAATAGTGTACCACAACTCCAGTGTCTGCCAGATCTTTCTGGAGGGATCGTGCAGTCAAACGTGGGTTTTGAATTGTTTTTCTCACAATCCTGCGAGCTGTTCTGTCTGATATTTTTCTTGGTCTTCCAGATCTTGCTTTAACTTCCACTGTTCCTGATGACTGCCATTTCTTAATTACATTCTGAACAAAGGATATTGACATCTGAAAACGCTTTGCTATCTTCTTATAGCCTTCGCCAGCTTTGTGAGCATCAACTATTTTCAGTTTCAGTTTTCTGCTTAGAAGAACCCATGGTGCTGATTGTTGGGGCAAGGTCAGATTAGTCTGGGCATTTAAAACCTTTTGAGATTGACATCACCTGGTCTTCCCAGACGATGATTGAGAACAATCCATGACACTGGCAGGTCTCAGCTTTGCAAAGGGGGCAGTGCATGCTATAAATTCTGCAGGGTGCCCAAACTTTTGCAGACGCCATTTTTTGGTTTTCTGTTATTTTGAAAGTGTAAATGATGGAAATAAAATCTAACTTTTGTTGACATATTATAAGAATGTCTAATCTGTAGTTTGATGCCTTTTGGAGATTTTTCCATCTTTCCTTGGCTTCTTTATGCACATTAATACAAATTTTTAGCTGGGGTGCCCAAACTTTCGATCCCCACTGTGTATATATATATATATATATATATATATATATATATATATATATAAGACACCCTGCTCAGGTTTATTGCACACTGACAGTGTCAAGCAGCCCACAGCCTCTCTCGGATCCCTCCTGGACCCCATGCAATGTGTGTTTCCCCTCTTCTGTCCAAGGCGCTGCCCTCCTGAAAAATGCCACCCTAGGCAAATGCCTTGTTTGCTTTGTGGTAAATACTCCCCTTCACAACATAGAAACTTTTCTTGTGAACATAATTGCAAATGTTGTGCATTTATGTCCTATAAAACAAGACAAAATATCCTATCTTTCATAAATCTAGAATGGTTTCCAGGTAACTTGATGGTTCTATGCTCGCACTGCAATGCTATTGTACTTGCTGTAATGTCAAGATTGAATAACGGGTATATAGGAGTCCTAGCAGAAGCAGAAGGTCTGGTTACTCTACTTGGCATTTGCTGTGTGCTTATGTGAAAGAATGAACAGGCTATATATAATTTTATCTTGAATTACCTCTTTTCTGCCATTACTCTTGTCTTTATAGACTGCAGTGTGTTTCTT
This sequence comes from Staurois parvus, assembly GCF_062004578.1. Taxonomy (NCBI): domain Eukaryota; kingdom Metazoa; phylum Chordata; class Amphibia; order Anura; family Ranidae; genus Staurois; species Staurois parvus. The sequence continues at coordinate 2,023,092 of NW_028319909.1, read as the reverse complement.
AAGGTTCTTTTCCCTTTGCTATGAACCCCTGTGACAAGGCCAATGGAATAATGAACCCGGTAACTAATAGGTGTGAAGACACCAATAAAAAAAAGCACGTAATTTGCTATAATTTGAAATAGTTACAATATCACCAACATTTTTGTTATATCTTGTCATTAAAACCTAATTTAAATATGTTTTGGGGTGGCTTTTCTTGTAGATTTTAATGAAAAACCTGTAATCTTGGACCCTGGAATACTGACTGAAGGTAAAAGTGTGACCCTAACATGTAATGCACCAAGAGGCTGCCCCAACGCACTAATAACATGGCAGAATCAGACGGGAATATGGACTAATTCTACAAACCTGACATTTGTCCCGACTCGGAGTCACGATCAAACTTCATTAACTTGTCAGATGACCTTCTCATCATCGAAGCATTATACCCAAAATAAAATCACAATATCTGTTCAGTGTGAGTATAAAATATGAGCAAGTGGTTGGAAAATATAAAAAGAAATCATGCCAGCAACTAAAATGTTGTAAATTGTACAAACTGTCACCTACACATTATAATAAATCCAAAACCAAGCCTTTTTATAGTTTTAGCTATAGTAGGATAGGATTAAAATCTCTTTTAGTTATTTTTTATGTGGCTCTAATGAGAATGTCAGACAAAAGAATTAATAGTCTGAACATTTTTTAATACTGTTGTAAATGTAGCACTACCCCTTCAGGAGCCACTTGATAATTTGGGCTCTCTGTTCTGCACCTTGACTCCAAGAACACCCTCAGCCTTCTGACGCACTTGATTGAATGAAAGTTACTGCAAGCACTTATAAGAACACTAGTAAAGATAAGCCTTTAATTCGGCTGTGAATTTGCACCAGGAAATAGATACAAGATCATTTAGCAGTAAATGAACTCAATGTATTGGTATGAGTTACAATAAATGGTGGTCTGAACACACAGAAGGTAGGTTCGGACACAGTCCGCTAGTCAGTATAATTACTAAGCCAAAGTAACTCTGAATAGAGTTTTAAGCCACTAGATTGAGAGTTAGAAATAAACAGCGCATATAAACATTAACTGCAACGTGAATGATCATACTATAACCAGTTTAGAGTGCACTCTAGAATAATGGTTATGATATGGTGCAATGTCCTCTGAGAGATACCTCTTAGCATAGGCAATAAGCAAAGGTCTCTGTGTAGCAGCTGTAAAGGGGCAGTCTTTAGTCCTAATTCTAGCCAGCTAGCGTTGGGGCCCAATTGCACCATTGGTGCACATGAGAATAGTCCCAGTCATGCCTGCAGGCAGCAACAAGGCTACTAGATGGCTATATGGGCAGTTCCTAAAGGGCTCAGACTCTTTTCTTTAGCAGCACATGGTAAACCCCACAGCAGCAGCTCACTAGTCCCAGTAATATTGCAGCTCACCATCCAATCATACACAGCAATTAGTCCACTCTCTGCTCTGCACCCAGGTGACTCTGGCTGTCCTACACTCAGCACTCCGGATCCTGCTCAGGCCACCGTTAAGTAGCAGTGTTGGTGCACACTGGACATTGAAATACACTGTCTGAGCACCCTCATGACAAGAGGAAGCTGTGTCCTCTACAGCCTGGGAAATGATGCACTTTACCCTCGTTCTTCTGCAGGGCCTGGAGGTGGCTGCAGTTCAAACCTCATTACTTTCAGTGGGCGGTTCACCCAAGGGGACTAAATGTCCCATGATCCTACCCCAGCTTTTCCTGGTTGGTGAACATGACAAATCCTAATGGGACTGCTCATGAAATGACAACTCCCTCAGCTGTTTTCAGCAATATAGTATATGTGAAGATAGTAGTGACATCATTGACCAAATACGGCCCTATCCATATTTGGTCAATGTCATTGCTTATATATGGCCAGTTACCATATGTGGGCAGGGATATCACTGCTATTCCCATCCCTTTGCTTACATAGCTGAGGATTTCCGGCCATGTGAGCAATGTACCAGTGATAGTGGCAGTTGCTAGGGATGCATCGGGTGCCAGCACCCACTGTTTCCTTAGGAACCATTGACAGCAGGAAGTACTACTTTTATACACTGTATGATGCTCAGGCCCTTTCGAACAGAAGGTGAAACCATTGGCTCATCCCTAAGGAAAAGTCAAAACAGCTATCACATGTCAGGGGCTCAAAGTGTTCTCTCTTTATCGGGAGCTACAAGACAAAATGACATTGAATGTTAATCAAATCATAGTCAGATTCATATATTTCCATATGATGTATAACTATAGATATGAAAACATATAAAAACTATTATATTATAATTAATTCCATTGTTGATGCAACTTATAGAAATCAAAATAAATTTTGAATTGTTAATGCAATCTATTTTCTTCAAAATGTATTAATAATCAAATTAATTTTAATATAGTGTTTGTTATATTTGTTTTCAGATTATTATGATGTCAATTTTTTGGGTTTATTATGATTGTTGAAGAACTTCAATGTTTAACTAGCATAGAAGTTCATATACAGTAGTTGCATACAACCACCATTGTATTTGTCTTATAGCTCTGAAAAAAAAGGAAGATAATTTAGCCCCCAAAATGCATTGAAGAATGATGTCTTCTTGTATGAATTTTCATCAGTATTTAAGGAGCTTTGGACCCCTGGCTTCTTGGTCTGGCGCTCTCATTAGACCTATAACTGGCTTCCAAACTCTGGCTCCCCTAGCTGAAAGGTACCCTATTTGTGGTGAGAGAAGCCTCATCAAAGCCACTGTTCAAGCCCCGTTTGAATGCTAGTGACCTTCGTTGACCACAAAATATTTATGAGTCAAATCCAGTGTCTCACTCATACATGTTCCAGGTTCTTCTTCCTGTCTGTACAACACTAGAGAGATTACCCTTCAGTTCCTGAAAAGACCCCTCTAAAGTGGGGGAAATCCTTCTTAGACAATTGTCACTAGAACAAGTGTCCTTATGGAAGGATTTGTCCTCTATTTCTGTTCTGGTCACAATTCAAAATGTTTAAATCTTCCTTCACTTTCAATTTTGGTGACAATGTTCCCCAGGAAATACAGGCACCTGGCACCTTCACCTTTCTCTTCTGATCTCAGATACATGACCAATAGAGACATGGCTCAAATCCAAAGGTAAAAAAAAAAAAGCCCAGCACATCAAAAAGGGTAAATGAAGGTAACTGAGATCTCAGTTGATATTTGAGGTCCTCTTTTTATGTGCTGCCCATGTTTTTGTCTATGACAATATAAATCCCACAAAGGATTTAACCAAACCATTGCCCACTTAATCCAAAACATAAAACGTTTTGGCTTTAGATACATTTTTACTTCAGTGTTATAGCACATAAAATAAAAGCACTGGAGCTTTTTTTTTGTGGGTGTCCACCAATTGGTTGAATCACTCACCTATTTCTTAGAAACCCAACAGTAGCCATTGCCTCTTCTTCTTCTGCTAGTTCAAAGATATTATTCTTTTAATTATATTTCCAGTGTACTTTCATATTCTACATTACTATTCCAACAAAGAGGAGTGACACCAGCATTGGCTGCAGAAGTTGGGCAATTAAGTGTTCAAGGTTTTGAACCTGTAAATATCTTGAGCTGTCTGTAATTGGTAAGAAAAGATTTTTAAATATTTATTTATTTAAAAAGTTTTGGCTTTAGATACATTTTTACTTCTGTGTTATAGCACACAAAAGAAAAGCACTAGAGCTTTTTTTTGTGGGTGTCCACCATTTGGTTGAATCACTCACCTATTTCTTAGAGACCCAACAGTAGCCATTGCCTCTTCTTCTTCTGCTAGTTCAAAGATATTATTCTTTTAATTATATTTCCAGTGTATTTTCATATTCTACATTACAATTCCAACAAAGAGGAATGACACCAGCATTGGCTGCAGAGGTTGGGCAATAAAAGCTTTTTAAATAGTCATTTATTTAGGCAGTTAAGCCCTTTGCCGGTCCCCACTTCTTGAAGGCTAATTCAGGGCATAAAGTAACTCTACCACTATTATAAAAACCACAACCAAAGGTACAGTCCTTGTTGCCTATTTCCATTCTCTTTAAGAGCTATGGTGGCTTAAACATCTTCCAGGACACTTCCAGGTGTGTCAGATACGTAAATCTCTTTGGTTCCTTCCTTAAATCATTATTTTATCCTACAGAGACACAGGGGCCGGAGAAAGGAACCATAGACTACTGCAACTCCCTCCTCACTGGCCTGCCTTGCCGCTGGCTATCCCCGCTTCAGTCGATCCTGAACACGGCTGCCAGACTCATTCACCTTTCCAACCGCTCTGTCTCCGCCACCCCCCTCTGCCAATCCCTCCACTGGCTTCCGATTGCACAATGGATCAAATTCAAAATCCTAACGCTGACGTACAAAGCCGTCCACCATACTGCCCCGAACTACATCACTGACCTAATATCCAAGTACCACCCAGCACGCACACTCCGCTCCTCACAAGACCTCCTTCTCTCTAGTTCCCTGGTCTCCTCCTCCCATGCCCGCCTCCAGGACTTCTCCAGGGTGTCACCCATCCTCTGGAACTCCCTGCCCCAACCCATCAGATTATCACCTACTCTCCTCTCCTTTAGGCGCACCCTGAAAACCCACCTCTTCAGGGAAGCCTACCCCACCCCCTGCTAACTTGCCGACCTCCTTCACTCTTCCTACCACTCCATCCCCCACAGCTATCTCCTCCTGTGCCACCATCCCCTCCCTCCTAGATTGTAAGCTTGAAAGAGCAGGGCCCTCGAACCCCTCATGTTTTGCATTGTATTGGTATTGTTCTGTCACATGTTCTGTCCCCCTCTGTAATGTACAGCGCTGAGCGAACTATTGGCGCTTTATAAATACTGTATAATAATAATAATAGCCTGTAGAGGAGTATCAGGTATCCGACACTTCTGGAAGTGGCAAATGCTAAAAAATTGTCACCTACAGAGGAGTGGTAAGAATAAATCTTTTTCTCTGCAGCCACGCCTTTGGTTTTGGGTTTTAAAATAGTGACTTATTTACTTAAAATTGTGTTAAGGTAGCCAAAGAATAATCGACTTACACAACATTGAGCACCTGATGGAATAATGAATGCTTTGTATCAATGTATATTGGTTTATTTTTTATTTCTGTTTATATTACAGATCCACCTTCCATCTGTATTACCATCCTAGGTATTGTTGTACATTTCATATATTTTATCACATTAACTCATCTTGTAATAAGAACAACTGTCTCCAATATAATATCAACATGATGCATAGTGCTTTAGCAGACTAAATTGGATTTTATTAGGGTCAGGGTTTATAATTACCTTAACTTTTTTTCTGTAACCCCTTCCCGCCGGCGCCAACCGGCCCTTTAAGAGTTTCAGACGTGCGTGGGGCGTGGTTTAGGGATCATGTGACTGCCGTGACGCGTCGTCACGGCGGTCGCATGATCGGGAAAGGTCCCGATCGAAAGAGCGGACTGGGACCTTTCTGTGAGTACCGCACATGTGTGCTGGGAGCGCGCAGGACGCGCGCTCTCAGCACATATGTTTTTTGTTACATGAACGCAAATGTGCGGCCGCTCGGCGTCTAGGCCCAGATGCCCGGGAGACCGCACACTTGTGTGCGGCTGGGGTGAAGGGGTTAATATAACTATAAATATGAAATATTACATATAAATATTTGCATATACCCAAAGAACCCCCAGTGGGTTCTGTACCCTTGCAGATTTCTACCATCGATGAGCTTCTTTCTCTTTTTTCTTTAGCAAATTTGATGTATGAAAAATCAATAAAACTGCAAAAAAAAAAAAAGAATCCCCAGTGGGACTTTAATGCAGCAATGGGATGATACATATATAGAAAGAGACATTTTGTTAAAAGAGATTTGTATCACCTTTATAACATACACATTGCCATTGTAATATATATGGGTTCTAAAAAGAATATTGCTCTGACAGTGTTCTTACATGAGAATTTTTAATACAAGAATATGAAACCACACAGAAAAGAATGAAAATACCCCGACCCGATTCAATCATTCCACATTCTAGATCTTCCTCAGAGGGCATGAGAGACAAAGGGCTTATATAAATATTTTGTATCTTCCATGAAGCCAGCACATGCTATTCTCATTTCTTGTGCACATTTTCCTGTGTCTCCTTATCTCCTGTAGCCATAAGCCAGTTCCAGTTGCCTACAGAATTCAGTAGCTCAAGCTGCAATTTACATACAAGTAAATAAGTCAGAGCAGAGACTCCCGGGGACAAAAAACTTACTTTAACAATTAATTTTTTTGTCAGGAGAATTTGTTTAAAGACACTGGCAGTTTAGGGTGACCACTGGCACTCCCATCTTCAGCAATTCACCCGTCATAGTTTTATCTACCTTAACTGGCACAAAATACCCGGTGCTTTCAGGTACGGGGGAGCAAGTGACCTAATCAATCAATTCTAATCAATAGTCACATTATGAAAGCAAGGACATCACTTCTTCTCATGGGGCATATTTACCACAAGGCAAACAAAGCATTTGCCTAGGGCAGCATTTTTTTCAGGGGGGCAGCATTTTTTTCAGGGGGGCTGCAGCATTTTTCAGGGGGGCAGAGCTGCCCCCCGAAAGAAGGGATGGAAGAAAGGACACATGCAGTATGGGGGTCAGGTTGGATCTGAGAGAGGCTGCGGGCTGCTTGTTGGTGTATGCAGAGCCCGACTCTTATTCCCAGGGATGTCCGGAGCTGTGAAGGTGAGTGTCTTCTCTCTCGCCGGGGTGGGGGTTGCCAGTGTATGGGGGGCGGTGGTGGAAGGCTCTCTTGGGTGGGGGGCTAGGGTGGGGTGTTGTTGGTCAATGTCAGTCTCTTGTTATGGGGGAGGGGGGTGTTTGTCAGTGTCAGGGTCTCTCCGTAGGGGGGGAGGCCGATTTTTGTGTTGCCTAGGGCAACACAAAACCTAAATACACCATTGCTCCTTCTTATAGGCTTTGATGCTAGCTGCTACCTGTTAGCTTGGTATCGGCAGTGATGGATGAAGGAGCGTTAGGGGATTATTGGAGAGGTAACTATCAGTGGGATGGAATGGGGTTCACAGACATGGCAGCACCTCTTTAATAATTGCTTTTTTGTCTGTTCTACAGAAATACAAAACCACACCATCACTAACTGTACCATACAACAGGAATTGACAGTACAAGAAGGAAGCTCACTGGCTCTGAAATGTTCGGTGGACAGCAAACCTGGAGCTCAGGTGACCTGGATGAAGGGAGAGAAGAATGTGCTCAGCAAGGGCAATGGAAGTGAGCTTGTGCTCTATCTGAGCAATATATCATCCAGCGGGGCAGATAATTATCACTGTTTGGCTCACAATAATCTTTCGGCCATTAATCAAACCATCAATATCATTGTGCAATGTAAGTAGTAAAGTGTGCCGAAAAATGTATACTCATAAAAAGGTACCTACGTCCCAAAATGACTAGGAAGAAATATAGTTGAGGCAATACGGACTTTCATGGTACCACTATAGATATTACAACATATAAAATGTATTACATTAAATTTATTATATATAAAATGCATACAAATATCATGCTCAAAAATCACAATGATAACTCTCTCAAAACTGGACTAGTATTGCCATAAAATGGTACTTTTGAGCACCATAGATCAGATGGTAAATTCTTAGACGTGTTTAGCCAGTTCTTGTCAACATGTTTCGCGGTTCCTCTACTTCGCCTGTAGTATTTGAGAGCATACTTTATCTACAGGAAACCAGGACTGACCATTTGGAAACTCGGGCACTGCCCGAGGGCCCGGGGTCAGTAGGGGGCCCCATGAGATGCCCCTGGTACCTTTTTCATAGGCTTTTTTGAGTTTGGGCAAGGACACAGGGTGTCAGGAATGGACTTGCCAACGGTGGTGGGACTCACCTGCCTTGTGGGCTGCAGCACCAGGGCTGGCCAGCGGGTGCTCTCAGAAACCAGAAGCTCACTCCTGCAGTCAGCCATCACCTGAGGCTGATTGCAGGAGGTGTATTTAAGGAATGGCCAGACCTGCAGTCAGTGCCTTGGTGTATGTTTTCCATGAGCCCCTGTACCTGCATCCTGTCTGCTTCCTGCCTTATTCCTGATTCTGCTTGATCCTGACCCTGAATGAACTCCGCCTGTCCTGACCTCGGCTATTCCTGACCACTCTCCAGCCTGCTCCTTTGGTACCTTGTCTGCCTGATTGTTCCTGACCCGGTCCGTCTGACTACCCTCTGCCTACTCCTTTGTGTCTTGTCTGCCCGATGATTCCTGACCCGGCCCGCCTGACCACTTCACCTCACCAGTCCTGACTGCTCTTATCTGTGTACATTCCGTTATCAGTTGGAGGTTTGGTTTTGTTATATTGTGCGTTATATTTGTGTATAACCTTTAATAAATTATATTGTTACACCATACTTGAGGCTGCATTTCCATGTGTCAGTTCACGCATCTCTGGTCTTACCGGGAGCCCTGACACAGGGGCCCCATGATCCCCTGTTGCCCGGGGGCCCCATGAGTTTTAAGTCCACCCCTGCCCATGTGCATAGGAAGAAAGTATCCCACTTCCATTGATTCAAGCCAACTGGGCATAATCTCTATTTCCCTATCCAAGTTGAATACCCCTAATAAAGCAACAAAACCAAGCCCATGGACTGGTTACCATCTCCTGGATGCAAGTTGGTGTGAGAAATACCTGTTGCCTGGCTGTGCAGAGAGAAGCTTAGAGATACCCACAACCAGGAGCGGACTGACCATTTGGGAACTCGGGCACTGCCCGAGGGCGCGGGGTCAGTAGGGGGCCCCATGAGATGCCCCTGGTACCTTTCATAGGCTTTTTTGGGTGTGGTTTAAGTGTAGGCAAGGACACAGGGGCCCCATGATCCCCTATTGCCCGAGGGCCCCATGAGGTGTCAGTCCGCCCCTGCCCCCAACACAGAGGCCCCATGATCCCCTATTGCCCGGGGCCCCATGAGTTGTCAGTCCGCCCCTGAGTACAGCATAATACATACATGACATTATTTTATAAAACCAACAAGTTATTACTCAAAGTTAAAGTGTTACTAAACCCAGGACCCTTGAAAAAGGCGCACCCAGGCATAGATAGCTAGTCCACGAAGGGTCACATGGTTCTCACCTCAAATGGTATCATTTATGATATTCTCAGCAGCCACAAAGGGTCAACAGTGCGATAAAAGTAGCCAGAGGACCATAAAGAACGGACAAGTGACAACCTAAGGTTCCTAAAGCAGAAATCAAAATTGTGTATGTTGTGTAATAGTCCAGTTTTGAGAGAGTTATCAGTGTGATATTTGGGCGTGATATTTTTATGCATTTTATATACTCTTTATAATAAAGTATATTGGTTTTAAATTCTATACGTTGTAATGTCTCTGGTGGTACCATGAAAGTGCAATGTAAGTAAATGTGCTGTTGCTGTTTTTGTTCAATTGGAAGTCTGGCAAGGAACACCCCTTCCATATAGAAGTGCAAAAGGACCCCCCCCTCTCCTATGCAGAAATCTCATATTTAGTCCCCTGCTGGTTGAATGTTTTTAGCCGATTAAACTCTTCTGGTCCAATGTTCTTAAAGCTTAGTTCTAGTCAATTTTGTGTTTATTAAAAGTCAGCACCTACAAAAACTGTAGCTGCTGACTTGTAGCCTCCCTAGCGGTCTGATTATGTCCATATTTCTGTGCTCAAAGCGGTACATTTTTTTGCAAGGAACTCTGTATTTTTTTTATTGTAGGCTGTAATTTTTAGGAATAACTCACTGAAATCTGTCCGAACAAGAGTCTAGTAAACATCCCGGGTAGGATAAAATTTGAAACACGAAAACATAAATTGTAATTTAATAAATAATCATAAAAAATAATAATAATACATTTAATTCAATAATATAATCAAACCAAAAACACTGAAATTTGAAATATAGCGCCAAGTTCGCACATCACTGAGCTCAGTCGCAGAATCGTTTTCAGTCTCTGATCACGAATTTCCCCCGAATCATTATCACTCAATCCTGCGAGTGGTTCTGATTTGCTATCGCTGTTCTCTAGCCGGTCTAAAACCGCTTTTGACCTAAAGGGACGCTTTTTGGACGCCATGGACGTTTCTCAGTTTCCAGGCAGAAAGAACAGTAAAAATGCAGGCAGGGCGCCGGACAAAGCAGTAGGGACAAAATGTATGTGAAATGGTTTGATACAGGAATGTTATACTATGTGATTTTAGTGTATTTAGTGAATGTCACTTTTTCACATTTTTAAATTTCCAGCCGTTCCATCCCCCGTACGTCCCGAGGCTCGCAGGGAACGGAACCCAGAAGACATATGCCGGCATCGGCTGGAGGACATTGCCGGGGACACTGCAGGAGGGACATCGCGGGAGCGCAGGACAAGGTAAGTGAAGAAGAGATCCCGGAGCAACGCCGCAGTGTATTCCCGAGTGTAGCTCAGGGTTACCGCTTGTGGAGCTACACTCAGGAATACCGCCAGGGGGGTTAATAACACACACTTGCCTGTCCCAGGATCCAGCGATGTGCTCACCTGCAACGTCCCTTCTCTTCTTCTTCTCTCCCTGGCGCCGGCATCTCAACTGTGGGCACCAGGCTCTGACAGCTTGTGGCTTCACAGTCGGGTGCCCACTGCGCATGCATAAGTCGCACTGCGCATCGTGATTGGTTTGCCAGTCTTCTAGGACCTGTGAAGTGTCCCAGAAGACTGAGGAAGGAAGACTTCTGGCTCACTTTGCTGTGGCGATCTGAGCCGGAATTGGGAGCGGATACCCATCAAAAACAGGTATCTGCTCCCCCCCAAAAAAGTGCCAAATATGGCAGTGTAGGTGGGGAGGAGGCAAACAAGCAAAGCTTCCTAGACACCCCACCGCCCATCGGGACCCCCTCCGGGAAACGGGGACACCATGAGGCTGCACTAGAGGAGCGCCCTGTGTGCTCAGCCTGCCTGACATCGCCGGACTGGAACCTCTCTGGGAGGAGATCTCCGCCCTGGAGGAGGAAAACAACCCGACCGTCCCTGGATCCTTCCCAGCACATCCCAACCCGGGGAGAGCGAGGATGAACTCTGGTCAACCCTTTCAGTGGGTAGTTGCCGAAAAATAATTTTTCGATATATATTGCCTCAGGACGAACCTTTACAACCATAGAGGAAATCTCCTACCCAGGGAGCAATACCGGTTTAACCCCTTAAGGGGAACTCCGGGGGATGTGGATCACCTGTAAAGCCCCAATGATCCTGTCTGATGACCTACCATCCCTTAGAGGGAAGACCACCCAGTTCCTGACTCCCCTTGATGACATCTGGAATATTGATATAAGGCGCATTTTACATGCGCGTCCAGTGAGTGCGCATTATTTACACTACAATTGCACGGACACCGGTTCCAGAATAACCAGAGCACATGAGTCACCTTTTTGAACTGTCTCACTCACTATTTGAACTGGTCTAATTTTATTCCATTTATGCATTTTTATGCATTTTATATTGGAAACATATTTATAGATCTATTTATTTATTGATATTTAACTTCTTAGCGCTGCACCCCCCCTTTTTTGCAAGCAAAGTTTCCACTTTTTGGGTGGAACTCCTGCTTTAGGAGGTTATGGGTTACATTTCGCCTGGCAACAAGGAAAACTATTGCACATATATTACAGACATTACAGGAACTATTTGTTAAGCTTTCACGAATGTTGCGCCGTTCTCAAAGCACATTTTTAAAATGAATCTTCCCCTTAGACTAGAGGCTTTTGAAAAAATTAGTTTTCTTTTTGATGAATGTTGTTTAAATTGGTGTTTTTTTTAAATCTGCCTTTATTTGTGCTTTAATGGCTAGTATTTTTTAAATTAGAATTTAGCAGAATATAGAGTGTAGAATTCTCAATTAATTCAATAATTGCATACATGTCTTTTAATATAGCGGATAATACAAAGTATCTTCTGATTGCTGATGCAGTTGGAATTGCTGTTGTAGTTGGAATTGCTGGTGCAGTTGGAATTGCTGTCGTCTTGTTGGTTGCTGTAACACTGAAGCTTCTGTTGAGTAGCAGGTAAGCCATTATAATTCACCTTTTTTTTGGCAAAGGAAACTACTTTAACCTCCCTAGCGGTCTGATTATGTCCATATTTCTGTGCTCAAAGCGGTACATTTTTTTGCATGGAAATATGTATTTTTTTTATTGTAGGCCTGCCATTTTTAGGAACAACTCACTGAAATCTGTCCGAACAAGAGTCTAGTAAACATCCCGGGGATGTTACAATTTGAAACACGAAATCATAAATTATAATTTAATAAATAATCATAAAAAATAATAATATAATAATAAATTTAATTCAATAATATAATCAAACCAAAAACAATGAAATTTGAAATTGAGCGCAAAGTTCGCAAATCACTGAGTTCAGTCGCAAAATCGTTTTCAGTGTCTGATGAGGAATTTCCCCCACGAATCATTATCACTCAATTCTGCAAGTGGTTCTGATTTACTATCGCTGTTCTCTAGCCGGTCTAAAACCGCTTTTGACCTAAAGGGACGCTTTTTGGACGCCATGGACGTTTCTCAGTTTCCAGGCAGAAAGAACAGTAAAAATACAGGCAGGGCGCCGGACAAAGCACTCGGGACAAAATGTATGTGAAATGGTTTGATACAGGAATGTTATACTATGTGATTTTAGTGTTTTTAGTGAATGTCACTTTTTGTCATTTCCAAATTTCCCACCAGTTCCGTCCCCCGTACATCGCAGGGAACGGAACCCAGAAGACAGATGCCGGCATCCGCCGGATGACATTACAGGGGACACTGCAGGAGGGACATCGCGGGAGCACAGGACAAGGTAAGTGATCAAGGGATCCCGGAGCAACGCTGCAGTGTATTCCCGAGTGTAGCTTGTGGTTACTGCTTGTGGTACTGAAACTTTACCCCGAGCTACACTCAGGAATACCGCCAGGGGGGTTAACCAATCAGAAGCTACCTCATGGAAACATTTGCACTGAAGTAATGGGGTACGCCCAGGGGCAGACTGACCATTTGGAAACTCGGGCATTGCCCGAGGGCCCAGGGTCAGTTGGGGGCCCCATGAGATGCCCCTGGTACCTTTTTCATAGGCTTTTTTGAGTTTGGGCAAGGACACAGGGGCCCCATGATCCCCTATTGCCCGGGGCCCCATGAGTTGTCAGTCCACCCCTGGGGACGCCTTTTGTTATTTTACAGATATGTAGGAATAAACTGAAGCTGACAAGCGGCAACCGTTTCTTCTTTTTTATTATTATTTATTTTTTACTTGGTTTAGACCTGGTTCACACCAAATGCGGCTTTGAAGTCTCACTACTTCAGCTGAAGTAGCGCGATTTGAAAGCCGTCGGCAAGTGCAATTTTATGTGTGGCTTGCTGACTTCTGTCAACTTCATGCACAGATGCCAATACAAGTCACACATAAAATTGCCACAAAAAGTGCAGGAACCTTTCTCAAAAACAAAGTTGGAGTCAAAATGGTTTTGATTTACTAAAATCTGGTGCACTCAGCAGGGCCGGACTGACAACTCATGGGGCCCCCCGGAAATAGGGGATCATGGGGCCCCTGTGTCCTTGCCCAAACTCAAAAAAGCCTATGAAAAATGTACCAGGGGCATCTCATGGGTCAGTAGACCCCGGACCCTCGGACAGCGCCCAAGTTTCCAAATGGTCAGTCCGCCCCTGGCACTCAGTATCTGGTGCAGCTGTGCATGGTAGCCAATTATCTAACTTCAGCTCATTTTGTTAAGCTTTGGCAATAAAATCTGGAAGCTGACTGATTTTTATGAAGAGCTGCACTACACTCTTCAGTTTTAGTAAATAACCCTCTCTGATTTGAACGATTCCATAGGCACAAATAGGGTGCAACTTGTCATGCGATTTCGAACTGTCAGATCGCATGACAAATCACACGGGTGTGAACCAGGGCTTAGTAAAAGGATAAAGATTTTAATAAAATTAAGTCAAATACATTACATTGCCAAAAGTATTGGGCCAGTCCTCCAAATCATGTGATTCAGGTGTTCCAATCCCCTCCATGGACACAGGTGTATACAATCAAGCCCCTAGGCGTGCAGACTGCTTCTACAAACATTGGTGAAAGAATGGGTCGCTCTCAGGAGCTCGGTGACTCCAAGCGTGGTCCCGTGATAGGTGGCCACCTGTGCAATAAGTCCATCTGTGACATTTCCTGGCTACTAAATATTCCACGCTCAGCTGTTAGTGGGATTATAACAAAGTGGAAGCAACTGGGAACAACAGCAACTCAGCCACCAAGTGGTAGGCCACGTCACATGACAGGGCAGGGTCAGCGCATGCTGAAGCGCACAGTGCGCAGAAGTCACCAACTGTCTGCAGAGTCAATAGCTAAAGACCTCCAAACTTTGTGTGGCCTTCAGATGAGCCCAACAACAGTGCGTAGAGAGCTTCATGGAATGGGTTTCCATGGCCAAGCAGCTGCATCCAAGCCTTCCATCACCAAGTGCAATGCAAAGCGTCGGATTCCGTGGCGTAGAGCACACCGCAACTGGACTCTAAAGAAGTGAAGACATGTTCTCTGGAGTGACCAATCACACTTCTCTGTCTGGCAACCTGATGGAAGTGTCTGGGTTTGGCAGTTGCCAGGAGAACAGTACTTGCTTGACTGCATTGTGCCAAGTGTAAAGTTTGGTGGAGGGGGATTATGGTGTGGGGTTGTTTTTCAGGGGTTGGGCTTGGCCCCCTAGTTCCAGTGAAGAGAAATCTTAAGGAGTCAACATACCAAGACATTTTGGACAATTTCATGCTCCCAACTTTGTGGGAAGAGTTTGGGGATGGCCCCTTCCTGTTCCAACATGACTGAGCACCAGTGCATAAAGCAAGGTCCATAAAGACAAGAGCCAGTTTGGGGTGGAGGGACTTGACTGTCCTGCACAGAGTCCTGACCTCAACCCGACAGAACACCTTTGTGATGAATTAAAGCGGATACTGCGAGCCGGGCCTTCTCGTCCGACATCAGTGCCTGACCTCACAGATGCCCTTCTGGAAGAATGGTCAAAACTTCCCATAGACACAACCTAAACCTTCCCAGAAGAGTTAAAGCTGTTATAGCTGCAAAGGGCGGGGACAACTCAACATTGAACCCTACGGACTAAGACTGGGGGGCCATTACAGTTCATGTGCGTGGAAAGGCAGGTGGTCCAATACTTTTGGCAATATAGTGTATCTTGTTGCACATCTTACCTATCTGATTAAAAGCCTTCAAAGTCAGGAGGATATAAAATATGATTTTCATACAACTCATGCCTTCATTAGAAAGTTAGGAAGCATGTGTACAAAAATAAAATTATAAACAGAGTTTTCTAGATTGGTCTCCAAGGCTATAAACAAGAATAACAAATTGTCTAAAGTTTTTTTTTATATATATATTTATAGAATTCAACAAGATTAAACAAAACACAGACAAAAAAACATATTACCAGCCATGGAGAATATTCTACACTGCGGAAGATTTACTAAAACCAGAGCACTCAAAATCTGGTGCAGCTGAGCATGGCAGCCAATCAGCTTCTAACTTTGGCTTGTTCAATTAAGCTTTGACAATAAAACCTAGAAGCTGATTGGTTTCTGTGCAGATCTGCATCTGATTTTGCACCATGCAGCTTTAGCAAATAAATCCCATTGTCTTATTACAGAGACATAGCATAGATATACTGTGGTTGGTCATGTGCTTCATAAAGAAATCTATAGTAATAAAGACAATTTGCTGTTTTTATCCATCTATACTACAAAAGAGAATATCCATCAATTGGATAGAACCATCTTGTGTAATGAAAATTTAATTTAAACAACAAAAACAACAAGAAACAAATGACCAAAGGAGAGAATAGGAAAGAACAAACTAAAAAAAAGGATCTAGGGTTGAAAATCCCTATAATAGGAACCACAAATATGGGACAAAATGGGGTGGGGAAGTCTTCTACTAGGTTTGTGTGGAAAATAGGAAGAGATGGAAGAAGAAAGAGAGGGGAAAAAGGTGAGGGGAGGAGTGGCCAAAATAATGGAAAATGGGAGCCACCAGAGAGCCAAAGCAGTCATCCCATGTCTACAGAAATAGAACTGCACAGAGAATGTCCCTAATCCACACCTTTCTCTCTCCACTCTGGTCATCAACCACTTGCCCTCAACATGAACATTTACCAATGTTACAATGTCTTGTGAAAGGTTTCTTGCAAGTTCCTTTGAGGTTACTAAAGTTTAATTCATAATTTTAATACCATTCATTAGTATATTTTTAAACTTTTAGGATGAAGAAAACTGAGGAAAAAATTAAAACTGAGGATTCCACTTTTACAAACAACCAGTATGAACATAAACCAGACTCCTTGTATGGAGACACCGAACCAGACTCTTTGTATGGAAACACCGAACCAGACTCTTTGTATGGAAACACCGAACCAGACTCTTTGTATGGAAACACCGAACCAGACTCTTTGTATGGAAACACCGAACCAGACTCCTTGTATGGAGACACCGAACCAGACTCTTTGTATGGAAACACCGAACCAGACTCTTTGTATGGAAACACCGAACCAGACTCTTTGTATGGAAACACCGAACCAGACTCTTTGTATGGAAGCACTGAATTTGCCATCATTGCTAAAGAGGTGAAGTTAATGTTATTAGATCTTATTTTTTAATATGTGAAGTGGTTGTAAGGGTAAAATGTTTTTTTACTTTTGTAGCACCCCTCTAGATAACCAAGGAGAGTTGGTTGCTGATTGTTAGTTAGAAAATCTAAGCAGAAGCCTGGAGAAATAGTCAGCAGGGTCAAATTTGGGTCAGGGATGAGAGGCTCTGCAGGTCAGTTCCCTGATACCTTCCCCTGCTCTAGCATCTTGGAAAAGATTTGAGAAGCAGTGGGCAGAGGTGAGGAGTAGCTGGCCTGCACACTCAGAGTACTTTGGCCAATCCTCAAGCAGGAGGCTTGGCATGGGACCAGGGCAGCCCTTAAATGTGGGAGAGCTCGGGTGGAAGAATGGAGAGAGAAGGATGAGGTGCCTGGGAGGGGGCCCGGTTTGGAAGGGGCTCACCTACAGGCAGTGGTGCTGGAAGGGAGTAAAACTCAGGACCTTATCGGCTCCCAGAACCACCTGCTCAGTAGGAAAAGAGTGGACCAGCAGAAGGCCTGAGATCAGCATCCAACCCATCAGCTCACAGACAGAAGACTGAGTGAGTAGATCTACACCCTACATGGGCTTAGCACTGGATCAAGTGAGAACTCGTAGGAGGTGAGGGGGCAATACTGCTACTTGGACATTTTTTAACTTAATGCAGGGAATGCATTAACCTTCCTAGCGGTCTGATTATGTCAGTATTTCTGTGCTCAAAGTGGTACGTTATTTTCAATGGAAATTTGTTGTTTTTTTATTATAGGCCTGTAATTTTTAGGAATAAGTCACTGAAATCTGTCCGAACAAGAGTCTAGTAAACATCCCGGGTATGATAAAATTTGAAACATGAAATCATAAATTATAATATAATAAATAATCATAAAAATAATAATATAATAATAATAAAAAAATTTATTTAATAATGTAATCAAACAAAAAACACTGAAATTTGAAATAGAGCGCCAAGTTCGCACATCGCTGAGTTCAGTTGCAAAATTTTTTTCAGTGTCTGATGACGAATTTCCCCCACAAATCATTATCACTGAATTCTGCAAGTGGTTCTAATTTACTATCGCTGTTCTCTAGCCGGTCTAAAACCGCTTTTGACCTAAAGGGACGCTTTTTGGACGCCATGGACGTTTCTCAGTTTCCAGGCAGAAAGAACAGTAAAAATGCAGGCAGGGCGCCGGACAAAGCACTCGGGAGAAAATGTATGTGAAATGGGTTGATACAGGAATGGAATACTATCAGATTTTAGTGTATTTAGTGAATGTCACATTTTGACATTTTTTAATTTCCCGCCAGTTCCGTCCCCATACGTCCCGAAGCTCGCAGGGAACGGAACCCAGAAGACAGATGAAGGCATCTGCCAGAGGAGATGGCCGGGGACGCTGCAGGGGGGACATCGCGGGAATGCAGGACAAAGTAAGTGATACAGGGATCACTTGAGAAGCGCTGCATTGTATTCCTGAGTGTAGCTCGGGGTTACCGCTTCTGGTACTGAAAGTTAACCCCGAGGTACACTCGGGAATACCGCCAGGGGGGTTAAGGTAAACATTTCTAGCCTTTACAAATGCTTTACCCCCTTTGCGCTTAAGGGTAAAACTAGGGGTGGACTGACAACTCATGGGGCCCCTGTGCAATAGGGGATCAACGGGCCCCTGTGTCCTTGCCCAAACTCAAAAAAACCTATGAAAAAGGTACCAGGGGCATCTCATGGGGCCCCCTACTGACCCCGGGCCCACGGGCAGTGCCTGAGTTTCCAAATGGTCAGTCCGCCCCTGGGTAAAATAAATCCTAATGCCTAAGCACAATTTTGAAACATTGACATGTGTTAGTAAAACCGTCCATATCATTACAACTACTTTGTACATCCAGGTGGATTATACTTTGACTTTTTCAGGACAAATTGGGCTTTAATTTGATGGTAAATGGTAATACTTTTCTCCTGATTTTTTTTTCTCAAAAGAAAACTGGTACAAAATAATAAAAAATATATTTTTTAATGTAGCTGTATATTTTTTGCTACTACACCTACCACCAAAGAATAGCCCAAAATAAATTCTCCTACTCCTGACTATCGCAGCAATACCACATTAGTTGTTAGTTGTTGTTTGTACCCATAGTACGGCCCAGAACAATAGTGTACATTTTTCTTTTTTTTATCCTGCCTAAAATACTCTGACACAGACACTAACTGATGCTAATTCAAAAAAAAAAATCCTGACCCGAAAAATAAAAAATCCCCTGATCCTGACCCCTGATCTTGACCCTGACTTTGACCCAAACACTAACCCTGGCACTGACCTTGATCTAGGTATTTTCATTTAATTTTTAAATTGTATTTATTTTTATTTTTTTTCTACAAACACTTTTTTTTTTTCAGAGATACATCTATCTCCTTCATTCAGAGAGATAAAACAAAAGGGCAGTTTACACAGTGACTGATCACTATGATAGCCAATCAGAGGCTTTCACAGCGATCAGGTGACCCAGAAATGGGAGAAATGGGTTCCTGGTCCCCATCATTATTACAGGACCCTAGGCTCTCAATGAGACCCCAGTCTCTGTAGAGCGCTCCCAGCACAAAGACAGGTACGCAAATATGTGGCCCCACAGAAAAAATGCCCAGTCCAGTGGGGTTGAATATTTGCGTACAGTTGGCGTGAAGCTGTTTAACCCCTTCCCGACCGGCCGTTGCATATAAACGGCCGGACGGTGGCACTGCAGGGTCGGGTGGCCGTTTATAAACGGCCTCCCCGCACCCTGTTTGTGCGCGCTTCCCGGGAGCGCACAGCACCGCGATCCAGTGCCCGCTGTGTCCTCCGGACACAGTGAAACACCGATCATTGGACGGGACCTCTGTACGAGGTCCCGATCATGTGATCACTGATTGGCCAATCAGTGATCACAGGCAAAGTAGTAAGCAAGATGTCACTTCATGTGACATGTGACATCATTGCTTACTACGTGTGAAATCTGTGAATGATCACAGAGGTCACATGGTACAAGGCTGTTCACAACAGCCTTGTATCATGTGACAAGCTGTGACCACTCACAGCTGACTCAGTACTTTTCAATGAGTGCAAGAATGTACACAGAGAGAAAGAGAAATGATTGCTTTTACATCCTATATACCGTATTTTTCGCTCCATAAGACGCACTTTTTTCCCCCAAAAAAAGGGGGGGAAATGTCAGTGCGTCTTATGGAGCGAATATAAAGCGGCCGGTCCGGTATTTTTGCCACCACCATGTCAGAATACCGGGCCGGCCGCTCAGCTGTTCTCTCCTGCAGGGCCTTACCTGTTCCTCACTCCAGCGCTGCAGTCTTCCCGCGACGGCTTCTGTGACAGCCGGGTGCCCACTGCGCATGTGCGAGAAGCGCTGCGCTTTGTGAATGATCCGGTGTCTTCTGGGACACATGACAGGTCCCAGAAGGCGCCGGGCCATTCACAAAGCGCAGCGCTTCTCGCACATGCGCAGTGGGCACCCGGCTGTCACAGAAGCCGGCCCGGGAAGAAGAGGGAAGGCAACTCCGCAGAAGTGGGAGCGGGTACCTGTCAAATTCAGGTACCCACTCCCCCTCCCTCCCCAAAGGTCAGCAGTCTCTGGTCATCCCTGTACTGTCCGCAGTCTCTGGTCATCCCCTGCACTGTCCGCAGTCTCTGGTCATTCCCTGCACTGTCCGCAGTCTCTGGTCATCCCCTGCACTGTGTCCGCAGTCTCTGGTCATCCCCTGCACTGTGTCCGCAGTCTCTGGTCATCTCCTGTACTGTGTCCGCAGTCTCTGGTCATCTCCTGCACTGTGTCCGCAGTCTCTGGTCATCCCCTGTGCTGTGTCCGCAGTCTCTGGTCATCTCCTGCACTGTGTCTGCAGTCTCTGGTCATCCCCTGCACTGTGTCCGCAGTCTCTGGTCATCTCCTGTACTGTGTCCGCAGTCTCTGGTCATCTCCTGTACTGTGTCCGCAGTCTCTGGTCATCTCCTGTACTATGTCTGCAGTCTCTGGTCATCTCCTGCACTGTGTCCGCAGTCTCTGGTCATCTCCTGTACTGTCCGCAGTCTCTGGTCATCTTCTGTACTATGTCCGCAGTCTCTGGTCATCTCCTGCACTATGTCTGCAGTCTCTGGTCATCTCCTGTACTGTGTCCGCAGTCTCTTGGTCATCCCCTGTACTGTGTCTGCAGTCTCTGGTCATCTCCTGTACTGTCCGCAGTCTCTGGTCATCTCCTGTACTATGTCCGCAGTCTCTGGTCATCTCCTGTACTGTGTCCGCAGTCTCTGGTCATCTCCTGTACTGTGTCCGCAGTCTCTGGTCATCTCCTGTACTATGTCCGCAGTCTCTGGTCATCTCCTGTACTATGTCCGCAGTCTCTGGTCATCCCCTGTACTGTGACTGCAGTCCATTGGTTCAGAATATTATTTTTTCTTGTTTTTCACCTCTAAAACCTAGGTGCGTCTTATGGTCAGGTGCGTCTTATGGAGCGAAAAATACGGTAGGTGTAAAAGCAAATAGTGTAAAAAAAAAAAAAAAATCTTCATCACCCCCCACAAGTAGTGCAGTGTCACCATGGTGACACTGTACTGCTAGGGTGACAGTATGTAAAAAAAAAAAAAATAAATAAAAAATAATAATATAAAAAAATAAAATTAAAATAAAAAAAAAATGTTTAAAAATTATAATTTTTGGTTATAAACTCATTTGGATTTTTTTTTTTTACTAAAAAGATAACAGAATACATTTTGGCCAAGATTTATGACGGAATATTATTTATTTGCAAAATAAAACACTTTTTTTCAAAATTTTGGGACTTTTCCATTTACATAGCAAAAAAAATAAAAATCCCAGCGGTGAATAAATACCACCAAAATAAAGCTTTATCTGTCTCAAAAAAATGGTAAAAAATTCATTTGGGTACAGTGTTGCATGACAGCGCAATTGTCATTTAATGTGATAGCGCTGAAAGCTGAAAATTGCCCTGGTCAGGAAGAGGGTAAAAGTGTCCGGACTGGAAGTAAATTCGCTCACAAACACAGTGCATTTTTCAGCACTAAGGATAAAATGCTCACAATTGTACAGTAGGAGTGCATCCGTCACCCCAACCTCAATTTACTTTGAATTTGTGATAGGTATATTGAAATACATTCTTTTCTTTTTCTTTTGGTAGGAAAAAGAGTCCAGTTTTGAACCCAAGAATCTTTATTTGAATTTCGAAAAGGAGCTTGTTTATTTTGAAGAAGAGTCTGTTTATGCCAACACATGAGTTTTCCTGAAGATATCTCAAGTATGCTTCGGTGGATTGGAAATGCACAATAAAACCTTCATACATAGAGTGTAGTGTTCAGTATTCATCACGGATGCTATCGGCTAACATACTCTACTCTTGTGGTCAAAGCAGGAGCTCTACCTGGTTTCTACATCCACAATTGTTAAGGATCCTATATGGATCCTTCCCTCAAGGCTGAAACTTGATGTCATTTGAACAACTTTGTACTCGGTCCCAACTAGGGGCGGACTGACAACTCATGGGGCCCCCGGGCAATAGGGGATCATGGGGACCATGTGTCCTTGCCCAAACTCAAAAAAGCCTTTGAAAAAGGTACCAGGGGCATGTCATGGGGCCCCCTACTGACCCTGGGCCCTCGGGCAGTGCCTGAGTTTCCAAATGGTCAGTCCACCCCTGGTCCCAACCACCTTTGTAAAATATATATATACAATGCAGGGCTTAAAATTTCGAGTCTAGACCTACTAGCCAGGCACAAACCTTACTCTCCACCAGTTGCCCCACCCAACCTTGCCCTGGTCTGCCTCCAACCCCACCCCCAGCCCATCCCCCAACCCTGCCCTAGCCCTGCCCCCAACCACCCCCCGTTAAAGCTTATCAAATTACATTATTCTTTGGAATAAAGAGTCCAAAATATAAAACTGTATACAGTAATGTATATCCCCCTCCCCTGTACTCCATTATAGTGATATGACATGTATACAGTAATGTATATCCCCCTCCCCTGTACTCCATTATAGTAATATGATGTGTATACAGTAATGTATATCCCCCCTCCCCTGTACTCCATTATAGTGATATGACATGTATACAGTAATGTATATCCCCCCCTCCCCTGTACTCCATTATAGTGATATGACGTGTATACAGTAATGTATATCCCCCCTCCCCTGTACTCCATTATAGTGATATGACATGTATACAGTAATGTATATCCCCCTCCCCTGTACTCCATTATAGTGATATGACATGTATACAGTAATGTATATCCCCCTCCCCTGTACTCCATTATAGTGATATGACATGTATACAGTAATGTATATTCCCCCTCCCCTGTACTCCATTATAGTGATATGACATGTATACAGTAATGTATATCCCCCTCCCCTGTACTCCATTATAGTGATATGATGTGTATACAGTAATGTATATCCCCCCTCCCCTGTACTCCATTATAGTGATATGACATGTATACAGTAATGTATATCCCCCCCTCCCCTGTACTCCATTATAGTGATATGACGTGTATACAGTAATGTATATCCCCCTCCCCTGTACTCCATTATAGTGATATGACATGTATACAGTAATGTATATCCCCCCCTCCCCTGTACTCCATTATAGTGATATGATGTGTATACAGTAATGTATATCCCCCCTCCCCTGTACTCCATTATAGTGATATGACATGTATACAGTAATGTATATCCCCCCCTCCCTGTACTCCATTATAGTGATATGACGTGTATACAGTAATGTATATCCCCCCCTCCCCTGTACTCCATTATAGTGATATGATGTGTATACAGTAATGTATATTCCCCCTCCCCTGTACTCCATTATAGTGATATGACATGTATACAGTAATGTATATCCCCCTCCCCTGTACTCCATTATAGTGATATGACGTGTATACAGTAATGTATATCCCCCCCTCCCCTGTACTCCATTATAGCGATATGACGTGTATACAGTAATGTATATCCCCCTCCCCTGTACTCCAATATAGTGATATGATGTGTATACAGTAATGTATATCCCCCTCCCCTGTACTCCAATATAGTGATATGACATGTATACAGTAATGTATATCCCCCCCTCCCCTGTACTCCATTATAGTGATATGACATGTATACAGTAATGTATATCCCCCTCCCCTGTACTCCATTATAGCGATATGACGTGTATACAGTAATGTATATCCCCCTCCCCTGTACTCCAATATAGTGATATGACATGTATACAGTAATGTATATCCCCCTCCCCTGTACTCCATTATAGTGATATGACATGTATACAGTAATGTATATCCCCCTCCCCTGTACTCCATTATAGTAATATGATGTGTATACAGTAATGTATATCCCCCCTCCCCTGTACTCCATTATAGTGATATGACATGTATACAGTAATGTATATCCCCCCCTCCCCTGTACTCCATTATAGTGATATGACGTGTATACAGTAATGTATATCCCCCTCCCCTGTACTCCATTATAGTGATATGACATGTATACAGTAATGTATATCCCCCCCTCCCCTGTACTCCATTATAGTGATATGACATGTATACAGTAATGTATATCCCCCTCCCCTGTACTCCATTATAGTGATATGATGTGTATACAGTAATGTATATCCCCCCTCCCCTGTACTCCATTATAGTGATATGACATGTATACAGTAATGTATATTCCCCTCCCCTGTACTCCATTATAGTGATATGACGTGTATACAGTAATGTATATCCCCCCCTCCCCTGTACTCCATTATAGCGATATGACGTGTATACAGTAATGTATATCCCCCTCCCCTGTACTCCAATATAGTGATATGATGTGTATACAGTAATGTATATCCCCCTCCCCTGTACTCCATTATAGTGATATGACATGTATACAGTAATGTATATCCCCCCTCCCCTGTACTCCATTATAGTGATATGACGTGTATACAGTAATGTATATCCCCCTCCCCTGTACTCCAATATAGTGATATGACATGTATACAGTAATGTATATCCCCCTCCTCTGTACTCCAATATAGTGATATGACATGTATACAGTAATGTATATCCCCCTCCCCTGTACACCATTATGGTGATATGACATGTATACAGTAATGTATATCCCCCTCCCCTGTACTCCATTATAGTAATATGAAGTGTATACAGTACTTACTCCTTGAGTCCCCCGCGGCGGTGGAGAGGGTGTCTCCTCTCAGCGGAGGAGAGCGGACCTCTCCTGCACCTGTCCCCTCAGTGGCTGTGCCGCAGAAGCCGGAAACCGGAAGTTGGAAACCGGAACTCAGCTTCACAATGAGGCTTGGAGTGCAGCCGCTCCATCGTCTGTGCTCACCGCTTCCCGTTAAAGAATGTCTCCTCGCATTTGCGAGCGGGAGAGCGGCTTTTTCAAGCCCTGATATACAATATATAAATTTTCTTGAGCAGTATATCGGCCACCCCATTGCCTTTTCAAACTTGGAGACAGACTGTGATTTTAAGGAATGGTAAAAAGCGATCTCCCTTACTCACTTTCTTTCCACCCCTTGTAAAGCATAAGAGTGTCTTTTAAAATCTTACCGAGTTGGTCAATAAGATTTTTTGCTGTTCTTTTCAAGCCTGAACTGCAGTGCAAAAAAAGCAAAAAAATGAACCTAAAAGTGCACATGAACGCACACAAAAAAGTAAACAAGTGCTTGTCTTTGGTCCCCCCCTATCTTCTTGGGGCACAAGACTCCTGAGAAGGGCAAGGCATGCTAGTCAAAAGGCCCAACAATGGACCCCACTCCTCATGATCAGACAAAGCCAACCAATGAGGACTGGGTGGAGGGCTCTTTCGAAGAGAGACCCCCCCCCCCCCACAAGGCAGTGGAGGAGGAAGTAACCTGATGGTCAGGCATCCTTCTTTCCCACATGGAGGAAAAATATATTTGAAATATATTTAAATATTGCCATATATTTGGAATACTACAATTTTGGCAATAATCAATATATTTCAAAATATATTTCAATAAATAAATCTATATACATATATATATATATATATATATATATATATATATATATATATACATACACACTGCATGTTGAAATGCGTTTTTATTACAAAATATATGAAAAATATTTTTCAAAATACATTTTAAATATGCTGTATGTCTTTAAAAATACAAATCTACATTTTTGGAATGCATAGTTTACATAGTTTGTCTGTCTGAAAAAAAGACAAAAAGTCCATCCAGTTCATGCAAATATATGTAAAAATATATGTTAAAATGCCTTTTTATATGTTTAAAAAAATCTGAAGAATATATATATATATATATATATATATTTTTTTTTTTTTTTGATGTTAGGTTCCCCTCAAATTTCATACCAGGCCTAAGGGTTTGGTATATCTTTTGGGGGGGACTCCACACTATTATTTAAACAAAATTTGGTGTGGAGTTCCCCTCAAAAGACCTAAGGGTCTGGTATGGATTTTGGGCGGGATCCCACTCTGTTTTTTGAAAAAAATTTGGCCTGTGGAAGCCCTTAAAATCGCTCATCCCCCCCCTTCCTAGCCTGATGGGCTGCAAGCTCGAATAAGGGTCTAGTATAGATTTTGAGGACCTAGGCTTTTTTTTGCCATAGTGTTCCCCTCAAAATCCATATCAGACCTAAGGGTCTGTTATAGATTTTAGGGGTGACCCCATGCCTAATAGGTGCGGTGTTTCCCTCAAAATCCATACCAGAGCTAAGGGTCTGGTAGGGATTTGGGGGGGGGACCCCATTCTGTTTTAAAAAATAAAATATGGTGTGGGGTTCCTTTTAAAATCCGTACCAAACCTAAAGGGCCTGGTAAGGATTAGGGAGAACCCCCGCACAGGCATGAAGCTGTCAGCGGGGAATCCCGCTCCTTAACAACCTGCTATTTACTGCTGAACGCCGGCAAAACACCAGCACAAAAACTGAAAAGTGTTTTTTCTTTATCCAGCGTTTTTACGTCGTTTTAATGTTCCTATTGTGCATGGAGTCTACATGCTAAACATTTATGTATTTGGTTAATACGTTTTTTTTTTTCTTCTTCATAGGTTGATGAGGGACCAGACACCATTTATAGAAATATGTCAATAGGATCATGAAAGATACGTAGAACCCCCCCATAAAGTCTACACCGCACGCATATATCATATATATATATATATATATATATATATATATATATACACTGTATATATATATATATATATATATACACTGTATATATATATACCGTATATATATATATATATATATATATATAGCATATAGCCGTATTGTGTGATGACATTATACTACATTGATAAAGTAATGACTTATTCGTGTTTTGTCAGCAATTTGTATATATATATATGTGTCTCTACATACAGTATATATATATATATATATATATATATATATATATATATATACTGTATGTCTCACTCTTATACTCTGTATAATTGTATACTGTATGGCATTCTGTACAAATAAAGAACTTATTAAAATAAAGAAGTAATATGAGTATATCATGACACCCTCTATATTGTGCTTCCTGTAAAAAATTGCAGAATGACTTTGTGATTAAAGTGTCACCTAATATCTGCAGGTGTTGGAGGCACTTATATTCATATTTGGTGGAGCTAGCCACCCATCAAATGACTACGGGACCCAATTTTTAACATCTATACCACAATACCCCTCAAGCAGCACTGTTAAACATGATTTTGAGCACAATGAGATCTGTGAAACAGTCTATTCTGAGTTATTGCCTGATAGCCGCCAGTCAAATTTTTCCACAACACTGGAAGTCACGAGTAATTCATAACTTGGTGGCGTGGTCTGGAGACTTTGAGCGAAATTTTGCGTAAGGAATGATTGAGTGCTCAAAATAGGGATGTTGATGGGGACAAGGGCCTCTTTCCCACAATCCTAGCCGGTGGTTGTTGAAGCATTCGTGGTAGGGGGCTTATTAGAATTTGGAAGCCCCCTTTAACAAGGGGGTCCCTAGATCTGGCCCCCCCATGTGAATGAGTATGGGGTACATGGTATCATTACTCATTCACAAAAAAAGGTGTAGTGTAACAAAGATAGGAGACAGTCTTTGACAAGTTCTTTATTAAAAATAAAAGTAAAACAGCAAATAGGCACCATGGCCCATATTTGGTGGACACGCCCCAAGGTTTGCAGGCTGTGGATTAGGGTCTATACCCTTCTTTGCACTATGTTTCACACAAACATTAAGCGTAACCCACACGAAGCATTACTATTTAACCCCTTGGCGCCGTCGCCTCCTGGCCCTTTAAGGGTTTCAGAAGCCGGGAGGCGGGGTGGGGTTTAGGGTCATGTGACCGCCGTGACGGTCATATGATCAGAAAAGGTCCCAATCGAAAGAGGAGATTGGGTCTTTTCCGTGAGTACCGTACATGTGTGCTGGGAGCGCGCAGGGCGCATGCTCTCAGCACATATTGTTTTTTTAATAGAACGAAAATGTGCGGCTTTGCATTCGGCCAACGCCAAGAGGTTAAACCATTAGTGGGCCTACTCCGTCCTGAGCGGCAGCTGGCATTGCATCTATTTATGGCTACCAAACTAACGATCGCGAGGGCTTGGAAGACCCCCCCTCCTCAGCTTCGAAGCAGTCAAAAATCGGATGAATTTTATAATGGTTAATGAAAAACTGACGGCTATGTTGTTGGACACTCACCCGAAGTTTCTACAGATCTGGCATCCCTGGCTTGATATAGCCCACCCGTCTAGATTTAATCAGACCCTTTTGTCGAAATAATATGAGACTTTTTTCACCGCATCCAATGGAACCCTTTTTTTTTCTCTTTTTTTAAAATTTATTTTCTTTGTTCCTTTCTTTCCATTCCTCTTCTCTGTTCTGTTTGTCTTCATGATATTTGCGCTGATTGTAACCTCTTTTCTTTTTTATATAAAAGAACTGAACCAGCAATATTGTATCTATCTGTTGGACTTCCTCGGGAGCAGGGGCGGACTGACCATTTGGAAACTTGGGCACTGCCCGAGGGCCCGGGGTCAGTAGGGGCCTCATGAGATGCCCCTGGTACCTTTTTCATAAGCTTTTATGAGTTTGGGCAAGGACACAGGGGCCCCATGATCCCTATTGCCCGGGGGCCTTATGAGTTGTCAGTCCGCCCCTGCTCGGGAGTCCTGGAATGTGGAATGCCAATGTGCATCCGGTGAGGCTCTGTGTTCCACCTTTCCTGCTCTTTGTCGGCGGATCGTGTGCTGATCTTTGATCGTTGCGTACTAATTCCTTGGTCTCTAATTGCCCGCCGTTTTTGCAAATTGTAATGCTTTATTTTATCTCTTCATATACTGCACTTGTGTACTAAGTTTATTTCTTTGTCTATACTTCTGTGCATTTTTTGTACTATTCATCAGTAAGTTTTATTTGTTGTTGGCCAGTGCTCTTGTTTCTGACTGTTACTATGATGTTGTCTATTCTATAATAAAATCCATTGTTAAAGAAAAATAAAAGTAAAAAAATATGTTCCCTGAAGAAGATCTAACATCAAGCACGATGCCCACCACTGCTACCAAAAAAAAAAGAAAAAAAAATGACGCAGGATCCAGGCAGTCTGATAGTTGCACCCCGATGACAGACCCCAACCACCATGCCATTATGACCAACCAATGAATCCAGGACAAGACACAGGAGGGTGGGAACTTTCTTCTTCAATGGCTCTTCTCCTGATGCCGGGAAATTACTGTCCCACTTGGAAGACCCCCCCAAGTCCCTTCAGCCATAAACCACCACCAATCGCAGTAAGTACCTTTTTTCAAACAACATTAACCCTATCTTTCCCTGATTCTCCGGTTTCCCAGTCATGCTAGCCAGTCGCTAATTTTCAATTTTTTTTGCTTGGGGTTATATTTTAAAAAGAAATGCGAGTATCATGACACCATCTTCATTTGTGCTTCCTGTAAAAATCGCAGATGATATTATCAGTAACTTCTATCAGTAGAGGTGATAAAGCGGTGTGACTGCACAAAGGAAGGAACAAAGCAACCTCGAGGATTCCACTGAGAATAAGAAGTTGATATTATTACTGGTAATATTTTACGTGTTATATATAACATACTCATAGAGTAGAGATGGCACGGTAAAACATTTAATAAAATGATGTGTGTATCTGGAGAACAGTGATTGTACTGCTGTGTATTGGTAGCAGTGAGATCTTTCCTATAAAATATTCATCAAATTTGGAGGGCAGTGATATTTCTGATGGAACCCATTGGTGTTGATTTACTACTGCAGGCTATACATGGGTCGAATATTGAAAACATTTTCTTTAGAAAATCAGAAATTTAGTGCATTTTGTAATCAGATGATTTCCATTGATTTCGAAATTTGGCCAACCAAGCCTCCAATTTCTCTTCATGTTGCTGCAGAAAAAATTTTCGTGGCCAAGACATTTCTTTTCTTTCCAGGTCACGGCTCACGCTCATTTCTTTTTCGATTATATTTCTCATACGATTCTCCAAACATTGATTAGAAATTCTTTTGTTTTTCAAAACATTTCCAACATGCCCGATCACTCGATGGTCGCTCGAAAATTGGTCGTTGCTGTTGCCCACTGCTGGTGCGAAACTCGAACGAAAATTCTTAGAAAAGATTTCCGAATGGAACCGATCCATAAAACTGGAGAGTGCAAAATCTGGTTCAGCTGTGTATGGTAGCCAATCAGATTCTGACTTCACTTTGTTCAATTAAGCTTTGACAATAAAACCTGGAAGCTGATCAGCCCCATTCCGTATAATCTGTAGCACACCCCAGAACCCTGCACTCTGTAGGTAGCACACCCCGGGACCCTGCACTCTGTAGGTAGCACACCCCTGAACCCTGAACTGTGTATGTAGCAAACCCCTGAACCCTGCACTCTGTAAGTAGCACACCCCTGAACCCTGCACTCTGTAAGTAGCACACCCCTGAACCCTGAACTGTGTATGTATCACACCCCGGAACCCTGCACTCTGTAGGTAGCACACCCCTGAACCCAGCACTCTGTAGGTAGCACACCTCTGAACCCTGAACTGTGTATGTAGCACACCCCTGAACCCTGCACTCTGTAATAGCACACTCCTGAACCCTGAACTGTGTATGTAGCACACTCCTGAACCCTGAACTCTGTCTGTTGCACACCCCAGAACCCTGCACTCTGTAGGTAGCACACCCCTGAACCCTGCACTCTGTAGGTAGCACACCCC
The DNA here is from genome assembly GCF_062004578.1 of Staurois parvus. Taxonomy (NCBI): domain Eukaryota; kingdom Metazoa; phylum Chordata; class Amphibia; order Anura; family Ranidae; genus Staurois; species Staurois parvus. The sequence continues at coordinate 1,992,181 of NW_028319909.1, read as the reverse complement.
TGAACCCTGCACTCTGTAGGTAGCACACCCCTGAACCCTGCACTCTGTAGGTAGCACACCCCTGAACCCTGCACTCTGTAGGTAGCACACCCCTGAACCCTGCACTCTGTAGGTAGCACACTCCTGAACCCTGCACTCTATACATAGCACGCTCTTGAACTCTGCACTCTGCATGTAGCACACTCCTGAACCCTGCATTCTGTATGTAGCACACCCCTGATCTCTGCCATACCCCATACCAGCATCCTGATCACCACGATACCTCATACCAGCATCCTGATTATTGTCATACCAGCACTCTGATCACCACCATATGCCATACCAGCGTCCTGATCACCACCATATGCCATTCCAGTGCCCTTATCACCACCATATGTCATACCAGGACCCTGATCACCACCATATGTCATACCAGTGCCCTGATCTCCTCCATACCCCATACCATCATCCTGATCACCACGATACCTCATACCAGCATTCTGATTATTGCCATACCAGCATTCTTATCACCACCATATGCCACACCAGCGCCCTGATCACCACCATATGCCATACCAGAGCCCTAATCACCACCATATGCCATACCATTACCCTGATCACCACCATATGCCATACCAGCATCCTGATCACCACTATATGCCATAATAGTGCCCTGATCACCACCATATGCCATACCAGTGCCCTGATCACCACCATATGCCATACCAGTGCCCTGATCACCACCATATGCCATACCAGTGCCCTGATCTCCACCATACCCCATACCAGCATCCTGATCACCACCACATGCCATATCAGAGCCCTAATCACCACCACATGCCATACCAGCACCATGATCACCACCATATGCCATACCAGCACCATGATCACCACCATATGCCATACCAGCACCCTGATCACCACCATATGCCATACCAGTGCCCTGATCACCACCATATGCCATGCCAGCGCCCTTATCACCACCATATGTAATACCAGCACCCTGATCACCACCATATGTCATACCAGTGCCCTGATCTCCTCCATACCCCATACCATCATCCTGATCACCACATAACCCCATACCATCATCCTGATCACCACAATACCTCATACCAACATCCTGATTATTGCCATACCAGCATTCTGATCACCACCATATGCCACACAAGCGCCTGATCTCCGCCATACACCATACCAGCACCCTGATCACAACATATCTCATACTGACATCCTGATTACTGCCATATGTCATACCAGCGTCCGGCATTTTAGGGTCTCAACTTTATAGCTTTCACACATACTAAATAATATACACTTTTGGTTAATTTTATCCTGAAAATGTAGCAGAATACATTTTGTCCTAATTTATGAAGAAAGATTATTTATTTGCAAAATTTTGTAACAAAAACATAGCAAAAAGCTGAAAATTGGCCTGGACTGGAAGGGGGTGACAGCATCCGGACTTGAAGTGATTAAAAATAACAGACTTTAAAAACAGGATTGTGCCAATCAAATACCCAAGAGAAAACCTAAAGAATACCACGCAGGCATTCATTTTCAATCCATTAAATCAATAGCAAATGGTACAATCAATATAAATTTTGTAATAATTGACTGATATTTACTGCATCTCTTAGATAAACATGTATTTTCACTCAGAAGTCAAAGAGTATTGGGAAGTGGTCAAAGAATATCATGACACCCTCTATTTTGGGTGTTCCTGTGAACATGCAAATTGACATAACTATTGTCTATCAGTAGGGGTGACACTGCGATGTGACTACTCAAACGAAGGAAAGAAGCAACCACATCACACCGACTATAGTAAGATGATATTCCTTTGGGGTTGTGAGTATTGATGTGACAGCTATCTAATATATTAGTAGTAGTGATGTCACTGCGACAAAATTATAATCGGTATCCAAAGAATAGTGATTGCACTTCTGTCTATAGGGAGGGGGAGGGGGTCTCTTCTAAAATAATACTCGGAGAGCAGTCAGATAGAACATATTGACACATATCTGGAGATCTTGAGAGAATGGTGATATCTGATTTAAAAAATAGTCCAAGTTTATACCTGAAGAGCAGTGATGTCACTACTAAAGGATATAACTGATATTTACATTGCTGTGATTCAAGTGAAGTAAGTTATATTTTGAGAACAATGATGTTTTTATGCTTGGACATAAGTAATGTCACTCCAGAATTACAAGGAGCGCTCAAGTCAAACCAGGACTTTTAATTTATATAAAAAGGGATTCCAGTAGTAAGAGAGTAGTAAGAGGCATGTGCGTCCTAATACAGGTGTGGTGCCAGGGGCGGACTGACAACTCATGGGGCCCCCAGGCAATAGGGGATCATGGGGCCCCTGTGTCCTTGCCCAAACTCAAAAAAGCCTATGAAAAAGGTACCAGGGGCATCTCATGGGGCCCCCTACTGACCCCGGGCCCTCGGGCAGTGCCCGAGTTTCCAAATGGTCAGTCCGCCCCTGCTCCCAAGCAATACACACAATAGAACAATGGGATACACCACATGGCAGTAAACAATGAACAACCCCCCACACCCCACCTATACATGTCTACACAATATCAGGGCATTCCACCCTGTACCACTAACAGGCACAGGGTGACTTACACATAGGAGGGATATGGGGAGCTGAGACAGGGGTCTCCCCATCCCTCCAAAGGGGGCATGTTCCATGGGCCCCCCACCCAAATTCACTCCCGTCATTATAGGTGGAGCCTCGTGGACTGAGAATTTTCCTGGCTTCAGATATGTTGGAAATATTTATATATTTCAGACATATCTGAAGCCAGGAAAGTTCTCAGTCCACATTGAAAACTAATAATAAATAAACATAAAAAAATAATAATATAATAATATTAAATTTAATTCAATAATATAATCAAACCAAAAACACTGAAATTTGAAATATAGCGCCAAGTTCGCATATCGCTGAGCAAAGTCGCAGAATCGTTTTCAGTGTCTGATGAGGAATTTCCCCCACGAATCATTATCACTCAATTCTGCAAGTGGTTCTGATTTACTATCGCTGTTCTCTAGCCGGTCTAAAACCGCTTTTGACCTAAAGGGACGCTTTTTGGACGCCATGGACGTTTCTCAGTTTCCAGGCAGAAAGAACGGTAAAAATGCAGGCAGGGCGCCGGACAAAGCACTCGGGACAAAATGAATGTGAAATGGTTTGATACAGGAATGTTTTACTATGTGATTTTAGTGAATTTAGTGAATGTAAATTTTTACATTTTCAAATTTCCCGCCGGTTCCGCCCCCCCGTACGTCCCGACGTCGCAGGGAACAGAACCCGGAAGACAGATGCCGGCATCCGCCGGAGGACATTGCCGGGGACACTGCAGGAGGACATCGCGGGAGCGCAGGACAAGGTAAGTGATCGAGGGATCACGGAGCAACACTGCATGGTAAGCCCGAGTGTAGCTCGGGGTTACCGCTTGTGGTGCTGAAACTTTACCCCGAGCTACACTTGGGAATACCGCCGGGGGGGGTTAATCAAGATGGCAGACCATAGTATTGGTGAATGCATGAACAGCTTCTTGTGAACGAAGGCATAAAACCCGCGGATATCTACAGAAGACATCAAGCACAGTACGGTGATGTGACACTCAGCCGTAGTAAGACATTTGAATAGTGTAAATGTTTCAAAGATGGCTGTACGTCCACCACATACGCGGCCACTATCTTGACGATCCCGACCGTGGTGGTTCCCAGCCTACAGCAATCATTCCTATGAACATTCAGCATGCAGAACGCCTGATCCTGGATAATCGCCACATAACCTGTCATGAAATTGCACAAGAGACAAATCTTTCTGTGGGAACGATGAACACAATCCTTCATGGGACTTTGCGAAAAGTTATCGTACGCTGGGTACCAAGGCAGCTTTCCATTTTTGACCGGCACAGAAGAGTTGAAGGCTGCATGGCAATGAAGGAGCGTTTTGACAGGAAAAGCCAGGATTTTCTGGATGGCATTATTACTCCCAACAACTTGGCTGGGAGGTATTGCCACAGTCTCCTTAAAACCCAGACCTGGTTCCATATGATTTCCACCTGTTTGCACCCATAAAATAGTTCCTCTGAGGTCAGATTTCAGCACCGATGATGAAGTGAAACCGGCTGTCCTAGGATGGTTCAGATGCACTGACAGATCTTTCTATGCCGAAGCTGGGATAAGTGTATAAATGTAGCAGGGGAGTATGCCAAAAAATGAATGCAGTTTTCAATCCTTGAAATTTGTTATTTTATTATATCATATCAACTCAAAAGACCTGGTTTGACTTGAACTTCCCTCGTACATACATTTTATTTGGAGAGCAGTGATGCCATATGGCGGAATATAATAAATTTGCTATATAAATACATCAGTGTACATAGTGAACTCGGTGTAGAGCTATTCACCCTGAGGTCATCACAGAGGACAAGGGGGCGCTCTTTATGTCTGGAGGAACAGAAATTTAATCTCCAAACATGGAAAGGTTTCTTCACAATAAGAGCTGTGAAATGTGGAATAGACTCCCCGAAGAGTTGGTTGTGGCCAGCTCAATGGATTGCTTTAAAAAAGTCCTGGATTGTTTCTTGGATACACAAAATATAACTGGATACTATATATCTATGCTAGGGATGGACTCAGTGGCGTATTTAGGTTTCGTGCTGCCCTAGACAACACAAAAATTGCCTCCCCCCCCATGGAGAGACTCTGACACCAACTAACACAACCCCTTCCCCACGAAGAGAGTCTGACATTGACAAACAACACCCCACCCTCATCTGAGAGAGTCTTTCACTACCACTGCCCCATACACTGTTGACCCCCCCACCCTGGCAAGAGTTAAGACACTCACCTTCACAGCCCCAGACATCCCCGGGAACCAGAGTCAGGCTCTTACACCATCAAGCAGCCCGCAGCCTCTCTCAGATCCCACCTGGCCCCCATGGTGCATGTGTCTCTTTTTCCTATCCTTCTTTCAGGAGACAGTGCTGCCCCCCTGAAAAATGTCGCCCTAGACAAATGCCTTGTTTGCCTGAACCCAGCACTCTGTAGGTAGCACACCTCTGAACCCTGAACTGTGTATGTAGCACACCCCTGAACCCTGCACTCTGTAATAGCACACTCCTGAACCCTGAACTGTGTATGTAGCACACTCCTGAACCCTGAACTCTGTCTGTTGCACACCCCAGAACCCTGCACTCTGTAGGTAGCACACCCCTGAACCCTGCACTCTGTAGGTAGCACACCCCTGAACCCTGCACTCTGTAGGTAGCACACCCCTGAACCCTGCACTCTGTAGGTAGCACACTCCTGAACCCTGCACTCTATACATAGCACGCTCTTGAACTCTGCACTCTGCATGTAGCACACTCCTGAACCCTGCATTCTGTATGTAGCACACCCCTGATCTCTGCCATACCCCATACCAGCATCCTGATCACCACGATACCTCATACCAGCATCCTGATTATTGTCATACCAGCACTCTGATCACCACCATATGCCATACCAGCGTCCTGATCACCACCATATGCCATTCCAGTGCCCTTATCACCACCATATGTCATACCAGGACCCTGATCACCACCATATGTCATACCAGTGCCCTGATCTCCTCCATACCCCATACCATCATCCTGATCACCACGATACCTCATACCAGCATTCTGATTATTGCCATACCAGCATTCTTATCACCACCATATGCCACACCAGCGCCCTGATCACCACCATATGCCATACCAGAGCCCTAATCACCACCATATGCCATACCATTACCCTGATCACCACCATATGCCATACCAGCATCCTGATCACCACTATATGCCATAATAGTGCCCTGATCACCACCATATGCCATACCAGTGCCCTGATCACCACCATATGCCATACCAGTGCCCTGATCACCACCATATGCCATACCAGTGCCCTGATCTCCACCATACCCCATACCAGCATCCTGATCACCACCACATGCCATATCAGAGCCCTAATCACCACCACATGCCATACCAGCACCATGATCACCACCATATGCCATACCAGCACCCTGATCACCACCATATGCCATACCAGTGCCCTGATCACCACCATATGCCATGCCAGCGCCCTTATCACCACCATATGTAATACCAGCACCCTGATCACCACCATATGTCATACCAGTGCCCTGATCTCCTCCATACCCCATACCATCATCCTGATCACCACATAACCCCATACCATCATCCTGATCACCACAATACCTCATACCAACATCCTGATTATTGCCATACCAGCATTCTGATCACCACCATATGCCACACAAGCGCCTGATCTCCGCCATACACCATACCAGCACCCTGATCACAACATATCTCATACTGACATCCTGATTACTGCCATATGTCATACCAGCGTCCGGCATTTTAGGGTCTCAACTTTATAGCTTTCACACATACTAAATAATATACACTTTTGGTTAATTTTATCCTGAAAATGTAGCAGAATACATTTTGTCCTAATTTATGAAGAAAGATTATTTATTTGCAAAATTTTGTAACAAAAACATAGCAAAAAGCTGAAAATTGGCCTGGACTGGAAGGGGGTGACAGCATCCGGACTTGAAGTGATTAAAAATAACAGACTTTAAAAACAGGATTGTGCCAATCAAATACCCAAGAGAAAACCTAAAGAATACCACGCAGGCATTCATTTTCAATCCATTAAATCAATAGCAAATGGTACAATCAATATAAATTTTGTAATAATTGACTGATATTTACTGCATCTCTTAGATAAACATGTATTTTCACTCAGAAGTCAAAGAGTATTGGGAAGTGGTCAAAGAATATCATGACACCCTCTATTTTGGGTGTTCCTGTGAACATGCAAATTGACATAACTATTGTCTATCAGTAGGGGTGACACTGAGATGTGACTACTCAAACGAAGGAAAGAAGCAACCACATCACACCGACTATAGTAAGATGATATTCCTTTGGGGTTGTGAGTATTGATGTGACAGCTATCTAATATATTAGTAGTAGTGATGTCACTGCGACAAAATTATAATCGGTATCCAAAGAATAGTGATTGCACTTCTGTCTATAGGGAGGGGGAGGGGGTCTCTTCTAAAATAATACTCGGAGAGCAGTCAGATAGAACATATTGACACATATCTGGAGATCTTGAGAGAATGGTGATATCTGATTTAAAAAATAGTCCAAGTTTATACCTGAAGAGCAGTGATGTCACTACTAAAGGATATAACTGATATTTACATTGCTGTGATTCAAGTGAAGTAAGTTATATTTTGAGAACAATGATGTTTTTATGCTTGGACATAAGTAATGTCACTCCAGAATTACAAGGAGCGCTCAAGTCAAACCAGGACTTTTAATTTATATAAAAAGGGATTCCAGCGTGGTGGTACCACGCAGAGTAGTAAGAGGCATGTGCGTCCTAATACAGGTGTGGTGCCAGGGGCGGACTGACAACTCATGGGGCCCCCAGGCAATAGGGGATCATGGGGCCCCTGTGTCCTTGCCCAAACTCAAAAAAGCCTATGAAAAAGGTACCAGGGGCATCTCATGGGGCCCCCTACTGACCCCGGGCCCTCGGGCAGTGCCCGAGTTTCCAAATGGTCAGTCCGCCCCTGCTCCCAAGCAATACACACAATAGAACAATGGGATACACCACATGGCAGTAAACAATGAACAACCCCCCACACCCCACCTATACATGTCTACACAATATCAGGGCATTCCACCCTGTACCACTAACAGGCACAGGGTGACTTACACATAGGAGGGATATGGGGAGCTGAGACAGGGGTCTCCCCATCCCTCCAAAGGGGGCTGTGTTCCATGGGCCCCCCACCCAAATTCACTCCCGTCATTATAGGTGGAGCCTCGTGGACTGAGAATTTTCCTGGCTTCAGATATGTTGGAAATATTTATATATTTCAGACATATCTGAAGCCAGGAAAGTTCTCAGTCCACATTGAAAACTAATAATAAATAAACATAAAAAAAAAATAATATAATAATATTAAATTTAATTCAATAATATAATCAAACCAAAAACACTGAAATTTGAAATATAGCGCCAAGTTCGCATATCGCTGAGCAAAGTCGCAGAATCGTTTTCAGTGTCTGATGAGGAATTTCCCCCACGAATCATTATCACTCAATTCTGCAAATGGTTCTGATTTACTATCGCTGTTCTCTAGCCGGTCTAAAACCGCTTTTGACCTAAAGGGACGCTTTTTGGACGCCATGGACGTTTCTCAGTTTCCAGGCAGAAAGAACGGTAAAAATGCAGGCAGGGCGCCGGACAAAGCACTCGGGACAAAATGAATGTGAAATGGTTTGATACAGGAATGTTTTACTATGTGATTTTAGTGAATTTAGTGAATGTAAATTTTTACATTTTCAAATTTCCCGCCGGTTCCGCCCCCCCGTACGTCCCGACGTCGCAGGGAACAGAACCCGGAAGACAGATGCCGGCATCCGCCGGAGGACATTGCCGGGGACACTGCAGGAGGACATCGCGGGAGCGCAGGACAAGGTAAGTGATCGAGGGATCACGGAGCAACACTGCATGGTAAGCCCGAGTGTAGCTCGGGGTTACCGCTTGTGGTGCTGAAACTTTACCCCGAGCTACACTTGGGAATACCGCCGGGGGGGGTTAATCAAGATGGCAGACCATAGTATTGGTGAATGCATGAACAGCTTCTTGTGAACGAAGGCATAAAACCCGCGGATATCTACAGAAGACATCAAGCACAGTACGGTGATGTGACACTCAGCCGTAGTAAGACATTTGAATAGTGTAAATGTTTCAAAGATGGCTGTACGTCCACCACATACGCGGCCACTATCTTGACGATCCCGACCGTGGTGGTTCCCAGCCTACAGCAATCATTCCTATGAACATTCAGCATGCAGAACGCCTGATCCTGGATAATCGCCACATAACCTGTCATGAAATTGCACAAGAGACAAATCTTTCTGTGGGAACGATGAACACAATCCTTCATGGGACTTTGCGAAAAGTTATCGTACGCTGGGTACCAAGGCAGCTTTCCATTTTTGACCGGCACAGAAGAGTTGAAGGCTGCATGGCAATGAAGGAGCGTTTTGACAGGAAAAGCCAGGATTTTCTGGATGGCATTATTACTCCCAACAACTTGGCTGGGAGGTATTGCCAAAGTCTCCTTAAAACCCAGACCTAGTTCCATATGATTTCCACCTGTTTGCACCCATAAAATAGTTCCTCTGAGGTCAGATTTGAGCACCGATGATGAAGTGAAACCGGCTGTCCTAGGATGGTTCAGACGCACTGACAGATCTTTCTATGCCGAAGCTGGGATAAGTGTATAAATGTAGCAGGGGAGTATGCCAAAAAATGAATGCAGTTTTCAATCCTTGAAATTTGTTATTTTATTATATCATATCAACTCAAAAGACCTGGTTTGACTTGAACTTCCCTCGTACATACATTTTATTTGGAGAGCAGTGATGCCATATGGCGGAATATAATAAATTTGCTATATAAATACATCAGTGTACATAGTGAACTCGGTGTAGAGCTATTCACCCTGAGGTCATCACAGAGGACAAGGGGGCGCTCTTTATGTCTGGAGGAACAGAAATTTAATCTCCAAACATGGAAAGGTTTCTTCACAATAAGAGCTGTGAAATGTGGAATAGACTCCCCGAAGAGTTGGTTGTGGCCAGCTCAATGGATTGCTTTAAAAAAGTCCTGGATTGTTTCTTGGATACACAAAATATAACTGGATACTATATATCTATGCTAGGGATGGACTCAGTGGCGTATTTAGGTTTCGTGCTGCCCTAGACAACACACAAATTGCCTCCCCCCCCATGGAGAGACTCTGACACCAACTAACACAACCCCTTCCCCACGAAGAGAGCCTGACATTGACAAACAACACCCCACCCTCATCTGAGAGAGTCTTTCACTACCACTGCCCCATACACTGTTGACCCCCCCACCCTGGCAAGAGTTAAGACACTCACCTTCACAGCCCCAGACATCCCCGGGAACCAGAGTCAGGCTCTTACACCATCAAGCAGCCCGCAGCCTCTCTCAGATCCCACCTGGCCCCCATGGTGCATGTGTCTCTTTTTCCTATCCTTCTTTCAGGAGACAGTGCTGCCCCCCTGAAAAATGTCGCCCTAGACAAATGCCTTGTTTGCCTGAACCCAGCACTCTGTAGGTAGCACACCTCTGAACCCTGAACTGTGTATGTAGCACACCCCTGAACCCTGCACTCTGTAATAGCACACTCCTGAACCCTGAACTGTGTATGTAGCACACTCCTGAACCCTGAACTCTGTCTGTTGCACACCCCAGAACCCTGCACTCTGTAGGTAGCACACCCCTGAACCCTGCACTCTGTAGGTAGCACACCCCTGAACCCTGCACTCTGTAGGTAGCACACCCCTGAACCCTGCACTCTGTAGGTAGCACACTCCTGAACCCTGCACTCTATACATAGCACGCTCTTGAACTCTGCACTCTGCATGTAGCACACTCCTGAACCCTGCATTCTGTATGTAGCACACCCCTGATCTCTGCCATACCCCATACCAGCATCCTGATCACCACGATACCTCATACCAGCATCCTGATTATTGTCATACCAGCACTCTGATCACCACCATATGCCATACCAGCGTCCTGATCACCACCATATGCCATTCCAGTGCCCTTATCACCACCATATGTCATACCAGGACCCTGATCACCACCATATGTCATACCAGTGCCCTGATCTCCTCCATACCCCATACCATCATCCTGATCACCACGATACCTCATACCAGCATTCTGATTATTGCCATACCAGCATTCTTATCACCACCATATGCCACACCAGCGCCCTGATCACCACCATATGCCATACCAGAGCCCTAATCACCACCATATGCCATACCATTACCCTGATCACCACCATATGCCATACCAGCATCCTGATCACCACTATATGCCATAATAGTGCCCTGATCACCACCATATGCCATACCAGTGCCCTGATCACCACCATATGCCATACCAGTGCCCTGATCACCACCATATGCCATACCAGTGCCCTGATCTCCACCATACCCCATACCAGCATCCTGATCACCACCACATGCCATATCAGAGCCCTAATCACCACCACATGCCGTACCAGCACCATGATCACCACCATATGCCATACCAGCACCCTGATCACCACCATATGCCATACCAGTGCCCTGATCACCACCATATGCCATGCCAGCGCCCTTATCACCACCATATGTAATACCAGCACCCTGATCACCACCATATGTCATACCAGTGCCCTGATCTCCTCCATACCCCATACCATCATCCTGATCACCACATAACCCCATACCATCATCCTGATCACCACAATACCTCATACCAACATCCTGATTATTGCCATACCAGCATTCTGATCACCACCATATGCCACACAAGCGCCTGATCTCCGCCATACACCATACCAGCACCCTGATCACAACATATCTCATACTGACATCCTGATTACTGCCATATGTCATACCAGCGTCCGGCATTTTAGGGTCTCAACTTTATAGCTTTCACACATACTAAATAATATACACTTTTGGTTAATTTTATCCTGAAAATGTAGCAGAATACATTTTGTCCTAATTTATGAAGAAAGATTATTTATTTGCAAAATTTTGTAACAAAAACATAGCAAAAAGCTGAAAATTGGCCTGGACTGGAAGGGGGTGACAGCATCCGGACTTGAAGTGATTAAAAATAACAGACTTTAAAAACAGGATTGTGCCAATCAAATACCCAAGAGAAAACCTAAAGAATACCACGCAGGCATTCATTTTCAATCCATTAAATCAATAGCAAATGGTACAATCAATATAAATTTTGTAATAATTGACTGATATTTACTGCATCTCTTAGATAAACATGTATTTTCACTCAGAAGTCAAAGAGTATTGGGAAGTGGTCAAAGAATATCATGACACCCTCTATTTTGGGTGTTCCTGTGAACATGCAAATTGACATAACTATTGTCTATCAGTAGGGGTGACACTGCGATGTGACTACTCAAACGAAGGAAAGAAGCAACCACATCACACCGACTATAGTAAGATGATATTCCTTTGGGGTTGTGAGTATTGATGTGACAGCTATCTAATATATTAGTAGTAGTGATGTCACTGCGACAAAATTATAATCGGTATCCAAAGAATAGTGATTGCACTTCTGTCTATAGGGAGGGGGAGGGGGTCTCTTCTAAAATAATACTCGGAGAGCAGTCAGATAGAACATATTGACACATATCTGGAGATCTTGAGAGAATGGTGATATCTGATTTAAAAAATAGTCCAAGTTTATACCTGAAGAGCAGTGATGTCACTACTAAAGGATATAACTGATATTTACATTGCTGTGATTCAAGTGAAGTAAGTTATATTTTGAGAACAATGATGTTTTTATGCTTGGACATAAGTAATGTCACTCCAGAATTACAAGGAGCGCTCAAGTCAAACCAGGACTTTTAATTTATATAAAAAGGGATTCCAGCGTGGTGGTACCACGCAGAGTAGTAAGAGGCATGTGCGTCCTAATACAGGTGTGGTGCCAGGGGCGGACTGACAACTCATGGGGCCCCCAGGCAATAGGGGATCATGGGGCCCCTGTGTCCTTGCCCAAACTCAAAAAAGCCTATGAAAAAGGTACCAGGGGCATCTCATGGGGCCCCCTACTGACCCCGGGCCCTCGGGCAGTGCCCGAGTTTCCAAATGGTCAGTCCGCCCCTGCTCCCAAGCAATACACACAATAGAACAATGGGATGCACCACATGGCAGTAAACAATGAACAACCCCCCACACCCCACCTATACATGTCTACACAATATCAGGGCATTCCACCCTGTACCACTAACAGGCACAGGGTGACTTACACATAGGAGGGATATGGGGAGCTGAGACAGGGGTCTCCCCATCCCTCCAAAGGGGGCTGTGTTCCATGGGCCCCCCACCCAAATTCACTCCCGTCATTATAGGTGGAGCCTCGTGGACTGAGAATTTTCCTGGCTTCAGATATGTTGGAAATATTTATATATTTCAGACATATCTGAAGCCAGGAAAGTTCTCAGTCCACATTGAAAACTAATAATAAATAAACATAAAAAAATAATAATATAATAATATTAAATTTAATTCAATAATATAATCAAACCAAAAACACTGAAATTTGAAATATAGCGCCAAGTTCGCACATCGCTGAGCAAAGTCGCAGAATCGTTTTCAGTGTCTGATGAGGAATTTCCCCCACCAATCATTATCACTCAATTCTGCAAGTGGTTTTGATTTACTATCGCTGTTCTCTAGCCGGTCTAAAACCGCTTTTGACCTAAAGGGACGCTTTTTGGACGCCATGGACGTTTCTCAGTTTCCAGGCAGAAAGAACGGTAAAAATGCAGGCAGGGCGCCGGACAAAGCACTCGGGACAAAATGAATGTGAAATGGTTTGATACAGGAATGTTTTACTATGTGATTTTAGTGAATTTAGTGAATGTAAATTTTTACATTTTCAAATTTCCCGCCGGTTCCGCCCCCCCGTACGTCCCGACGTCGCAGGGAACAGAACCCGGAAGACAGATGCCGGCATCCGCCGGAGGACATTGCCGGGGACACTGCAGGAGGACATCGCGGGAGCGCAGGACAAGGTAAGTGATCGAGGGATCACGGAGCAACACTGCATGGTAAGCCCGAGTGTAGCTCGGGGTTACCGCTTGTGGTGCTGAAACTTTACCCCGAGCTACACTTGGGAATACCGCCGGGGGGGGTTAATCAAGATGGCAGACCATAGTATTGGTGAATGCATGAACAGCTTCTTGTGAACGAAGGCATAAAACCCGCGGATATCTACAGAAGACATCAAGCACAGTACGGTGATGTGACACTCAGCCGTAGTAAGACATTTGAATAGTGTAAATGTTTCAAAGATGGCTGTACGTCCACCACATACGCGGCCACTATCTTGACGATCCCGACCGTGGTGGTTCCCAGCCTACAGCAATCATTCCTATGAACATTCAGCATGCAGAACGCCTGATCCTGGATAATCGCCACATAACCTGTCATGAAATTGCACAAGAGACAAATCTTTCTGTGGGAACGATGAACACAATCCTTCATGGGACTTTGCGAAAAGTTATCGTACGCTGGGTACCAAGGCAGCTTTCCATTTTTGACCGGCACAGAAGAGTTGAAGGCTGCATGGCAATGAAGGAGCGTTTTGACAGGAAAAGCCAGGATTTTCTGGATGGCATTATTACTCCCAACAACTTGGCTGGGAGGTATTGCCACAGTCTCCTTAAAACCCAGACCTAGTTCCATATGATTTCCACCTGTTTGCACCCATAAAATAGTTCCTCTGAGGTCAGATTTCAGCACCGATGATGAAGTGAAACCGGCTGTCCTAGGATGGTTCAGACGCACTGACAGATCTTTCTATGCCGAAGCTGGGATAAGTGTATAAATGTAGCAGGGGAGTATGCCAAAAAATGAATGCAGTTTTCAATCCTTGAAATTTGTTATTTTATTATATCATATCAACTCAAAAGACCTGGTTTGACTTGAACTTCCCTCGTACATACATTTTATTTGGAGAGCAGTGATGCCATATGGCGGAATATAATAAATTTGCTATATAAATACATCAGTGTACATAGTGAACTCGGTGTAGAGCTATTCACCCTGAGGTCATCACAGAGGACAAGGGGGCGCTCTTTATGTCTGGAGGAACAGAAATTTAATCTCCAAACATGGAAAGGTTTCTTCACAATAAGAGCTGTGAAATGTGGAATAGACTCCCCGAAGAGTTGGTTGTGGCCAGCTCAATGGATTGCTTTAAAAAAGTCCTGGATTGTTTCTTGGATACACAAAATATAACTGGATACTATATATCTATGCTAGGGATGGACTCAGTGGCGTATTTAGGTTTCGTGCTGCCCTAGACAACACAAAAATTGCCTCCCCCCCCATGGAGAGACTCTGACACCAACTAACACAACCCCTTCCCCACGAAGAGAGCCTGACATTGACAAACAACACCCCACCCTCATCTGAGAGAGTCTTTCACTACCACTGCCCCATACACTGTTGACCCCCCCACCCTGGCAAGAGTTAAGACACTCACCTTCACAGCCCCAGACATCCCCGGGAACCAGAGTCAGGCTCTTACACCATCAAGCAGCCCGCAGCCTCTCTCAGATCCCACCTGGCCCCCATGGTGCATGTGTCTCTTTTTCCTATCCTTCTTTCAGGAGACAGTGCTGCCCCCCTGAAAAATGTCGCCCTAGACAAATGCCTTGTTTGCCTGAACCCAGCACTCTGTAGGTAGCACACCTCTGAACCCTGAACTGTGTATGTAGCACACCCCTGAACCCTGCACTCTGTAATAGCACACTCCTGAACCCTGAACTGTGTATGTAGCACACTCCTGAACCCTGAACTCTGTCTGTTGCACACCCCAGAACCCTGCACTCTGTAGGTAGCACACCCCTGAACCCTGCACTCTGTAGGTAGCACACCCCTGAACCCTGCACTCTGTAGGTAGCACACCCCTGAACCCTGCACTCTGTAGGTAGCACACTCCTGAACCCTGCACTCTATACATAGCACGCTCTTGAACTCTGCACTCTGCATGTAGCACACTCCTGAACCCTGCATTCTGTATGTAGCACACCCCTGATCTCTGCCATACCCCATACCAGCATCCTGATCACCACGATACCTCATACCAGCATCCTGATTATTGTCATACCAGCACTCTGATCACCACCATATGCCATACCAGCGTCCTGATCACCACCATATGCCATTCCAGTGCCCTTATCACCACCATATGTCATACCAGGACCCTGATCACCACCATATGTCATACCAGTGCCCTGATCTCCTCCATACCCCATACCATCATCCTGATCACCACGATACCTCATACCAGCATTCTGATTATTGCCATACCAGCATTCTTATCACCACCATATGCCACACCAGCGCCCTGATCACCACCATATGCCATACCAGAGCCCTAATCACCACCATATGCCATACCATTACCCTGATCACCACCATATGCCATACCAGCATCCTGATCACCACTATATGCCATAATAGTGCCCTGATCACCACCATATGCCATACCAGTGCCCTGATCACCACCATATGCCATACCAGTGCCCTGATCTCCACCATACCCCATACCAGCATCCTGATCACCACCACATGCCATATCAGAGCCCTAATCACCACCACATGCCATACCAGCACCATGATCACCACCATATGCCATACCAGCACCCTGATCACCACCATATGCCATACCAGTGCCCTGATCACCACCATATGCCATGCCAGCGCCCTTATCACCACCATATGTAATACCAGCACCCTGATCACCACCATATGTCATACCAGTGCCCTGATCTCCTCCATACCCCATACCATCATCCTGATCACCACATAACCCCATACCATCATCCTGATCACCACAATACCTCATACCAACATCCTGATTATTGCCATACCAGCATTCTGATCACCACCATATGCCACACAAGCGCCTGATCTCCGCCATACACCATACCAGCACCCTGATCACAACATATCTCATACTGACATCCTGATTACTGCCATATGTCATACCAGCGTCCGGCATTTTAGGGTCTCAACTTTATAGCTTTCACACATACTAAATAATATACACTTTTGGTTAATTTTATCCTGAAAATGTAGCAGAATACATTTTGTCCTAATTTATGAAGAAAGATTATTTATTTGCAAAATTTTGTAACAAAAACATAGCAAAAAGCTGAAAATTGGCCTGGACTGGAAGGGGGTGACAGCATCCGGACTTGAAGTGATTAAAAATAACAGACTTTAAAAACAGGATTGTGCCAATCAAATACCCAAGAGAAAACCTAAAGAATACCACGCAGGCATTCATTTTCAATCCATTAAATCAATAGCAAATGGTACAATCAATATAAATTTTGTAATAATTGACTGATATTTACTGCATCTCTTAGATAAACATGTATTTTCACTCAGAAGTCAAAGAGTATTGGGAAGTGGTCAAAGAATATCATGACACCCTCTATTTTGGGTGTTCCTGTGAACATGCAAATTGACATAACTATTGTCTATCAGTAGGGGTGACACTGCGATGTGACTACTCAAACGAAGGAAAGAAGCAACCACATCACACCGACTATAGTAAGATGATATTCCTTTGGGGTTGTGAGTATTGATGTGACAGCTATCTAATATATTAGTAGTAGTGATGTCACTGCGACAAAATTATAATCGGTATCCAAAGAATAGTGATTGCACTTCTGTCTATAGGGAGGGGGAGGGGGTCTCTTCTAAAATAATACTCGGAGAGCAGTCAGATAGAACATATTGACACATATCTGGAGATCTTGAGAGAATGGTGATATCTGATTTAAAAAATAGTCCAAGTTTATACCTGAAGAGCAGTGATGTCACTACTAAAGGATATAACTGATATTTACATTGCTGTGATTCAAGTGAAGTAAGTTATATTTTGAGAACAATGATGTTTTTATGCTTGGACATAAGTAATGTCACTCCAGAATTACAAGGAGCGCTCAAGTCAAACCAGGACTTTTAATTTATATAAAAAGGGATTCCAGCGTGGTGGTACCACGCAGAGTAGTAAGAGGCATGTGCGTCCTAATACAGGTGTGGTGCCAGGGGCGGACTGACAACTCATGGGGCCCCCAGGCAATAGGGGATCATGGGGCCCCTGTGTCCTTGCCCAAACTCAAAAAAGCCTATGAAAAAGGTACCAGGGGCATCTCATGGGGCCCCCTACTGACCCCGGGCCCTCGGGCAGTGCCCGAGTTTCCAAATGGTCAGTCCGCCCCTGCTCCCAAGCAATACACACAATAGAACAATGGGATGCACCACATGGCAGTAAACAATGAACAACCCCCCACACCCCACCTATACATGTCTACACAATATCAGGGCATTCCACCCTGTACCACTAACAGGCACAGGGTGACTTACACATAGGAGGGATATGGGGAGCTGAGACAGGGGTCTCCCCATCCCTCCAAAGGGGGCTGTGTTCCATGGGCCCCCCACCCAAATTCACTCCCGTCATTATAGGTGGAGCCTCGTGGACTGAGAATTTTCCTGGCTTCAGATATGTTGGAAATATTTATATATTTCAGACATATCTGAAGCCAGGAAAGTTCTCAGTCCACATTGAAAACTAATAATAAATAAACATAAAAAAATAATAATATAATAATATTAAATTTAATTCAATAATATAATCAAACCAAAAACACTGAAATTTGAAATAGAGCGCCAAGTTCGCACATCGCTGAGCAAAGTCGCAGAATCGTTTTCAGTGTCTGATGAGGAATTTCCCCCACGAATCATTATCACTCAATTCTGCAAGTGGTTCTGATTTACTATCGCTGTTCTCTAGCCGGTCTAAAACCGCTTTTGACCTAAAGGGACGCTTTTTGGACGCCATGGACGTTTCTCAGTTTCCAGGCAGAAAGAACGGTAAAAATGCAGGCAGGGCGCCGGACAAAGCACTCGGGACAAAATGAATGTGAAATGGTTTGATACAGGAATGTTTTACTATGTGATTTTAGTGAATTTAGTGAATGTAAATTTTTACATTTTCAAATTTCCCGCCGGTTCCGCCCCCCCGTACGTCCCGACGTCGCAGGGAACAGAACCCGGAAGACAGATGCCGGCATCCGCCGGAGGACATTGCCGGGGACACTGCAGGAGGACATCGCGGGAGCGCAGGACAAGGTAAGTGATCGAGGGATCACGGAGCAACACTGCATGGTAAGCCCGAGTGTAGCTCGGGGTTACCGCTTGTGGTGCTGAAACTTTACCCCGAGCTACACTTGGGAATACCGCCGGGGGGGGTTAATCAAGATGGCAGACCATAGTATTGGTGAATGCATGAACAGCTTCTTGTGAACGAAGGCATAAAACCCGCGGATATCTACAGAAGACATCAAGCACAGTACGGTGATGTGACACTCAGCCGTAGTAAGACATTTGAATAGTGTAAATGTTTCAAAGATGGCTGTACGTCCACCACATACGCGGCCACTATCTTGACGATCCCGACCGTGGTGGTTCCCAGCCTACAGCAATCATTCCTATGAACATTCAGCATGCAGAACGCCTGATCCTGGATAATCGCCACATAACCTGTCATGAAATTGCACAAGAGACAAATCTTTCTGTGGGAACGATGAACACAATCCTTCATGGGACTTTGCGAAAAGTTATCGTACGCTGGGTACCAAGGCAGCTTTCCATTTTTGACCGGCACAGAAGAGTTGAAGGCTGCATGGCAATGAAGGAGCGTTTTGACAGGAAAAGCCAGGATTTTCTGGATGGCATTATTACTCCCAACAACTTGGCTGGGAGGTATTGCCAAAGTCTCCTTAAAACCCAGACCTAGTTCCATATGATTTCCACCTGTTTGCACCCATAAAATAGTTCCTCTGAGGTCAGATTTCAGCACCGATGATGAAGTGAAACCGGCTGTCCTAGGATGGTTCAGACGCACTGACAGATCTTTCTATGCCGAAGCTGGGATAAGTGTATAAATGTAGCAGGGGAGTATGCCAAAAAATGAATGCAGTTTTCAATCCTTGAAATTTGTTATTTTATTATATCATATCAACTCAAAAGACCTGGTTTGACTTGAACTTCCCTCGTACATACATTTTATTTGGAGAGCAGTGATGCCATATGGCGGAATATAATAAATTTGCTATATAAATACATCAGTGTACATAGTGAACTCGGTGTAGAGCTATTCACCCTGAGGTCATCACAGAGGACAAGGGGGCGCTCTTTATGTCTGGAGGAACAGAAATTTAATCTCCAAACATGGAAAGGTTTCTTCACAATAAGAGCTGTGAAATGTGGAATAGACTCCCCGAAGAGTTGGTTGTGGCCAGCTCAATGGATTGCTTTAAAAAAGTCCTGGATTGTTTCTTGGATACACAAAATATAACTGGATACTATATATCTATGCTAGGGATGGACTCAGTGGCGTATTTAGGTTTCGTGCTGCCCTAGACAACACAAAAATTGCCTCCCCCCCCCATGGAGAGACTCTGACACCAACTAACACAACCCCTTCCCCACGAAGAGAGCCTGACATTGACAAACAACACCCCACCCTCATCTGAGAGAGTCTTTCACTACCACTGCCCCATACACTGTTGACCCCCCCACCCTGGCAAGAGTTAAGACACTCACCTTCACAGCCCCAGACATCCCCGGGAACCAGAGTCAGGCTCTTACACCATCAAGCAGCCCGCAGCCTCTCTCAGATCCCACCTGGCCCCCATGGTGCATGTGTCTCTTTTTCCTATCCTTCTTTCAGGAGACAGTGCTGCCCCCCTGAAAAATGTCGCCCTAGACAAATGCCTTGTTTGCCTGAAGCCAGCACTCTGTAGGTAGCACACCTCTGAACCCTGAACTGTGTATGTAGCACACCCCTGAACCCTGCACTCTGTAATAGCACACTCCTGAACCCTGAACTGTGTATGTAGCACACTCCTGAACCCTGAACTCTGTCTGTTGCACACCCCAGAACCCTGCACTCTGTAGGTAGCACACCCCTGAACCCTGCACTCTGTAGGTAGCACACCCCTGAACCCTGCACTCTGTAGGTAGCACACCCCTGAACCCTGCACTCTGTAGGTAGCACACTCCTGAACCCTGCACTCTATACATAGCACGCTCTTGAACTCTGCACTCTGCATGTAGCACACTCCTGAACCCTGCATTCTGTATGTAGCACACCCCTGATCTCTGCCATACCCCATACCAGCATCCTGATCACCACGATACCTCATACCAGCATCCTGATTATTGTCATACCAGCACTCTGATCACCACCATATGCCATACCAGCGTCCTGATCACCACCATATGCCATTCCAGTGCCCTTATCACCACCATATGTCATACCAGGACCCTGATCACCACCATATGTCATACCAGTGCCCTGATCTCCTCCATACCCCATACCATCATCCTGATCACCACGATACCTCATACCAGCATTCTGATTATTGCCATACCAGCATTCTTATCACCACCATATGCCACACCAGCGCCCTGATCACCACCATATGCCATACCAGAGCCCTAATCACCACCATATGCCATACCATTACCCTGATCACCACCATATGCCATACCAGCATCCTGATCACCACTATATGCCATAATAGTGCCCTGATCACCACCATATGCCATACCAGTGCCCTGATCACCACCATATGCCATACCAGTGCCCTGATCTCCACCATACCCCATACCAGCATCCTGATCACCACCACATGCCATATCAGAGCCCTAATCACCACCACATGCCATACCAGCACCCTGATCACCACCATATGCCATACCAGTGCCCTGATCACCACCATATGCCATGCCAGCACCCTTATCACCACCATATGTAATACCAGCACCCTGATCACCACCATATGTCATACCAGTGCCCTGATCTCCTCCATACCCCATACCATCATCCTGATCACCACATAACCCCATACCATCATCCTGATCACCACAATACCTCATACCAACATCCTGATTATTGCCATACCAGCATTCTGATCACCACCATATGCCACACAAGCGCCTGATCTCCGCCATACACCATACCAGCACCCTGATCACAACATATCTCATACTGACATCCTGATTACTGCCATATGTCATACCAGCGTCCGGCATTTTAGGGTCTCAACTTTATAGCTTTCACACATACTAAATAATATACACTTTTGGTTAATTTTATCCTGAAAATGTAGCAGAATACATTTTGTCCTAATTTATGAAGAAAGATTATTTATTTGCAAAATTTTGTAACAAAAACATAGCAAAAAGCTGAAAATTGGCCTGGACTGGAAGGGGGTGACAGCATCCGGACTTGAAGTGATTAAAAATAACAGACTTTAAAAACAGGATTGTGCCAATCAAATACCCAAGAGAAAACCTAAAGAATACCACGCAGGCATTCATTTTCAATCCATTAAATCAATAGCAAATGGTACAATCAATATAAATTTTGTAATAATTGACTGATATTTACTGCATCTCTTAGATAAACATGTATTTTCACTCAGAAGTCAAAGAGTATTGGGAAGTGGTCAAAGAATATCATGACACCCTCTATTTTGGGTGTTCCTGTGAACATGCAAATTGACATAACTATTGTCTATCAGTAGGGGTGACACTGCGATGTGACTACTCAAACGAAGGAAAGAAGCAACCACATCACACCGACTATAGTAAGATGATATTCCTTTGGGGTTGTGAGTATTGATGTGACAGCTATCTAATATATTAGTAGTAGTGATGTCACTGCGACAAAATTATAATCGGTATCCAAAGAATAGTGATTGCACTTCTGTCTATAGGGAGGGGGAGGGGGTCTCTTCTAAAATAATACTCGGAGAGCAGTCAGATAGAACATATTGACACATATCTGGAGATCTTGAGAGAATGGTGATATCTGATTTAAAAAATAGTCCAAGTTTATACCTGAAGAGCAGTGATGTCACTACTAAAGGATATAACTGATATTTACATTGCTGTGATTCAAGTGAAGTAAGTTATATTTTGAGAACAATGATGTTTTTATGCTTGGACATAAGTAATGTCACTCCAGAATTACAAGGAGCGCTCAAGTCAAACCAGGACTTTTAATTTATATAAAAAGGGATTCCAGCGTGGTGGTACCACACACAGTAGTAAGAGGAATGTGTGTCCTAATACATGTGTGGTGCCAGGGGCGGACTGACAACTCATGGGGCCCCCGGGCAATAGGGGATCATGGGGCCCCTGTGTCCTTGCCCAAACTCAAAAAAGCCTATGAAAAAGGTACCAGGGGCATCTCATGGGGCCCCCTACTGACCCCAGGCCCTCGGGCAGTGCCTGAGTTTCCAAATGGTCAGTCCGCCCCTGTGCGGTGCACATGTGGCCGGCCAGTCCAGAGATCGTTAACCTCCCTAGCGGTCTGATTATGTCAGTATTTCTGTGCTCAAAGCGGTACATTTTTTTGCGTGGAAATTTTTTTTTATTGTAGGCTGTAATTTTTAGGAATAACTCACAGAAATCTGTCTGAACAAGAGTCTAGTAAACATCCCGGGTAGGATAAAATTTGAAACACGAAATCATAAATTATAATTTAATAAATAATCATAAAAAACAATAATATAATAATAATAAATTTAATTCAATAATATAATCAAACCAAAAACACTGAAATTTGAAATAGAGCGCCAAGTTCGCACATCGCTGAGCAAAGTCGCAGAATCGTTTTCAGTGTCTGATGAGGAATTTCCCCCACGAATCATTATCACTCAATTCTGCAAGTGGTTCTGATTTACTATCGCTGTTCTCTAGCCGGTCTAAAACCGCTTTTGACCTAAAGGGACGCTTTTTGGACGCCATGGACGTTTCTCAGTTTCCAGGTAGAAAGAACAGTAAAAATGCAGGCAGGGTGCAGGACAAAGCACTCGGGACAAAATGTATGTGAAATGGTTGGATACAGGAATGTTATACTATGTGATTTTAGTGAATTTAGTGAATGGCACTTTTTACATTTTCAAATTTCCCGCCGGTTCCGTCCCCCGTACGTCCTGATGTCGCAGGAAATGGAACCCAGAAGACAGATGCCGGCATCGGCCGGAGGACATTGCCGGGGACACTGCAGGGAGGACATCGCGGGAGCGCAGGACAAGGTAAGTGAAGAAGAGATACCGGAGCAACGCTGCAGTGTATTCCCGAGTGTAGCTCGGGGTTACCGCTTGTGGTGCTGAAACTTTACCCTGAGTTACACTCGGGAATACCTCCAGGGGGGTTAATCAAGATGGCAGACCATAGTATTGGTGAATGCATGGAACAGCTTCTTGTGAACGAAGGCATAAAACCCGCGGATATCTACAGAAGACATCAAGCACAGTACGGTGATGAGACACTCAGCCGTAGTAAGACATTTGAATGGTGTAAATGTTTCAAAGATGGCTGTACGTCCACCATGTACACGGCCACTATCTTGACGATCCCGACCGTGGTGGTTCCCAGCCCACAGCAGTCATTCCTATGAACATTCAGTATGCAGAACGTCTGATCCTGGATAATCGCCACATAACCTGTCATTAAATTGCACAAGAGACAAATCTTTCTGTGGGAACGATGAACACAATCCTTCATGGGACTTTGCGAAAAGTTATCGTACGCTGGGTACCAAGGCAGCTTTCCATTTTTGACCGGCACAGAAGAGTTGAAGTCTGCATGGCATTGAAGGAGCGTTTTGATAGTGAAGGCCAGGATTTTTTGGATCGCATTATTACTCCCAACAACTTGGCTGGAAGGTATTGCCACATCCTCCTTACAACCCGGACCTGGTTCCATATGATTTCCACCTGTTTGGACCCCTAAAATAGTTCCTCTGAGGTCAGATTTCAGCACCGATGATGAAGTGAAGCCGGCTGTCCTAGGATGATTCAGATGCACTGACAAATCTTTCTATGCTGAAGCTTTCCAAGCATTAGTTAAACGCTGGGAGAAGTGTATAAATGTAGCAGGGGAGTATGCCAAAAAATGAATGCAGTTTTCACTCCTTGAAATTTTGACCCGGTTTGACTTGAACTCCCCTCGTACATACATTTTATTTGGAGAGCAGTGATGCCATATGGCGGAATATAATGAATTTGCTATATAAATACATCAGTGGTTCAGACAGTGAACTCGGTGTAGAGTTATTCCCCCTGAGGTCATCACAGAGGACAAGGGGGCGCTCTTTACGTCTGGAGGAAAAGAAATTTAATCTCCAAACACGGAAAGGTTTCTTCACAGTAAGAGCTGTGAGAATGTGGAATAGACTCCCTCAAGAGTTGGTTCTGGCCAGCTCAGTGGATTGCTTTAAAAAAGTCCTGGATTCTTTCTTGGATACACAAAATATAGCTGGTTACTATATATCTATGCTAGGGATGGACTCAGTGGCGTATTTAGGTTTCGTGCTGCCCTAGGCAACACAAAAATTGGCTTCCCCCCCATGGAGAGACTCTGACACCAACTAACACAACCCCTTCCCCATGAAGAGAGCCTGACATTGACCAACAACACCCCACTCTCACCTGAGAGAGTCTTTCACTACCACTGCCCCATACGCTGTTGACCCCCCCATCCTGGCAAGAGTTAAGACACTCACCTTCACAGCCCCAGACATCCCTGGGAACAAGAGCCAGGCTCTGCATACACCATCAAGCAGTCCGCAGCCTCTCCTAGATCCCACCTGGTCCCCATGTGTCTCTTTTTCCTATCCTTCTTTCAGGAGACAGTGCTGCCCCCCCTGAAAAATGTCACCCTAGGCAAATGCCTTGTTTGCCTCGTGGTAAATACACCCCTGGATGGACTGTTATGTCACTTGGATAAAGTAAATATTAGCCCTGGTTCACACTGAATGCAACATTTTTAAATGTGCTACTTCACTTGAAGTAGCATGATTTCAAAGCTGCAGATCAGCGCGATTTTACTGCGGCTTGCAACTTCATTTAACAGAAGTCAATGCAAGTCACAATGAAATTGGAAACATAGTAGTACAGGAATTATTTTTTAATCGCATCACTTCAAATCACACTGTGCCATAAAAAATACATTAGATGCGACTTCAGGTGTGATTTGTAAATAAAAATTGCATCTGAAGTGGCACCGGTGTGAACCTGGATATGATAGCAGATAACAGTTTTATTGGATGGCTCAACACTGCATCACAGAACCACTCGGTTTTGCACACAAACAGATTATACAGTAAATATTATATTTTTGAATATCTGGTGGAATTTGCTGACGTAAACTTTGGAAGATAATTTTTTTTTAAAAGGCCTTCAAATTCATGTGTCTGCCAGTCACTACTGACCATGAAATAAAATGCAATAGTATCCCTGATGCCAAATCGCTGCATTTCATCCTTTAACCGCTTTCCAGCCACCCTATAGCCTATAGCAGTGGTGGGCAACCTTTTTTTTCAACTGAGCCAAATCTCGCCAAAACCACGATTGAAATTTATTTTGAGAGCCACATTTTTAAAACTGAAAATACATCTCCCATATAGTAATTCATCCCCCATAGTAATTCATCCCCCATATAGTAATTCATCCACCATATAGTAATTCATCTCCCATATAGTAATTCATCCCTCATAGTAATTCATCCCCCATATAGTAATTCATCCCCCATAGTAATTCATCCCCCATAGTAATTCATCCCCCATATAGTAATTCATCCCCCATATAGTAATTCATCCCCCCTATAGTAATTCATCCCCCATATAGTAATTCATCCCCCCTATAGTAATTCATCCCCCATAGTAATTCATCCCCCATAGTAATTCATCCCCCGTATAGTAATTCATCCCCCATATAGTAATTCATCCCCCATATAGTAATTCATCCCCCCTATAGTAATTCATCCCCCATAGTAATTCATCCCCCATATAGTAAGTCCCCCATATAGTAATTCATCCCCCATATAGTAATTCATCCCCCATAGTAATTCATCCCCCATATAGTAATTCATCCCCCATAGTAATTCATCCCCCCTATAGTAATTCATCCCCCATAGTAATTCATCCCCCATATAGTAAGTCCCCCCTGTGTCAATTCACTTACCTTTGCTCCGCGCGTTCCTCTCGCCGTGTTCCCGTGCCGTTCTGGTCTTCAGGGCGGACTGTGAGAAGAGAGGAGTTCGTCACGCTGCCCCGCCTACATCCTGACAGCTGCAGAGTCCTGACTTTTGGGGCGGCCGCCCGAGAGGAGGGAGAGGAGGGAGGGGAGCGGGCGCCCGGCACACAGAAGAGCCGCATTTAAGTTTGTAAAGAGCCGCATGTGGCTCGCGAGCCGCGGCTTGCCGACCACTGGCCTATAGCATAGCAGAGCCAAACTAAGGAGTGTGCTAACAGCCCACACACAGACACAGCCCACTATGTAAAAAACAACCAGTGCACAGTTAACCCTTTGATTGCCCCACATGTTAACCCCTTTCTGCCCAGTGCCATTAGTGCACTGTCAGTGCTTTTTTACTATTATTATACAGGATTTATATGTTATTATTATTATTATTATTATTGTTATACAGGATTTATATATTATTATTATTATTATAAAAGATGTATATATTATTAATATTATTATTATTATTATTATTATTATACAGGATTTATATATTATTATTATTATACAGGATTTATATATTATTATTATACAGGATTTATATATTATTATTATTATTATTATACAGGATTTATATTATTATTATTATTATACAGGATTTATATATTATTATTATTATTATATAACTGAGATATTAGTAATTGAGTTTACAACTAATTTAATCTCTCACTGTCCTATAAAATAAATGTGATTGTGAATGCATCTAATGAATGGTGATTGTCCACAGGTCCTGTCCGTTGCACAGTGGTTTCTCAGCTTCAGGATGTGGGCAGGCAAAGATGGATGCCTCGGGTTACAGCTGATGACAGTTTTGTTCCTCATTTCAAAAGGTCTGTGCGAAAATAGTCACAGCTTTACAGATCATGAATTTTCTCCTCATTAGCATTTATTTCCTCATTTCTACTATTTAAATATGTTTTACTACTTAACCACTTCAGTACCGGGCACTGTCACCCCCCTTCTTGCCCAGGCCAATTTTCATCTCTCAGCGCTGTCACACTTTGAATGACAATTGGGCGGTCGTGCAACGCTGTACCCAAACTAAATTATCTTTTTTTGAGACAGATAGAGCTTTCTTTTGGTGGTATTTAATCACCACTGGGGTTTTTTATTTTTTGCCTTACAAACAAAAAAAGACCAAAAATGTTGAAAAAATTGCAAAAATGTAGCAAAACAGTAATCTTTCTCCTTCACTGATGTGCGCTGATAAGCCTGCGTTGATGGGCACTGACAGGCTGCACTGATAGGCACTGATGAGGCAGCACTGATGAGATGACACTGATGAGGCTGCATTGATATGCGGCACTGATGGGCACTGATAGACAGCACTGATGAGCACTGATAGGTGGTACTGATGGGCATTGATAGGTGGTACCAGGGGCGGACTGTCTATTCGAGCACTCGGGCCCAGGTCAGTAGGGGGCCCCATGAGATGCCCCTGGTACCTTTTTCATAGGCTTTTTTGGGTGTGGGTGAGGACACAGGGGCCCCATGATTCCCTATTGCCTGGGGGCCCTATAAGTTGTCAATCCGCCCCTGGGTGGTACTGATGGGCATTGATAGGTGGCACTGATGGGTGCTGATGAGGAGGCACCGATAGGCAACACTGATGAGCAGGCACTCTCAGACAGCACGGAGGGGCACTGATAGGCAGCACTGATGGGCACTACTTAGGCACTGATATGTGGCACTGACGGCACTGATAGACAGCACTGATGGGCATTGATAGGTGGCACTGTTGTGTACTGAAATGCAGCACTGATGAGCCTTGATAGGCAGCACTGATGGGCACTGATAGGCAGCACTAATGGGCAATGTTGAAGAGGCACTGATAGGCAGCACTGATAAGGAGATACTGGTAGGCAGCACTGATGTGCACTGATGAGGAGGCACTGATGGTGCTGTACTGACAGGCACTGATGGCACTGCACTGATGATCAGAGAATGCAAATGAAAAAAACAAATGGAAAAACAAAAAGAGGGCGCACCAGCCTGGTGCATTATCGTTTAAAAATATTTATTGAGAGAATAAAAAAGTAAGTATCATACTCACAATGGACATATAAAACACAGGCACATCACAATGAACAAGCTGTTCAATCCAAATATCATCTGAGTCCATACGATGGAACCCTGGATGACCAACTTACTGACGCGTTTCGAGGACACAACCTCTTCCTCAGAGCCAACCTCAGGGCCAACCTCAGCGCCCTGATTATCAGTGTAAATGTCCCCTGTGTGAATTGCTGGTTACCAGCTCTCCTCTCCTCAAGCTTTGACAGTATGAGGAAAGGAGTGCCGATAACCAGCAAGTCTGTTTACAGTGTGATCGGCTGTGATTGGACACAGCTGATCCCATGGTAAAGGACTGCTGTAATTGGCCCTTTACCACGATTTGTGATCAGCTGTATCTGAAGTAATTGGGTTCCCGTCGCCAAAATTTCATCAAAATTTTCCTTGTATTTGAGATTTTTTTTTTTGTTTTCTTTCCTCCCCCTTTCAACATCTCTTCTAACATTCTGCTAAAACTTTGTGTGGTAGTACTGCCTGGACCTTGAAGATGGGGACACTCCCCGAAAACTTGTCCTCAAAATTGTATGTTAGTGCAAATAATAAAAATAGTATCACGTCAGTACTCAATCCCAACCACAGCACCACCTTTACCCCGAGCTACACTCGGGAATACCGCCAGGGAGGTTAAAATGGGCAGCACATTGGCTAAATGGTTAGCACTTCCGCCTGGCAGTACTAGGGTCCTTGGTTTGAATCCCAACCACAGCACCACCTGCCTGGAGTTTGCATTTTCTCCCTGTGCTTGCGTGGGTTTCCTCCAGGTACTCTGGTTTCCTCCCACACTCCAAAGACATTCTGGTAGGTGAATTGGCTCCTGTCTAAATTGTCCCTAGTATGTGTATGTATGAATGTGAGTTAGGGACCTTAGATTGTACACCCCTTGAGGGTTAGGGACCTTAGATTGTACGCCCCTTGAGGGTTAGGGACCTTAGATTGTACACCCCTTGAGGGTTAGGGACTGATGTGAATGTACAATATATATGTAAAGCGCTGCATAAATTGACAGCGCTATATAAGTACCTGAAATAAATAAATAAATTGTTCCTTGTATTTGAGAAATTTCACCATTTTCGTAAATTCCATTGCAATCAATTGAAAAGGGCAAACTAAAAACGCCCTTCTCTATGTTCCAGACCCCTCTTCCCCAAAGTCCCACTCCCTTCCATCCCCTGAAAAGCAGTAAGTAAAGCATTTCCCTAATACCCACTCGTATATTGGGTGCTGTTCTCTGCAGCATTGTATTGTGAGCTCGCACCGGTATGATGAGACAACATCAAGGAGAAAGAAGGGAAAAAGTATAGAAGATGTGCCTTATGGAGGTTTTAGACAACGTTTAGATGGTGCACATGCTAGTCTCACACAGTGTGCCCATTATGATTGGCTCCCAAAAACCTTGCTGGGTTTTTATCTATTTTATATTATTGAGGATGTACCAGGAGCAGATGGAAGACAAAGATGGATAGGTACAGCTAGATCTCCCAGTTGGACAAAAAAATTGGGAAATATGGCAGGGTAGTTTTCAATGTGGACTGAGAACTTTCCTGGCTTCAGATATGTCTGAAATACATAAATAATTCCGACATATCTGAAGCCAGGAAAATTCTCAGTCCACGAGGCTCCACCTATAATGACGGGAGTGAATTTGGGTGGGGGGCCCATGGAACACAGCCCCCTTTGGAGGGATGGGGAGACCCCTGTCTCAGCTCCCCATATCCCTCCTATGTGTAAGTCACCCTGTGCCTGTTAGTGGTACAGGGTGGAATGCCCTGATATTGTGTAGACATGTATAGGTGGGGTGTGGGGATTGTTCATTGTTTACTGCCATGTGGTGCATCCCATTGTTCTATTGTGTGTATTGCTTGGGAGCAGGGGCAGACTGACCATTTGGAAACTCGGGCACTGCCCGAGGGCCCGGGGTCAGTAGAGGGCCCCATGAGATGCCCCTGGTACCTTTTTCATAGGCTTTTTTGAGTTTGGGCAAGGACACAGGGGCCCCATGATCCCCTATTGCACAAGGGGTCACATGAGTTGTCAGTCTGCCCCTGAGCGAGCCTAATGAGCAGTAGTAGTGTGTTGGGTGGAAGATAGAGTGAAGGCTGGAGTGTAGAGCCTGGGAGGTGGCCCAGGAGAGGGGCCTACCTACAGGCAGGAGCTGAAAGGAAGATCTCTTTATCTCATCGTCCCATGAGTTGTCAGTCCGCCCCTGCTTGGGAGCAAACTATTATGGGATGTATGTGTTTATGTATTGGCTTGGTGGGGGGGCGTCTGCTGATGTGTCTCTGGTTTCTAGATTTGGTTTGCCCCGCCCTGCATCTTTATGCAGGGAGGTAGGGTTTTCCCTTGAATGTATATATCTTGTGTCTGTGTTAAAATAAAGCAGTCTATTTCCTGATTTTACTTTGAGTGGTGTCCGTGTATTTGTGTCCGGACAGGGAAGCGGGAGTCTAATGGAAATACCCTAGTGCAGTCGGGGTCCGGTTCTGTTACATTGATTATCTGAGCAAACTCTTTCATGAAGAATATCCTTTGACGTACATAATCTTACAAAATGTTCTTTCCCTGCAGAGCCTGTGATATCCCTTACCTACTCCATTCACGTTACCCAAGATGTGAAAATTCCACAGACTATGTGCGCCATTGTGCCTTGCAAATTCGTGGCTGACGGTAGAGAAAAATTTGACAGTGCAACGGGATATTGGAAGGAAGGTTTGAACACCATACTAGCTTCTACTGATAAGTCAAAAGGGAAGAAGCCAAATTTTCACGCAATCGGAGACCCTAAAAACGGTGACTGCACCCTGAAAATCACCGATGCCAGAAAGGAGGACAATGGCCATTACATCTTCAGATTTGAGGAGAACAAAAACAATGTAAAAAATTATAATTATTTGAACATGCCAGTCAAGGTAGAGGTAACAGGTGAGTGCAGATCTAAAAGGTAACTAAATCCATTAAGAAAATTATAATATATAACTATGACATACAAAGCCATCCACAACACTGCCCCAATTTACATATTCGATCTTATCTCTACAAATCACCCAAACCGTCCTCTCCGCTCCTCGCAAGACCTCCTACTCTCTAGCTTGCTTATCTCCTCCTCCTATGCTCGTCTCCAAGACTTCTCGAGGGCGTCACCCATCCTCTGGAACTCCCTACCCCAATCTATCAGACTATCACCTACTCTACTTACCTTAAGACGATCATTAAAAACCTATCTCTTCAGGGAAGCCTATCCTGCCCTCTGCTAATACTGGAATCCTCTACTCTTCCAACCAGTCCATCCCCCACAGTTTTACCTATTGTACCACTCAGCCCGCCCTCCTAGATTGTAAGCTCCCAGGATCAGGGCCCTCCTTTCCCTCTTGTATTGAACTGTATTATTACTGTATTGTCTCCCACTATATTGTAAAGCGCTGAGCAAACTGTTGGAGATATATAAATCCTGTATAATAATAATATATTGCAGCTAAGTCCTTAGATGTGGTGGCTGCATTGTGTTCTTTTTTTTTTTGGCTATGAACATTTGCATCAAGTACAGAAAATACCTGTTGATCCTGCCTGAAATCTCCTTGTCACTTCCTGTGAATTGAAAGAGAAAAACAATGTTACTTCTTCTATAATCTCCCATATAATGGAGATGAACAAAGACAGACATTTTTACAGTCCGGTCTGGTTGGTAACTGTAGCTGTCTCTATAAATACGGTACAAATGAGTAGACATGTGCAAAACCAAAAGAAAAATTGTTTTTGTTTTGATTCTAAAATCTAAACAAATTTCACGTAGTTGGATTTGTTAAATTTGTTCGATTCATTTTCGGGATTAGTTTCGTAAATTCGTATTCGAATTCAATTCTAAAACATTTCGACCAAGTCGTTCACATTCGAAATTGGTTCAACTGAATTCGAAATTGATTCAACAAAATTCGAAAAGTCGTCTGAAATTGAAAAGATTTCAACCGAATTCCAAAAAATTCCACCGAATTCGAAAAGTTAAGCTGGCCGTACACGTGTAGATTTGAAAAAAAAAATAAAAACTAAAAGTCAGCAGCTGCAAAAACTGTAGTAGCTGACTTTTAAAAATGGACACTTACCTGTGCCTCGATCCCACGGTGTTCCCTCCCTCCTCACAACCCGTTTCACCTGCTGCCCTGTGTCCCCAGCACTGGCTTCTTCAGTGTGGGCACCTGGCTGTGACAGCTTGCGGCTTCACTGCTCACTGCGCATGCCCGAGAAGCGCTGCTCTTTGTGAATGGCCCTGTAGTCTTCTGGGACCTGTCAGGTTTCCCAAAAGACTACGGGGAGGGAGGACAACTTCCGCTTCCAATCACCTAGGCAATCGCAGAGGAAGTGGGATCGGGTACCTGTCAATTTCGGGTACCCACTCTCTCCCACTCCCCAAAGGTGCCAATCCTTAACGGGGAGCGGGGGACCAGTCCTTAAAGCGGAACCTCTCCTTTTGGGTGGAGCTCTGCTTTAAATTGGTTTTCGAATGTTTGTTCGATTTTGTTTTTGAATTCAAATTTGTTTTCGAATCAAATTTTGTTTTCTTAGTTTGTATTCCTTTAAATTTGTTATTTTTGTAATTCGGGTGGCCACCAGCATCCTTACCAACCAGTGAATAGCTGGCTGTTAAGGAGCGGGCCAGTAAGCTGGCCACTGCGTCCTTAATAAAGGACGACTCATCAGCTGTCAGGTCTGGTATGGATTTTGAAGGAACCCTCATGCCAATATTTAAAAAAATGGCATGGCAGTCCCCTAAATTTCATACCAGACCCTTTTCCAAGCACGAAGCCTGTCAGGCCAGGAGTGGGGAGGCGAGCCCCCCTCTTGGACCATACCAGGCCTCGTGCCCTCAACATAAGGGGGGTGCTTTGGGGTAGGGGGCCCCCCAAAGCACCGTGCCCCTTGACAGCAATTGTGGGGGTCTACAAGCAAGGGGCTTATCGGAATCTGAAAGACCCCTTGAACAGGGGGTGCCCCCAGATCTCAGCTCCCTCATGTAATTGAGTAGGGGTACATTGTACCCCTACTCATTCACCAAAAAGATGTCCAAAATAAATAAAAAAGTCAGAGACAATTTTTGAGTTTATTTAAAAAAAAATAAATAAAAACCCCAAAACAATGTCCCCCAGCGTCAATTATGTTGAACGCCACCGCAACCCCTCCAAAAAAAGAGCTCTGTCTGCAACACTGACTCCAGTCATCTGACAGGTCCACCTCCTTCCACAGCTAAATGAATTAAGGGACGGGACCATCCAGTGACATCACGGGGTGACCCAGCCCCCTTGTGATGTCATCGATCCTGCTCCTTAACAACCAGCTATAAACTGCTAAAAGCCGGCAAAACACCGATACAAAAGCATATTAAGCTGTTTTTATCCAGCATTTTTATGGCATTTTTTTCAGCTCCTAGTGTGCCTGGAGCTTGAGGCTGACAGTTCCATCATCACACTGGTGACAATGGTCAAATAGAGAGAACAAATAACTAAGATACAGACAGATTGACCCTAACCATTCCTCAAAAAAAAAAGGTTTCTGATGTGTGCGTGACAGCGTTCGACCAATAGACTTGGTTCTGATGGGTATAGAATAGAGTGTGTATTTCTTCAAAGAAGCTGATACATATTGAAGGTATAGTGTAGATGGACCTCATTCTGGTCCTAAGCTCTGTGTCAGGGAAGTCCTGCCCATAGTGCAAATGAAGTTCCAAGCAGATACAGATGTGTAGGTGTAGGTGTAGGCCTGTGGGTGCCCGTACAGTTGTGTGCAGACATGCATGCCCCGGTGTGCAAGCCCCTGCCACTAATGTTGGCACCAAATGGACTATTTCATTTAAGTTGTTCCATTGGCCTTTCTGATCTACAGCATTTCCGTGAATCCTGTGCCCATTCTTGTGCTCGATTCCATTTACTGACCCAGCTTGCTTTGACCACACTTGAACGCTACCTGCCCTGACCTCGGCTTGTCCCTGGACATTGCTTTTCCCTCTTGCCTTATCTACCTACTCCACTGCTGCTGACCTCGGCCTGTGTCCTGACCAGGGGTGGACTGACCATTTGGAAACTCGGGCACAGCCCTAGGGCCCTGGGTCAGTAGGGGGGCCCATGAGATGCCCCTGGTACCTTTTTCATAGGCTTTTTTGAATTTGGATACCCAAAAGGACACAGGGGCTCCATGATCCCCTATTGCCCGGGGGCCCCATGAGTTGTCAGTCCGTCCCTGGTCCTGACTATTCTTATGCCTGCCATTTATGCCTGATCTGACTATCTATTACCAACTTGGCTTTTCTGACCTTGCGTCCTGCCTCACCCTACCTATCCAGTGCCACCTGATCAGCACGCTACTTACCTGGGTCTTACCAGCCTCCTCCCAGCAGCAACCAGTCATTTGCCGGAGGTGTCTGCCCGTCTACTGTTTTCCAGTTTGGGGTCCTGCTCAGGGGCGGACTGACAACTCATGGGGCCCCCGGGCAATAGGGGATCATGGGGCCCCTGTGTCCTTGCCCAAAAAACCCTATGAAAAAGGTACCAGGGGCATCTCAAGGGGCCCCCTACTGACCCTGGGCCCTCGGGCAGTGCCTGAGTTTCCAAATGGTCAGTCCTCCCCTGGTCTTGCTGCATCTGTTCGCCACCAATGCCTTTGGCATCTGGTTTATTCAAGGTGAAGCTTTGGCTACCTACCTGCGCATTCTGCTGGACACCTTACAGGCACTCATACTTCAACATGCTCTCACGTCCACTGTCTCACCACCAGTGGTCCCTGGGCTGTAAGAGAGGCCTCCATCTTCTCATCAGGCTCTGCAACCAGGTACATGACACTGTTTTCAACAGGGAACATAGACTGCAATAAAAACTTGAGAGATGGTCTAACCCTTTCTCAAAAAAATGTTGTCTTTACATGCATTTTCTGAAGTTTTTTTTAACATTTGTCTACTCATCTTTTTCACCCAGAAATTAGAGAAGTAGATGGCTATTCTATTTTGGTGGATCAGACTGTCACTGTCCAGAAGAGTCTTTGTGTCATTATTCCTTGTACATTTACTGCTAACAAGACAACATCCTTTACCGGCTCTAGAGGTCACTGGAAGACGATATGCCATGAATTTGTAGCCTCTAGTGACAAGTCAATTGTTGGCACAAAGCCAAATTTTCAGCTGATGGGAAATCCAGATAATGGAAATTGCACGCTAATGATAACTGATGCCAAAGAGCAAGATTCTGGAAAGTATTATTTTACATTCGAAGATGGACAAGTCAACGGGACATACGGCTATGTATCCAAAGTGATAACAATACAGGTCACAGGTAGGCTTACTGTCCATAAGTGTTGTTTCCTCTAAAGCTCTACTCTTTAACCACTTGCCTACCAGGCACTTATACCCCCTTATTTACCAGGCCAATTTTCAGCTTTCAGCGCTGCCACACTTTGATTGACAATTGCGCGGTCATGCAACATTGTACCCATATGAAATTTTGATCATTTTTTTCTCACAAATAGAGCTTTCTTTTGGTGGTATTTAATCGCCACTGGGCACTTTACTTTTTGCGCTATAAAAAAAAATGCAAAAAATTTGAAAAAAAAAAAAAAAAGTTTCTTTGTTTCTATTATAAAATTTTTCAAACAGGTATTTTTTCTCCTTCACTGATGTGCGTTGATGAGGCGGCACTGATGGGCACTGATAGGCAGCACTAAAGGGCACCGATAGGCAGTACTAATGAGGTGGCACGGATAGGCGGCACTGATAGACAGCACTAATGAGGTGTCACGGATAGGCGGCATTAATATGCAGCACTGATAGGCGGCACTGATAGGTGACACTGATGATGGGTACTGATAGACGGCACTGACTGGCATCACTGCTGGGCACTGACTGGCGGCACTGACTGGCACAACCCCTGGGCACTGACTGGCAGCACTGCTGGGCTGCACTGGTGGGTGGCACTGGTGGGCAGCACTGGTGGGTGGGCACAGGTGGGTGGCACTGGTGGGCACAGGTGGATGGGCACAGGTGGGTGGCACTGCTGGGCACAGGTAGGTGGCACTTCTGGGCACAGGTGTGTGAGACTGCAGAGTGGCACAGGTGGGTGCGCTGCTGGGCACAGGTGGGTGCACTGCTGGGCACAGGTGGGTGATCTGCTGGGCACAGGTGGGCGGAGCTAGTGGGCGCACTGCTGGGCACAGGTGGGCGGAACTTGCGGGTGGCACTGCTGGGCACCGATCATCAGGGCACTGATCATCAGTGCCCTGATGATCGGTGCCGATCCCCGCTCTGACAACTGCCGGTTCTCGGCAGTACTTTCCTCACGATCTGACAGCGTGAGGAAAGTGCAGCCGAGAACCGGCACTTGCATTTCCCTCTGATCAGCGTGTCATTGGACACCGCTGATCAAGTGGTAAAAGGCCGCTGTGATTGGCCTTTTACCACATCACGTGATCACCTGTGTCCGTAGGACACAGCGATCACGGAGATCGCCGGGTGCGCGCCCGGTGCCAGAGATCGCCGGGTGCGCTTCTGACATCATTGCTTACTACGTGTGAAATCTGTGAATGATTACAGAGGTCACATGGTACAAGGCTGTTCACAACAGCCTTGTACCATGTGACAAGCTGTGACCAATCACAGCTCTCACAGTATTTCTCAATGGCTGCAAGAATGCAACCAGAGAGGAGAAATGATTGCTTTTACAGCCTTTACGGGTATAAAAGCAATCAGTGCAAAAAAAAAAAATCTTCATCACCCCCCACAAGTAGTACAGTGTCACCATGGTGACACTGTACTGCTAGGGTGACAGTATGTTAAAAAAAACATGCATAATAATATAAAAAAATAAAAATGTAAAAAAAAAAAAAATAATAATTTTTGGTTATAAACTAATTTGTTTTGTTTTTTTACTAAAAAATTTTATAAGAAAAACTATTTTTCAAAATTTTTGGACTTTTTCATTTATATAGCAAAAAAAATAAAAATCCCAGTGGTGAATAAATACCACCAAAATAAAGCTTTATCTGTTTTAAGAAAATGCTAAAAAATTAATATGGGTGCAGTGTTGCATGACCGCGCAATTGTCATTCAAAGTGTGATAAGCACTGAAAGCTGAAAACTGCCCTGGACAGGAAGGGGGTAAAAGTGTCCGGTCTGGAAGTGGTTAAATCTTGTTTAAAAAATTTAAAAAAAAGAATTGTTTTTATGGGATTTTTTTGTTAATGTTATTGATATCCAGTCTGATTTTGTAGGCATATTTAAAGTCCCTTTAATTTGTCATCTGCAGTATCTGTGGTTAAGGATTTTCAAAATGTTATTAACTGTTTATTGTTTTGTGTAGGGGGGTGTACTAATGGTTGATTTTTGTTTTCAAAAAAATATTTATTGGGTTTTATCAATAAACATTTGCACGTTGTAGACAAGTGGATAGAAATGAACAATAAAGAAAAGAAAAACAAAGCAGACTTTGTACAAATTCTTCTTTTTTGTTTTTTCTGAAATGTGATAGAATGATGGCGTTATGACCAGAATGGTTCTACAACATCAACAACACAACGCACAAATGTCTAAAGGAACATAAACAGGATAAAACCATAAGAGTAGATTGGGGAGAAAGAAAGGGTGATTATTTTGCTTATCCTGGAGTTCTTCTTTAAATCTTAACCTCTTCATGCCGGCCGCACACACATGTGCAGCCTCCCGGTGTCTGGACCTAGATGCCGAGCGGCAGCACACTTGCGTGCAATTAAAAAAAGGACATATGTGCCGAGAGCGCGTGCCCTGCACGCTCCCAGCAGACATGTCCGGTACTCACGGAAAGGTCCCGATCAGGGGCGGACTGACCATTTGGAAACTCGGGCACTGTCCGAGGGCCCGGGGTCAGTAGGGGGCCCCATGAGATGCCCCTGGTACCTTTTTCATAGGCTTTTTTGAGTTTGGGCAAGGATACAGGGGCCCCATGATCCCCTATTGCCCGGGGGCCCCATGAGTTGTCAGTCCACCCCTGGTCCTGATCGTGCAATTAAAAAAAGGACATATGTGCCGAGAGCGCATGCACTGCACGCTCCCAGCAGACATGTCCGGTACTCACGGAAAGGTCCCGATCAGGGGCGGACTGACCATTTGGAAACTCGGGCACTGTCCGAGGGCCCGGGGTCAGTAGGGGGCCCCATGAGATGCCCCTGGTACCTTTTTCATAGGCTTTTTTGAGTTTGGGCAAGGACACAGGGGCCCCATGATCCCCTATTGCCCAGGGGCCCCATGAGTTGTCAGTCCACCCCTGCTCCCGATCTCCTCTTTCGATCGGGACCTTTCCCGATCATGTGACTGCCGTGATAGCGCATCACAGCGGTCACATGACCCTAAACCCCACCCCACCTCCCGGCTTCTGGAACCCTTAAAGGGCCAGGAGGCACCGCCGTGAAGGGGTTAACAATATCACCAAAATGTTTTCTACATTTTGTCTTTAAAACCTCTTTCAAATGTTTTTGCGGGTTGCTTTTTATAGATTTTGGTGAAAAACCTGTAATCTCAGACCCCGGGATACTGACCGAAGGTATAAAGGTTACGTTAACATGTACGGCGCCGAAAGTTTGTCCCAGCGCACTAATAACATGGCAGAATCAGACGGGGATGTGGACTAATTCTACAAACCTGACATTTGTCCCGACTCGGAGTCACCATCAAACTGCACTGATTTGTCAGATGACCTTCTCATCATTGAAGAAATATATCCAAAATGAAATCACAATATCTGTTCAGTGTGAGTATAAAATATGAGATTTGGGGAAACAAAATCACACAGGCAGCTAAAGTTTTGCAATTTTTAAATAGAATATGTGTTAGCTCACTGTTGCCAGGGGCGGACTGACCATTTGGAAACTCAGGCACTGCCCGAGGGCCCGGGGTCAGTAGGGGGCCCCATGAGATGCTCCTGGTACCTTTTTTATAGGCTTTTTTGAGTTTGGGCAAGGACACAGGGGCCCCATGATCCCCTATTGCTCGGGGGCCCCATGAGTTGTCAGTCCGCCCTTGACTGTTGCAATATATCAAAAGCCAAGCCTTTTCCAGTTTGGACCATAGTAACATAGATCATTGTGAGGCAGGTTAGATTTACCCTACTGATGATGTGTTGTCGCAATAGTAATCCTGCTCAGTACGAGAGGAACCGCAGGTTCAGATATCTGGTGTGTGTGCTTGGCTGAGGAGCCAATGGGGCGAAGCTACCATCTGTGGGATTATGACTGAACGCCTCTAAGTCAGAATCCCCCCTAAAGGTGATGATACCGCAGTGCCGCGGAGTCCAGGTTGGCCTGGGATAGCCGCCCCCCACCCCTTTGCAGGGTACATAGTGCCATTTGCTATGGGACAGGACGGAAGTGGGCCGCTATTCTCCTGTTGCATGTTTGTTGGGAGTCTGGAAGGGTGGACTAATCATTTGAGAACTCGGGCACTGCCCGAGGGCCCAGGGTCAGTAGGGGGCCCCATGCCCCTGGTACCTTTTTTATAGGCTTTTTTGAGTGTGGGAAAAGACACAGGGGGCCCATGATCCCCTATTGCCTGGGGACCACATGAGTTGTCAGTCTGCCCCTGGAGTCTGGTGCTGAGAGTACAGAGCTCTAGGAGCCACTCCACACATGCTCAGTTTAGTGTGTATTGCTAGTTTTTTTTTTTTTTCTTTGAGAGGGTGCATGTGCTCAGCACAGGGCCAATCAGCACTGTCCAGACAGAAGGTCAGGGGTTATGCAGCCTCATAAGACAGTCAGAGCAGAATGAAAACTCCTCCTAAAAGTTTTAACCAGTGCTCTGCTGGACACTGACAGAAGTCACAGAACTGCTCTAAGTGCTGATGAGAAGAGGTATTTAGCAGATATAGTGAATGCAGGGTCTGGGGAGACCAGATATAGTGAATGCAGGGTCTGGGGAGACCAGATATAGTGAATGCAGGGTCCAGAAAGAACGGATATAGTGAATGCAGAGTGCGGGGAGACCGGATATAGTGAAAGCAGTGTCCGGGGAGACCGGATATAGTGAATGCAGGGTCCGGGGAGACCAGATATAGTGAATGCAGGGTCCGGGGAGAGTGGATATAGTGAATGCAGGGTCCGGGGAGACCAGATATAGTGAATGCGGGGTCCGGGGAGAGTGGATATAGTGAATGCAGGGTCTGGGGAGACTAGATATAGTGAATGCGGGGTCCAGGGAGAGCAGATATAGTGAATTCAGGGTCCGGGGAGACCAGGTATAGTGAATGCAGGGTCCGGGGAGAGCGGATATAGTGAATGCAGGGTCCAGGGAGAGCGGATATAGTGAATGCAGGGTCCGGGGAGAGCAGATATAGTGAATGCAGGGTCCGGGGAGAGCAGATACAGTGAATGCAGGGTCCAGGGAGACCAGATATAGTGAATGCAGGGTCCGGGGAGACTGGATATAGTGAATGCGGGTTCCAGGGAGACCAGATATAGTGAATGCAGGGTCCAGGGTTTAGTAACACTTTAAGATGCTGCCACCAGGGACTGCGAACGGTCGGTGAACCTGGTTGGGGTGAGCACACCACTGGTTCAAGGGACAGGTGAGTGTCTGTTTTTTTCAAAAGTCAGCAGCTACAGTTTTTTTACATTTTGACTGGAGCTTTGGTTTCTTTGGTAAGGTAAAACTGAAAGCATTCAACTCCGGACAAGGTTTATTACATAATTACATAGTTAGTCTGGCTGAGAAAAGACAAAAATCCATCCAGTTCAACCATAAAAAAACAAAAAAAGTTATAATCCTACACTCACAGTTGATCCAGCAGAAAGCAAAAAAACCAGCAAAGCATGATCCAATTTCCTCCTGCAGGGAAAACAATTCTTTCCTGATCCCCCGAGAGGCAATTGGATATTCCCTGGATCAACTTGACCTATAAATGTTAGTATCCAGTTATATTCTGTGTATCTAGGAAAGAATCCAGGACTTTTTTTACAGCAATCTTCTATTCCTCCTGCCAGTCCATCCCCCCCACAGTTACTACCTTTTGTACCACTATCCCCTCCCTTTTAGATTGTAAGCTCCAAGGAACAGGACCCTCCTATCCCCCTTGTATTGAACTGTATTGGTGCTGTATTGTCTCCCGGTATATTGTAAAGTGCTGAGCAAACTGTTGGCGCTATATAGATCCTGTGTAATAATGATAACAATAATAATAATAATAATAATATTGTAAAACGCTGAGCAAACTGTTGGCGCTATATAAATAGTAATAATAATAATAATAATATAAATCCTGTGTAATAATAATAATAATAATAATAATATTGTAAAGTGCTGAGCAAACTGTTGGCGCTATATAAATAGTAATAATAATAATAATATAAATCCTGTGTAATAATAATATATAAACCCTGTGTAATAATAATAATAATAATAATAATAATAATATATAAACCCTGTATAATAATAATAATAATAATAATATAAATAATGTATAATAATAATAATAATAATGATAATATATAAATCCTGTATTATAATAATAATAATAATATAAATCCTGTGTAATAATAATAATATATAAACCCTGTGTAATAATAATAATAATATATAAACCCTGTATAATAATAATAATAATATAAATAATGTATAATAATAATAATAATAATATATAAATCCTGTATAATAATAATAATAATATAAATCCTGTGTAATAATAATAATAATAATAATATATAAACCCTGTATAATAATAATAATAATAATATAAATAATAATAATATAAATAATGTATAATAATAATAATATATAAACCCTGTATAATAATAATAATAATAATAATAATAATAACAATAATAATACTAAGAAAAGGTTCATCCACATGGGAGTGGTACCTATTCATTCTTTTCTTTGCAAGCATGGGTTTGTTTTTGGGTTTTAAAATAGTGACTGATTCACTTTAACCT
Source organism: Staurois parvus (assembly GCF_062004578.1). Lineage (NCBI taxonomy): Eukaryota > Metazoa > Chordata > Amphibia > Anura > Ranidae > Staurois > Staurois parvus. The sequence goes on along the minus strand of NW_028319909.1, from coordinate 1,949,343 downwards.
CTTCCCACCAGCCGTACACATATATGTGGCCTCTCGGAGTGTGGGCCGTAACGCCGAGAGGCTGCCTATAGGTATACCAAAATGTAAACGATGCTGCACCCTGTGGGGTCCCAGCACAGTTACTGGCAGGTATCAGAAAGTAGCGATCGGGATCTTTCCGATCATGTGACAGCCGTGACAGCCAGTTACAGTAATCACATGACCAAAATGCCCACCTCTGCCTCTCGGCATCTGAAACCTCTTAAAGGGCCAGGAGGTGCCAACGGGAAGAGGTGCTATGGTAGCCACAGAATACTTAGGTTACAAAATACTGATCGTCTGATGAAACCGTAAATGTGTTGCTCTAATGTGTATTGATTTACTTTTGTTTCCGTTTATCATGACAGATCCACCTTCCATCTTTATTACCACACCAGGTATTGTACATTTCATAAATGTTATCACTTTCACTCTTTTATATATAAATATGAAATATCACCTATAAATGTTTTATATCTTCGATGAAGCCAGCAGGTGGTGCTATCAGTTCTTTTTTAAACATTTTCCAGTGTCTCCTCATCTCCTGTAGCAAGAAGCCAGTTGTCTACAAAGCTCAGTAGCTCAAACTGATTTACACACTCCTGGGGGGAAAAAGTGACATCAACGATTTCTTTACTTGCCAGAAGAATTTGATAACCACTTCAGCTCCAGAAGGTTTTATCCTAATCATGACAAGGCCGTTTTTGGCTATTCGGCACTAATTTATCATATACCGCTATACCTAAACTGAATTTATAAAATTATTTACACACAATTAGAGCTTTTTTTAATTAGTATTTTAGCACCACTGGGTTTTTTAAATTTTTTTTGTTATAAAAAAGAAAAAAAGACCGAAAATTAAAAAAATAAACAATATTTTTTTTCTTTCTGCAATACAATATATCCAATAAAAAATTTTTAAAAAATATCAAATGTCTTCATAAATGTAGGACACAAATGTATTCTGCTGCATGTCTTAGGTAGGAAAAAAATCCCAATAAGTGAATATTGATTGGTTTGCAGTTATAGCGTCTACAAACTATGGTTTATATATTGGAATTTTTTTTTATATCAGTAATGGGGGTGATCAGCGACTTATAGTGGGACGGTGCGACAAGCAATCTGACACTAGCTGACACTGGGTGGGAACTGACACCAGTGGCCCTGTACTAATGACACTGGCTGGAATGGGGTTACCATCTGCCTTTGCAGGGAGAAGAAACAAAGAGATTGTTCCCTCTGTACAGAGCCCTGTGTTGATTATCAACACAGGGCTCCAGGCTGTGTTTGGACACAGCCAATCAGCAGGTCCCAGCCATGAATTATTTACTACAGAGACATGCTGCTTTGTATGTCTCTGCTGTGCAGAGACATACAAAGCAGCATGTCCTTGCTGGCAAAGAGGTCTGTGTTTTTTACACACAGGTCTCTCCCCTGTCAGCTTTCTCAGACAATTACAGGGCCCCAGCCGGCGGGGAATCTCCGGCTGGGGGACCCGGTGATTGACATCGCTAGCCGCCAATGGCGGCGCGTGTAGGGCGTGCGCCCCCTACTCGGAAAAGCAAATCACATATATATATGTAATTTTGCGCAGCCTTGTAGCAGTACCTCTACTACAGGGCGGGGGGGGGGGGGGGAGGGGGCAAGCGGTTAATTTAGACCTATATCCTTTCCAATAAAAAACAATAGTTGCAATATGTTAATTGCCGCAATACTTACAAAAAAAAAATCTTTGGAAATCTAATGATTCCCCTAATCTTACTGATGTCATTAATAGACTAAATTCACAAGCCTGTTATGAACTAATGCTGAAAAATTATACCATGATTAGATTTATAAAAACTTGGCAAGCTTGGATCTCTCATCTTAGAGCTTCTATTTCACTAAACGAATTTACATTTTACTCATAACCTGTACAACATTTTATTCTCTACCAATGAGAATCCCCCCTATGGAAGGGAAATATATTTCTAATATATTTAGAAAAAAAAAATTAGACATGCAACATATATTTACAATATATTGGCCTACACAAATATATTTTAACATGTCTTCCAAAAATGTAAATTAAAATATATTTTCCAAAGGCATATATTTAAAAATATTTTTTTAAAATATATTTTCCAGATATTTTTGAACATCTAAAAAAATGCATTTAAACATAGATTTTGAAATATACTTGTAAGTGCATTCCAAATGACACTTTGGAATATATTTCAGCATGTGTTCTGAGTATATTTTTAATAATATAATCACAAATATATTGAAATATATTTTTGAAATATATTGAATATGGCCAAAATTTTAGCATTTGAAATATATGATACTATATCTCTTAGATTGTAAACTCGAAAGAGCAGGGCCCTCGAACCCCTCGTGTATTGTTTTGTTACTGTATTGTCTCATGTACTGTCCCCACTATAATGTACAGCGCAGAGCAAACCTTTGGCGCTATATAAATACTGTATAATAATAATATTTGGAAAGAATATATTAAGAATGTATTTTTAAAATATATTTAAAATATATTTTTCTTCCATGTGGGATTATTACAAAATATAATAATATAAAATTAAATATGTTTAAAAATATATTTCAAATATACTGTATGTCTTTAAAAATACAAATCTACATTTTTGGAATGCATTTACAAATATATGTAAAAAAAAAAGTTAAAATGACAATTTTATATGTTAAAAAAAATCTGAAGAATATATTTTAAAAAATAAGTCAATGACATCACCCCTTGTTATGGGCTCTGATACTAACCAATTGTTTGGTGCCAGCTGTGATAGATAAAAGACTGTTGGGGGATTGCTGAAGAGATAAGTATCCATGGAAATGAGAGGGGTTTTCACAGATATGACAGTGCCTCTTTAACCTCCTCGGGTATTCCCGAGTGTAGCTCAGGATAAAGTTTCTGTACCAAAAGCGGTAACCCCGAGCTACACTCGGGCTTACCATGCGGCGTTGCTCAGGGAGTCCCTGCAGCACTTACCTTATCCTTCGCTCCCACAATGTGTCCCCTGCAGCGTCCCCGGCCATCTCCTCTGGCTGATGCCGGCATCCGGCTTCCGTGTTCTGGTCCCTGTGACGTCAGGACGTACGGGAAATTTGAAATTTTTTAAAAATTAAAGATTATTACATAGTAAAACATTTCTGTTTCAATGCATTTCACATACATGTTGTCCCGAGTGCTTTGTCCGGCGCCCTGCCTGCATTTTGACTGTTCTTTCTACCTGGAAACTGAGAAACGTCCATGGCGTCCAAAAAGTGTCCCTTTAGGTCAAAAGCGGTTTTAGACCGGCTAGAGAACAGCGATAGTAAATCAGAACCACTTGCAGAATTGAGTGATAATGATTCGTGGGGGAAATTCGTCATCAGACACTGAAAACGATTCTGCGACTTTGCTCAGCGATGTGCGAACTTGGCGCTCTATTTCACATTTCAGTGTTTTTGGTTTGATTATATTATTGAATTAAATGTATTATTATTATATTATTATTTTTTATGATTATTTATTAAATTATAATTTACAATTTCGTGTTTCAAATTTTATCACACCCGGGATGTTTACTAGACTCTTGTTCGGACAGATTTCAGTGAGTTATTCCTAAAAATTACAGCCTACAATAAAAAACTACATATTTCCATGCAAAAAAATGGTACCGCTTTCAGCACAAAATATTGGAAATAATCAGACCGCCAGGGAGGTTAATACTTGTTTTTTTTCTGTTTTACAGAAATACAAAACCACAACAGCACTAACCGCACCACAAATCAGGAGGTAACAGTGCAAGAAGGAAGCTCATTGGCTCTGAAATGTTCGGTGGACAGTAACCCAGAATCGCAGGTGACCTGGATGAAGGGAGAGAAGAACGTGCTCATCGAGGGCAATGGGAGTGAGCTTGTGCTCTATCTGAGCAATATTAAAGCCAGCGGGGCAGATAATTATCATTGCTTGGCTCACAATAATCTCGGGGCCATAAATCAAACCTTCATAATCATTGTGCAATGTAAGTGTATGTACCATTACAAATAAACGGTGGTAGGATTATCAGGTATATCATTTCTAATGTGCTGGGAGCATCATCCCAAACACAGATACTGCAGATGACAAATTAAAGGGACTTTAAATATGCCTACAAAATCAGACTGGATATCAATAACATTAACAAAAAAATCCCATAAAAACAATTCTTTTTTTTAAATTTTTTAAACAAGATTTAACCACTTCCAGACCGGACACTTTTACCCCCTTCCTGTCCAGGGCAATTTTCAGCTTTCAGCGCTATCACACTTTGAATGACAATTGCGCAGTCATGCAATACTGTACCCAAATTCATTTGTTACCATTTTTTTGAGACAGATAAAGCTTTATTTTGGTGGTATTTATTCACCGCTGGGATTTTAATTTTTTTTTGCTATGTAAATGAAAAAGTGTTTTTTTTATAAAATTTTGCAAATAAATAATATTTCATCATAAATCTTTGCCAAAATTTATTCCGTTATCTTTTTAGTAAAAAAAAAAAAAAAATTAGTTTATAACCAAAAATTATAATTTTTAAACATTTTTTTTACATTTTTATTTTATTTTTTTATATTATTATTTTTTATTTATTTATTTATTTTTTTTACATACTGTCACCCTAGCAGTACAGTGTCACCATGGTGACACTGTACTACTTGTGGGGGGTGATGAAGATTTTTTTTTTTTTTTACACTGATTGCTTTTACACCCATATAGGATGTAAAAGCAATCATTTCTCTTTCTCTCTGTGTGCATTCCTGCACTCATTGAGAAGTACTGAATGAGCTCTGATTGGTCACAGCTTGTCACATGGTACAAGGCTGTTGTGAATAGCCTTGTACCATGTGACCTCTGTGATCATTCACAGATTTCACACGTAGTAAGCAATGATGTCACAAGTGACATTTTGCTTACTACTGTGCATGTGATCACTGATTGGCCAATCAGTGATCACATGATCGGGACCTCGTACAGAGGTCCCGTCCGACGATCGGTGTTTCACTGTGTCCGGAGGACACAGCGGGCACCGGATCGCGGTGCTGCGCACTCCCTGGGAGCGCGCACAAGCAGGGTGCAGGGAGGCCGTTTATAAACAGCCACCCGACCCTGCACTGCCACCGTCCAGCCGTTTATATGCAACGGCCGGTCGGGAAGTGGTTAAAAAGATGTTGGGTCAACCCACATGGAATATAAAAATATATTTGAAATATATTTTATAAATATTCTTCCCAAATATATTGACATATTTTTGAAAAGCTACAATTTGCTACAAATCCCACTTAATGTTTCATTTTACACGAACACTGTTTGAATTGTCGTTTTTTTTTTAATCTTCTTTGACTAGTATTTCTGTATTGTAAGCTCCATCAGCAGGGCCCTCCTATTCCTTCTGTTTTGAACTGCATTGTAATTGGACTGTCCCCCTTTTTTATTGTAAGGCGCAAACTATTGGTGCTATATAAATCAATAATAATAATAATAATAATATTTAAAATTCTGTAGCATATATAGTGTGGAATTCCCATTTTATTAAACAGCTGCATATGTATCTTTTATTGTAGCGGATAACACAAAGTATTTTTTGATTGCTGGTGCAGTCGGAATTGCTGCCCTCTTGTTGGTTGCTCTTACGCTGAAGCTTCTGTTGAGTAGCAGGTGAGACATTATTAAAGCCGGGACATTTGCTTTTTTATTTGGCACATAAACTGATTTAACCAATCAGAAGCTACCTCAAAGAAACATTGTGTTAAATAATGGGGTTACACCAGGGGTGGACTGACCACTCATGGGGCCCCCGGGCAATAGGGGATCATGGGGCCCCTGTGTCCTCGCCCACACTCAAACTACACCCAAAAAAGCCTATGAAAGGTACCAGGGGCATCTCATGGGGCCCCCTACTGACCCTGAGCCCTCGGGCAGTGCCCAAGCATGCCAATGGTCAGTCCGCCCCTGGGTTACACCATTTGTTATTTTACTAAGTATGCGGGGAAGAACTAAAGCTGACAAATAGTAATCATGTCTTCTTCTTTTTTATTTAATTTTTGTTTTTTACGTGGTTTAGTCTCAAAGGATAATTGTCACAGAAACAAAATTAAATAAAGAACCAGCAAACACAAATGCTCCTGCGCTTGGGGATGGACTCAATGTAGGCTACACCAGGGGCGGACTGACAACTCATGGGGCCCCGGGCAATAGGGGATCATGGGGCCCCTGTGTCCTTGCCCAAACTCAAAAAAGCCTATGAAAAAGGTACCAGGGGCATCTCATGGGGCCCCTACTGACCCCGGGCCCTCGGGCAGTGCCCAAGTTTCCAAATGGTCAGTCTGCCCCTGCCTGAGCCCCATCTCAGTCCAGCGATGTGCATGAAAGCAGTGGCTCTACCGAGTCCCTCTCTCCTCATTGGCTCACACAGTAGGGGGAGCCATTGGCTCCTGTTGCTGTGACTAACAGCCAGTGAGCCAATGAGCAGAGAGCAGGGGGCACTGTCGAGCCATGCTCTGTTTGTGAATAGAGTATGCCTGCTCAGTTGCCCCTGTAGCAAGAATGTCCTGGGACATGCACACCTTGCTGCCCTCAATAGACCGGGGAAATCCAAATATACTGAATGAAGGAAGAACAAACAGAGGGTGCACGGGGCCTAGTGCATTACCATAAAAAATGTTTAATAAGAAATAAATGTCACTATGGGGACACTGTACTGCTAGGCAGTATGTTAAAAAACAACATAAATAATAATATAAAAAAATTAAATAAAAATGTAAAAATTTGTAAAAAATTATCTTTGGTTATAAACTAATTTGTGTTATTTTTTTTTCTAAAAAGATAACTGAATAAATGTTGGCCAAGATTTATGAAGAAGGATTATTTATTTGTAAAATTGTATAAGAAAAACTTTTTTTCAAAATATTTGGACTTTTTCATTTATATAACAAAAAAAATAAAAATCCCAGTGGTGAATAAATACCACCAAAATGTTTTATCTGTCTCAAAAAAATGCTAAAACATTCATATGGGTACAGTGTTGCATGACCGCGCAATTGTCATTCAAAGTGCGACAGCGCTGAAAGCTGAAAATTGGCCTGGATAGGAAGGGAGTAGAAATGACCAGACTTGAAGAGGTTAAACATTTTTTATGGTTATGCACTAGGCCCGTGCGCCCTCTGTTTGTTCTTCCTTCAAACAAAATTAACCCCTTGGGGCCGGCGCCTCCCTGCCCTTTAACCTCCTCGGCGGTATGATTCTTCCCGATTTTTTGTGCTGAAAGCGGTACCATTTTTTTGCATGGAAATATGTAGTTTTTTATTGTAGGCTGTAATTTTTAGGAATAACTCACTGAAATCTGTCTGAACAAGAGTCTAGTAAACATCCCGGGGAGGATAAAATTTTAAACACGAAATCAGAATTTAATAAACAATCATAAAAAACAATAATATAATAATAATAAATTTAATTCAAAATTATAATCAAACCAAAAACACTGAAATGTGAAATAGAGCGCCAAGTTCGCACATCGCTGAGCAAAGTCGCAAAATCGTTTTCAGTGTCTGATGAGGAATTTCCCCCACGAATCATTATCACTCAATTCTGCAAGTGGTTCTGATTTACTATCGCTGTTCTCTAGCCGGTCTAAAACCGATTTTGACCTAAAGGGACGCTTTTGGACGCCATGGACTTTTGTACGTTTCCAGGCAGAAAGAACATTCAAAATGCAGGCAGGGCGCCGGACAAAGCACTCGGGACAAAATGTATGTGAAATGCATTGAAACAGCAACGTTTTACTATGTAATAATCATTTTTAAAAAAATGAAATTTTTTAAAAATTAAAAATTTGCCGCCGGTTCCGGCGCCCGTACGTCCCGACGTCACAGGGACCGGAACACGGAAGCCGGATGCCGGCATCGGCCGGAGGAGATGGCCGGGGACGTTGCAGGGGACACATCGCGGGAGCAAAGATCAAGGTAAGTGCTGCAGGGACCCCCAGAACAACGCCGCATGGTAAGCCCGAGTGTAGCTCAGGGTTACCGCTCTTGGTATAGAAATTTTACCCCGAGCTACACTCGGAAACACCGCTAAGGAGGTTAAGGGTTTCAGAAGGAGGTGGGGGCGGGGTTTTAGGGTCATGTGACCACCGTGATTCGCTGTCATGGCGGTCACATGATCGGAAAAAGGTCCCGATCGAAAGAGGAGATCAGGACCTTTCCGTGAGTACCGGACATGTGTGCTGGGAGCGCGCAGGGTGTGCGCTCTCAACACACATGTTTTTCTTAATTGCACGCAAATGTGCGGCTGCTCGGCGTCAAGGCCCAGACACCGGAAGGTCGCACATTTGCGTGAGGCCAGCGCCAAGACGTTAAATATCTTGTTGCACATTTTACCTAGTTGATGAAATGCCTGGATGATAGAAACATGGTTTTCAAACCCATGCCTTCAATAGAAGGTTAGGAGGCAAGTGTAGAAGAATTATTAACAGAGTTGACCAGATCGGTCTCCAAGTCTACACACAAGAATAACTAATTGGCCCTAAAGTTTTTATATGTAATCATTTTTTAATCATTGAATATTTTATAGAATTTATAGAATTCAATAAGAGCACAGAAAATTGAGAGACATCGAGGAATTTTCTACATTGTCTCCTTACAGATGTTCTTTGGTCAGCCATGTGATTTGTAGAGTAATTTATACTAATACAGACAACTTGCTTTTTTTTATCCATTCATACTATGAAAGAGAATATCCGTCCACTGGGTAGGACCATCCCATAGATATCAAATTTTGAATTAAACAACAAAAACCATAAGAAACAAATGACCAGAGGATAAGGAGGAACAAACTAAGGAAATTTAGATCAATGGGGGGTAAAAATTCAAGACTAAAGGGGGGTAGAGAGTCCTCTACTGGGCTTGTGTGGAAAAAGATGAGGGGGGATCAGGCAACAATATGACTATTCTGTTCAAATATAGTAGAAGGGAGGGGAGTAAGGAAAGAAAAAAAAAGGGTGGGTGGCCAATATAAAATGGGGGCCACCAAGGAACCAAGGCAATCATATCATGCCCACAGAGTCAGAACTGCAAGGAGAGTTACCCAAGTCAACACTTCTTTCACTTCGCTCCGGCCATCAATCACTTGCCTTCTTCAGAATCCACGAACAAATGCCAATGCTGCCAAGTTTGGTGAAATGTTTCTTGCATGTTCATTTGAGATTCCTATTATTTAATTCATATATATGTATATTTTTAAACTCTTAGGACCAAGAACACTGAGAAAAAAAATAAAACCGAGGATCGCATTTCTACAAACCAGTATGGATACCAACCAGACTCTTTGTATGAAAACACCAAATTTGCCACCAATGTTAAAGAGGTGAAGTTAATGTTATCAATATAAAAAAAAACAAAAAACTCTTGCATTTGGAGTTGTGTATAAAGGCATATTCTAGGCATAGTGTTTTAGATCTTAGTATAGTAAGATCTCATCTGGAATATGCAGTTCAGTTTTGAGCACCAATTCACAAAAAAAAACATTGGGGAACTGGAGAAAGTACAGAGAAGGGCAACCAAACTGATACGAGGCATGGAGGAGATCAGCTATGAGGAAAGATTAGAGGAACTGAATTTATTCTCTACTGAGAAGAGGAGATAAAGGGGGATATGATCTCCATGTATAATACATAAGGGGGGATATGATCTCCATGTATAATACATAAGGGGGGATATGATCACCATGTATAATACATAAGGGGGGATATGATCTCCATGTATAATACATAAGGGGGGATATGATCTCCATGTATAATACATAAGGGGGGATATGATCTCCATGTATAATACATAAGGGGGGATATGATCTCCATGTATAAAACATAAGGGGGGGATATGATTCCCATGTATAATACATAAGGGGGGATATGATCACCATATATAATACATAAGGGGGGATATGATGTCCATGTATAATACATAAGGGGGATATGATGTCCATGTATAATACATAAGGGGGGATATGATCTCCATGTATAATACATAAGGGGGATATGATCTCCATGTATAATACATAAGGGGGGATATGATCTCCATGTATAATACATAAGGGGGGATATGATCTCCATGTATAATACATAAGGGGGATATGATGTCCATGTATAATACATAAGGGGGGATATGATCTCCATGTATAAAACATAAGGGGGGGATATGATTCCCATGTATAATACATTAGGGGGGATATGATCTCCATGTATAATACATAAGGGGGGATATGATCACCATATATAATACATAAGGGGGGATATGATGTCCATGTATAATACATAAGGGGGGATATGATGTCCATGTATAATACATAAGGGGGGATATGATCTCCATGTATAATACATAAGGGGGATATGATCTCCATGTATAATACATAAGGGGGGATATGATCTCCATGTATAATACATAAGGGGGGATATGATCTCCATGTACAATACATAAGGGGGGATATGATCTCCATGTATAATACATAAGGGGGGATATGATCACCATGTATAATACATAAGGGGGGATATGATCTCCATGTACAATACATAAGGGGGGATATGATCTCCATGTATAATACATAAGGGGGGATATGATCACCATGTATAATACATAAGGGGGGATATGATCTCCATGTATAATACATAAGGGGGGATATGATCTCCATGTATAATACATAAGGGGGATATGATCTCCATGTATAATACATAAGGGGGGGATGTGATCTCCATGTATAATACATAAGGGGGGATATGATCACCATGTATAATATATAAGGGGGATATGATCACCATGTATAATACATAAGGGGGGATATGATCTCCATGTATAATACATAAGGGGGGATATGATCTCCATGTATAATAGATAAGGGGGGATATGATCTCCATGTATAATACATAAAGGGGGATAAGATCTCCATGTATAATACATAAGGGGGATATGATCTCCATGTATAATACATAAGGGGGAATATGATCTCCATGTATAATACATAAGGGGGATATGATCACCATGTATAATACATAAGGGGGATATGATCTCCATGTATAATACATAGGGGGGGATATGATCTCCATGTATAATACATAAGGGAGATATGATCTCCATGTATAATACATAAGGGGGGGATATGATCTCCATGTATAATACATAAGGGGGATATGATCTCCATGTATAATACATAAGGGGGAATATGATCTCCATGTATAATACATAAGGGGGATATGATCTCCATGTATAATACATAAGGGGGGATATGATCTCCATGTATAATACATAAGGGGGGATATGATCTCCATGTATAATACATAAGGGGGGATGTGATCTCCATGTATAATACATAAGGGGGGATATGATCTCCATGTATAATACATAAGGGGGGATATGATCAACATGTATAATACATAAGGGGGGATATGATCTCCATGTATAATACATAAGGGGGGGTATGATCTCCATGTATAATACATAAGGGGGGATATGATTTCCATGTATAATACATAAGGGGGGATATGATCACCATGTAAAATACATAAGGGGGATATGATCTCCATGTATAATACATAAGGGGGGGATATGATCTCCATGTATAATACATAAGGGGGGATATGATCTCCATGTATAATATATAAGGGGGGGATATGATCTCCATGTATAATACATAAGGGGGGATATGATCTCCATGTATAATACATAAGGGGGGATATGATCTCCATGTATAATACATAAGGGGGGATATGATCTCCATGTATAATACATAAGGGGGATATGATCTCCATGTATAATACATAAGGGGGGATATGATCTCCATGTATAATACATAAGGGGGATATGATCTCCATGTATAATACATAAGGGGGATATGATTTCCATGTATAATACATAAGGGGGAATGTGATCACCATGTATAGTACATAAGGGGGGATATGATCTCCATGTATAATACATAAGGGGGGATATGATCTCCATGTATAATACATAAGGGGGATATGATCTCCATGTATAATACATAAGGGGGGTATGATCTCCATGTATAATACATAAGGGGGATATGATCTCCATGTATAATACATAAGGGGGGATATGATCTCCATGTATAATACATAAGGGGGGATATGATCTCCATGTATAATACATAAGGGGGGATATGATCACCATGTATAATACATAAGGTGGATATGATCTCCATGTATAATACATAAGGGGGGATATGATCTCCATGTATAATACATAAGGGGGGATATGATCACCATGTATAATACATAAGGGGGGATATGATCTCCATGTATAATACATAAGGGGGGATATGATCTCCATGTATAATACATAAGGGGGGATATGATCTCCATGTATAATACATAAGGGGGGATATGGTCACCATGTACAATACATAAGGGGGGATATGATCTCCATGTATAATACATAAGGGGGGATATGATCTCCATGTATAATACATAAGGGGGGATATGATCTCCATGTATAATACATAAGGGGGATATGATGTCCATGTATAATACATAAGGGGGGATATGATCTCCATGTATAATATATAAGGGGGGATATGATCTCCATGTATAATACATAAGGGGGGATATGATCTCCATGTATAATACATAAGGGGGGATATGATCTCCATGTATAATACATAAGGGGGATATGATCTCCATGTATAATACATAAGGGGGGGATATGATGTCCATGTATAATACATAAGGGGGGATATGATCACCTTGTGCGGGGCTGTGACCAACACAACAGTACAATGTGACAAGCTGTGACCAATCACAGCTCACACAGTATTTCTCAATCCCTGCAGGAATGCAGCCAGAGAGAAGAAGAAAGTCTTTATGGGTGTAAAAGCAATCAGTGCAAAACAGAAAAAAAAAAAAAAAGAAAAAGAAAAAAGAAAATCTTCATCACCCCTCACAAGTAGTACAGTGTTACTATGGTGACACTGTACTGTTAGGCTGACAGTATGTTAAAAAAATATAAAAAATAATAATAATATATATAAAAAAATTATTTTGAAAAATTATAATTTTTGGTTATAAACTAATTTGAGTTATTTTTTTTTTTGTACTAAAAAGATAGCTGAATACATTTTGATCAAGATTTATGAAGAAAGATTATTTATTTGCTAAATTTTATAAGAAAAACACTTTATTTCTACATTTTTGGACTTTTTCATTTATATATATATAAAAAAAAAAAAAATTCCAGTGGTGAATAAATACCACCAAAATATTTGTCTAAAAAATGCTTAAAAATGTATATGAGTACAGTGTTGCATGACCGCGCAATTGTCATTCAAAGTGTGATAGCGCTGAAAGATGAAAATTGGCCTGGACAGGAAGGGGGTAAAAGTGTCCGGACAGGAAGGGGGTGAAAGTGTCCGGACTGGAAGGGGGGGAAAGTGTCCGGACTGGAAGAGGGGGAAAGTGTCCGGACTGGAAGGGGGTGAAAGTGTCCGGACTGGAAGGGGGTGAAAGTGTCCGGACTGGAAGAGGGGGAAAGTGTCCGGACTGGAAGGGGGTGAAAGTGTCCGGACTGGAAGGGGGTAAAAGTGTCCGGACTGGAAGGGGGTGAAAGTGTCCAGACAGGAAGGGGGTGAAAGTGTCCGGACTGGAAGGGGGTAAAAGTGTCCGGACTGGAAGGGGGTGAAAGTGTCCGGACTGGAAGGGGGGGAAAGTGTCCGGACTGGAAGGGGGTGAAAGTGTCCGGACTGGAATGGGGTGAAAGTGTCCGGACTGGAAGTGGTTAACCATTATAAAATTCATCCGATTCTTGACTGCTGAGAAGGGGGGGTCTTCCAAGCCCTCACGATCCTTAGTTTGGTAGCCATGAATAGATGCGATGCCAGCCTCCACAAACACAGCGTTTCACCCAACACTAGGGATAAAAGGCTCAATACTATGCAAGAGGAACGCACCGCTCACCCCAAACGCGATTTGCTTTGAATTTGTGAATGTTATATTTATATATTTTTTATTTTTATTTTGTTAGGAAATAAAGTACAGTATGGAACCCGAAAATCTTTGTTCAAATTCTGAAGCGGGGTCTGTTTCTTTTGAAGAAGAGTCTGTTTATGCAAACATATGAGTTTTCCTGAAGATATCTCAAGAATGCGTAGATGGATTAGCAACTAACAATGTGACCTTTGTACATAGGGTTCAGGGTTCAGTATCCATGAAAGATACTATCTTCCAGCTAATGTGCTCTACTCTTTTTGTCAAAGCAAGTGCTTTATCTGTTTTCAACATCATCAGTTGTTAACACTCCATGGATCCTTCCCTGTAGGCTGTATCTTGCATCACCCATTGACAGCGTTCGAACTTAGTACTCAATACCAACCTCCTTCACACACTATTTTTGCAATCTATATATACTATACACTTTTCTTCAGCAGTAAATCTGCCACCTCATTACCTTTTCAATCTCAATGGGAGACAGATTGTGATGCACATTTCTCTATGGAGGAATGGAAAAAAAGCATTCTTCCGTACTCACTTCCCATCTCTTGTAAAGCACAAGAGTATAACTATGAAACCGTATCCTCCCTAGCGGTCTGATTACACTGTTCAACAGGTAAAAAGTTTTGGGCATAAAAGTAGCTAATCTTACATAATTTTGGGGTGCTGAAAACGAAAATGACCCTAAAAAATGTTGATTGGCTCTAGTTTCCATGATATATTCACCCATCTAATGACGTAAGCCATTCAAAATTATGATGCAACTTCAGCTGCATATTGCGCAATTGATACTGGTGACCAATAGAAAATTGCATGTATACTGAGATGATGCAATATTAGTCTTTAATTGCATCACTTCACTGCATAAAAGCTGCAGTATCTGTAGCTGATTGGAGTTGGACAGCGTCTTTACATTTCGTTTTATGCTTATATAGGCTACTCAGTAATGCCTCGAACTTGTGTGAATAAAGCAGATAATTTCTGCTATATCTGCGGTGAAATAACTTTTATCTCACAAAAAAGGAGGATAACAGGAATGATTAAGAAAGCCTACAACTTGTATTTTGGCTGCAAGATAGGAGACCAGGACAAGAGCTGGGCACCACATATATGCTGCAATTCTTGTGGGATGGCACTGGAGCAATGGTTGAATGGAAAAAAGGCATCTATGCCTTTCGCTGTGCCAATGATTTGGAGAGAGCCAACAGATCATGTTAGTAATTGTTACTTTTGTATGGTGCCTCCAATTGTAAAAGGGCTAAATAAGAAGAAAAAGTTATCTGTGCACTATCCAAATATTCCATCGGCAATACGTCCAGTTCCTCATGGAGAGGGGCTACCAATTCCTAAAGCACCAGAATCCTTCGTGGTTGAGTCAAGTGAGGAAGAACCTGAAGCGTGTAGTCACGTGCAGTTGTAAGAGATAGCCCTTTCCTCGAATACAAGAGAAAAGCCAAGAGAAGCAAAACCGACACAAACTGAAGACAAAACTAGTGAGAATCCTAAGTATTAAAATGATTCAACTTAGCTTATGGCTATAATTTTTCTTGGTAATCCTATGCAATATATTATGCCATTTAGGCTTTGTTATGTAGTCAATATCACTTGCTTTATATTTGTGGAAAGACATCTATCTATATAATTATTGTGCATTATGTAGTCATTACGCCTATAGTAGAAAACTTTCCGTTTACAGAAAAACTAGAGCCAATTGACAAATTTCATTGTTATATTTGAACTCAGAATGTGAAATTCATTAAGAAATGGATCCTTTTGTTTCCAAAACTGGCAAAAAATAAAAATTTGTTGAACAGTGTTATGTACATATTTCTGTGCTCAAGTTTTATCATACCCGGGATGTTTACTAGACTCTTGTTCGGACAGATTTCAGCGAGTTATTCCTAAAAATTACAGCCTACAATAAAAAAACGACATATTTCCATGCAAAAAAATGTACCGCTTTCAGCACAGAAATACTGACATAATCAGACCGCTAAGGAGATTAAAATTTGAAACACGAATCCATAAATTATAATTTAATAAATAATCATAAAAAATAATAATATAATAATAATTCATTTAATTCAATAATATAATCAAACCAAAAACACTGAAATTTGAAATATAGCGCCAAGTTCTCACATCGCTGAGCAAAGTCACAAAATCGTTTTCAGTGTCTGATGACGAATTTCCCCCATGAACAGGGGTGGACTGACAACTCATGGGGACCCTGGGCAATAGGGGATCATGGGGCCCCTGTGTCCTTGCCCAAACTCAAAAAAGCCTATGAAAAAGGTACCAGGGGCATCTCATGGGGCCCCCTACTGACCCCGGGCCCTTGGGCAGTGCCCGAGTTTCCAAATGGTCAGTCCGCCCCTGTTTAAAAATATACCCCAAAAATTGGGGGTCGTCTTATACGCGGGGTATAAAATGTGAACCTTGAGTTTGTTTGGGTCAAGCTGGCTGGATGTGCAGTAATGTACATACAGTATACCGCGCTGAGCCAAGCTGGCTCAAAACAAATGTCCCTATGAGAGATGAATCTGTCAGCCCGCTGGATGTGCGGTATATACAGTATACTGCGCTGAGCCAAGCGCTTTCAAAACATACCGGTACGTCCCTACTGTAATCAGACCGCTGGATGCGTATGTACGGTAGCTGAGGCTACATACAGTATACACTGGGCCAATCACGGCGAGCGATGTATTCTACTAATGAATACAAAGCCTGCTTGGATTGGCTGAGTCAGAGAGGGGGGCTGATGTCACAACCTCAGCCAATCCGAGCAGGCTTTGTATTCATTAGTAGAATACATCCCTCGCCGTGATTGGCCCAGTGTATACTGTATGTAGCCGCAGCTACCGTACATACACGCATCCAGCGGGCTGATTACCGTAGGGACGTACCGGTACGTTTTGAAACCGCTTGGCTCAGTATACTGTATATACCGCACATCCAGCGGGCTGACAGATTCATCTCTCATAGGGACATTTGTTTTGAGCCAGCTTGGCTCAGCACGGTATACTGTATGTACATTACCGCCCATCCAGAGGGCTGTATATATACTGTATACCGTATGTAGCCGAAGCTGCCGTATTACCGCCCATCCAGCGGGCTGTATATATACTGTATACTGTATGTAGCCGAAGCTGCCGTATTACTGCACATCCAGCGGGCTGTATATATACTGTATACTGTATGTAGCCGAAGCTACCGTATTACTGCACATCCAGCAGGCTGTATATATACTGTATACTGTATGTAGCCGAAGCTGCCGTATTACTGCACATCCAGAGGGCTGTATATATACTGTATACTGTATGTAGCCGACGCTACCGTATTACCGCACATCCAGAGGGCTGTATATATACTGTATACTGTATGTAACCGAAGCTACCGTATTACGCACATCCAGCGGTAACCATCCGATTTGGAATTTGATCCATATGATGACTGTCTTACAAATGTATCACAAGATGTCATTCATGAACTTATGATGCCAGAGGATGAACATGAGGATTTTGAAGGATTTTAAGTACCTGTAAGTCATAACCATTTCAATTAAAAATCTGATGTTTTTAAATGGTGTTGCCTCAGAAGGGGGGTAGTCTTATACGGCGAGTATAGCCCAAAACATATGTTTTAACTGGGAAATTAGGGGGTCGTCTTATACACCCAGTCGCCTTATACGCCGGAAAATACGGGTATTTTTAAGTTTTGGATAGCATAGGGATGGGTTAACTGACCATGCAGTGATGCTGGAATTCTGACAGGTCCAACGGACAGTAGGTGGCAGCAAGATGGCCACCCGGAGGTTTCCAGGACCGGCATGACTTTTTTTCCTCAAAACATGTTGGTTGTTTTTTATGCTCTTGACCAATAAATGTTTCAGAAAGACTTTTAAGTGATAAAAAACCCATGCGTACCAAATTTTGACTCCTTGCTTTTGGAGCTGTATTTGCACACATCCCGGTATGGATGGTGGATGGCCTCCCTTCGCTCGTGTGGAGCCAACGACCTCCTTGTCTATCCCTTCTTCCTACTCTACCCTTCTCCATCTCCCTGTGGATCCCCCTGCTGATTTCTTTTGATCTTTTCTCTTCTTACTGCGTTCTCCGGCTCTTTTTGTCCCATGGACAATTGGTTATTGTCTTTTTGATGTGCCTACCAGTTCTTACCCATTGTTCACATTGCCTATCATCTAGATGTAATGGGTATTTTTCTCTATGACGTTACTCACAGGGGAAGACTGTCCCTCCCTTGCAGGGGCGGACTGACAACTCATGGGGCCCCCGGGCAATAGGAGATCATGGGGCCCCTGTGTCCTTGCCCACATTCAAAGCACAGCCAAAAAAGCCTATAATAGGTACCAGGGGCATTTCATGGGGCCCCCTATTGACCCCGGGCCCTCGGGCAGTGCCCGAGTGCTCGAATGGTCAGTCCGCCCCTGCTCCCTTGCTACTTACCCCTTCTAATATACTGTTGTAATCCTTTTTTTGGCACTATTGTATCTCACAAAATACTCCGTTAACTATTTTTGTGTATCTGTACAAATAATCCTAGTTTGTGTATCACCGAATTACCCGGATTATTCTTTGTATGTTTTTTTCTACTTTTATACAAATAAAAATATTGAACAAGAAAAAAAACTTTTGTACTAGGTGCTTCTCAGGACACAACCATGGGGCAAAATCTCAAAGAAATCTTTGAGGAGTGTGAAATCTGTGCCACAAAGATTTGAGGCTGTTTTGAGAATAAAGGAGGGGCCTTGCCCTTAGGAGAGTGTCCCTAATACATTTCTTTATACCAGGGTAATGCTGCCCTTTGCTTGCCTTTTTCTGGCCCTTGGGGTACTATTCCTCCCATTAACAGCAACAAGGAGGCATCATTCCTTCCAATGACATCAACAAAGGGGGAACCATTTCTTTCACTGACACCAACAATGGGGCATTTTTCCTTCCAATGACACCAGTGATTGGAACCATTCCTCCCACGACACCAGCAATGGGCATAATTCCTCCCGCTGATGTAAACAATTAGGCCCTATTGCCCCCAGTGATACTAATGATGGGAAACTATTCCTCCCATTAACAGCAACAAGGAGGCATCATTCCTTCCAATGACATCAACAAAGGAGGAACCATTTCTCTCACTGACACCAACAATGGGGCATTTTTCCTTCCAATGACACCAGTAATTTAAACCATTCATCCAATGACACCAGCAATGGGGCATAATTCCTCCCGCTGATATAAACAATTAGCCCCTATTGCCCCCAGTGATACTAATGATGGGAAACTATTCCTCCCATTAACACCAACAAGGAGGCATCATTCCTTCCAATGACATCAACAGTGGGGAACCATTTCTCTCACTGACACCAACAATTAGGCATTTTTCCTTCCAATGACACCAGTGATTGGAACCATTCCTCCCACGACACCAGCAATGGGGCATAATTCCTCCCGCTGATGTAAACAATTAGCCCCTATTGCCCCTAGTGATACTAATGATGGGAAACTATTCCTCCCATTAACACCAACAAGGAGGCATCATTCCTTCCAATGTCATCAACAAAGGGGGAACCATTTCTTTCACTGACACCAACAATGGAGCATTTTTCCATCTAATGACACCAGTGATTGGAACCATTCCTCCCACGACACCAGCAATGAGGCATAATTCCTCCCGCAGATATAAACAATTAGGCCCTATTGCCCCCAGTAATACAGAAATTAAAATGCAGCCATTTGTTCCTTTGACCACTTTTATGTACATGCGTACCGTTTATGTACATGGGCCGGACAGGAGCAGTGCAGGATTGAGTGGCCCTTTATAAATGGCACCCATATTTACAGCCTGTGCGCACTCCCTGGAAGTGTGCTGCACCGCGATCTGGTGCCCGCTGTGTCCGGAACACTGATCGCTGTACAGGACTTCTGTGTGAGGTCCCAATCATGTGATCACTGATTGACCAATCAATGATCACAGGAACAACAGTAAACAAGATGTCACTTCTGACATCATTGCTTACTATGTATGAAATCTGTGAATGATCACAGAGATCACATGGTACAGGGCTATTCACAACAGCCTTGTACCATGTGGCAAGCTGTGACCAATCACAGCTCTCACAGTACTTTTCAATGGCTGCAGGAATGCAGCCAGAGAGAAAGAGAAATGATTTCTTTTACAGCCTTTATGGGTGTAAAAGCAATCAGTGTAAAAAAAAAAAATCTTCATCACCCCCCACAAGTAGTAGTGTCAGTATGGGGACACTGTACTGCTAGGGTGACAGTATGTAAAAAAAAAAAAACATAAATAATAATATAAAAATAAAATAAAAATGTTAAACTTTTTTTGAAAATTATAATTTTTGGTTATAAACTAATTTGGATTATTTTATTTTTACTAAAGAGATAACTGAATAAATTTTGGCCAAGATTTATGAAAAAAGATTATTTGTTTGCAAAATTTTATAAGAAAAACATTTTTTTTCAAACTGTTTGGACTTTTTCATTTATATAGCAAAAAAAAAAAACAATCCCAGCGGTGAATAAATACCACCAAAATAAAGTTTTTTCTGTCTCTAAAAAATGCTAAAAAATTCATATGGGTACAGTGTTGCATGACAGCGCAATTGTCATTCAAAGTGTGATAAGCGCTGAAAGCTGAAAATTAGCCTGGGCAGGAAGGGGGTGAAAGTGTCTGGACTGGAAGGGGTGAAAGTGTCCGGACTGGAAGGGGGTGAAAGTGTCCGGACTGGAAGGGGGGAAAGTGTCCGGACTGGAAGGGGTAAAAGTGTCCGGACTGGAAGGGGGGGAAAGTGTCCGGACTGGAAGGGGGTGAAAGTGTCCGGACTGGAAGGGGGGGAAAGTGTCCGGACTGGAAGGGGGTGAAAGTGTCCAGACTGGAAGGGGGGAAAGTGTCCGGACTGGAAGGGGGGGAAAGTGTCCGGACTGGAAGGGGGGGAAAGTGTCCGGACTGGAAGGGGGTGAAAGTGTCCTGACTGGAAGGGGGGGAAAGTGTCCGGACTGGAAGGGGGGGAAAGTGTCCGGACTGGAAGGGGGGGAAAGTGTCCGGACTGGAAGGGGGGGAAAGTGTCCGGACTGGAAGGGGGGAAAGTGTCCGGACTGGAAGGGGGGGAAAGTGTCCGGACTGGAAGGGGGGGAAAGTGTCCGGACTGGAAGGGGGGGAAAGTGTCCGGACTGGAAGGGGGTGAAAGTGTCCAGACTGGAAGTGGGGGAAAGTGTCCGGACTGGAAGTGGGGGAAAGTGTCCGGACTGGAAGGGGGGGAAAAGTGTCCGGACTGGAAGGGGGAGAAAGTGTCCGGACTGGAAGTGGTTACCTAGCTGCACCTCTTTACAACAATATATATTTCCATGGAAGGAAGAGGGCTTAAACGCCAAAAAAAAGTGGTATTAAACGCAAAACCAAAAAACGTAATATATTACGACTTGTCAATCATTAGATGTGGTGGCTGCATTCATTTTCTTTTCTTAGGCTTTTTTTCCCTCCGTTTTCACCTGGTGATCTGACCAATAACACATATCTTGTATTAATGTGGAAGGAGCACAGGAGGCAGATTTGGACATCAGTATTGTCAATCTGGGGGGGAGGGGAGTGTTAGAAGCACTAGCAGATTTAAATACACTAACAAATTGAAACCAAAACTCCAGCTAATACTGTATAATCAGTTATAGCAAGCTGTATTTTTTTTTCCTTTTGGGATAAGGTTTCACATAAATAAATAAACGCTGATCATTTTAATCACCCCTGTCAGTGTTTATTGGTCTTTCTCATCCTTGTAAATGCACTTCTGTTGCAAAACAACAGACTCACTGGCTGGATCACTAGATGAAAATAGAAGCAAGAAAGCCTAAAAAAAAGAAAACGAATGCAGCCACCACATCCAAGTACTGGTAAGCTGCAATTCAAGAAATGCTTGGTTTTGCAGAAATTGCAGAATGACATCGTAAATATCTTCTGTCAGTAGTGGTGACACTTCGGTGTGACTGCACAAAAAAGGTGCAAAGTAACCACATCTATCAGTCTGAGTGCAGTAAATTGAGATCCTTACGTGTGTTATAACCTATATATGTAATATATAGTATACTTTAGGAGTAGCAATGCTGCTGTGATAAAAAAGGCAAAAGTGATCACCCTGCTATGAGGTCTTCTATATAATATATGCTGTACTTTATATTCAAGGAGCAGTGATGTCATATCTGGAACCAGGGCTGTGGTTAGAAACCATGGGACCCCGCACAGCCAACCAGACAGTACCCCTCTCCCCCCCCCCCCCCACACACACAGTTTACTTGTTTCAGTTATGAATGAACACAGTCAATGATCAGTGCCGGTCACTCATTGTGTTCATTCAGAAAGGGAAGGGGCTGGTAAATGTGACATATTTACCTGATCCTTCCCCCACTCTCCATCCTCAAGGATCCTATTGTGTGCTTGCAGCTGCCAGTAGGAAGGAGAGGAGGGAAGCCGGCAGCATAGTGGGGTTGGGGGCACACAGGACGGCCTGGGTGGCATGGGGAAATGTATGATGCACAGGGAGGGGGAAGGAGAGGAGGGAAGCCGGAAACATAGTGGGGGTGGGGGGCACACAGGGGGGCTTGGGTCACATGGGGAAATGTATGATGCACAGGGAGGGGAAGGAGAGGAGGGAAGCCGGCAACATAGTGGGGTTGGGGCACACAGGGGGGCTTGGGTCACATGGGGAAATGTATGATGCACAGGGAGGGGAAGGAGAGGAGGGAAGCCGGAAACATAGTGGGGGTGGGGGGCACACAGGGGGGCTTGGGTCACATGGGGAAATGTATGATGCACAGGGAGGGGAAGGAGAGGAGGGAAGCCGGCAGCATAGTGGGGGTGGGGGGCACAGAGGGGGGCCTGAGCGGCATGGGGAAATGTATGATGCACAGGGAGGGGGAAGGAGAGGAGGGAAGCCGGCAACATAGTGGGGTTGGGGCACACAGGGGGGCCTGGGGGGCATGGGGAAATGTATGATGCACAGGGAGGGGGAAGGAGAGGAGGGAAGCCGGCAGCATAGTGGGGGTGGGGGGCACACAGGGGGGCCTGGGCGGCATGGGGAAATGTATGATGCACAGGGAGGGGGGAGGAGAGGAGGGAAGCCGGCAGCATAGTGGGGGTGGGGGCACACATAGGGGCCTGGGCAAGGGCGGACTGACCATTTGGAAACTCTGGCACTGCCCGAGGGCCCGGGGTTAGTAGGGGGCCCCATGAGATGCCCCTGGTTCCTTTTTCATAGGCTTTTTTGAGTTTGGGCAAGGACACAGGGGCTCCATGATCCCCTATTGCCCGGGGGCCCCATGAGTTGTCAGTCCACCCCTGGGCCTGGGTGACATGGGGAAATGTATGATGCAGAGGGAGGGGGAAGTGATCACCCTGCTGTGAGTTCTTCTATATAATATATACTGTGCTTCATATTCAAGGAGCAGTGATGTCATAGCTGGAACCAGGGCTGCTGTTAGAAACAATGGGACCCTATACAGCCAACCGGACAGGACCCTCTCCCCCCCCCCCCCACACACAGTTTACATGCTTCAGTTATGAATGAACAGAGTCAATGATCAGTGCCGATCACTCATTGTGTTCATTCAGGAAGGGAAGGGGCTGGTAAATGTAACATATTTACCTGATCCTTCCCGCACTCTCCATCCTGAAGGATCCTATTGTGTGCTTGCAGCTGCCAGTGGGAAGGAGAGGAGGGAATCCGGCAGCATAGTGGGGTTGGGGGCACACAGAGGGGCTTGGGAGGCATGGGGAAATGTATGATGCAGAGGGAGGGGGAAGGAGAGGAGGGAAGCCAGCAGCATAGTGGGGTTGGGGCACATGGGGGGGGGGCCTGGGCGGCATGGGGAAATGTATGATGCACAGGAGGGGTAAAAAAAACATCCAAAAATGCTGGCTTGCTGTGTTTTACCGTGTTTTTCAGTGTTAGAGCGTTTCTACAGCTAAAAAGCTCCTCCAGAAGCCCACTAGTTCTGGGGTTTTTTTCAGCCAAAAACCGTCCCTGCCAAAAAACATTGAATCCAGTCTATGTATGTATGGAGACCCGGGGGGTTTACTGGCTGTAGAAAAAAATGTCAAAAGCCAAAAACACGTCCCGTGTGCATGAGGACTAAATCTCCCTCAATGTTTTATAAAAAAAGTGTGGAAAACTTTTTCAGATTTTACTGGCAATTTTTGTAAAGTAGAATTCATTGGTACAGGTGACTTTATTACTGTCATATCACGCCAGGATTTAGAGAGAACTTCTTATCTGGTTCTCAGTTTGTCTCATTGCTGTCTATCTTTTAGGCACGTCTTGCTAATGCCTTCGAATTGGCACATTGTATCAGGCCGGATTATGTTTCATACTTCCTGTGAAAACCACACTCCCCCACACTGAAAGCCCCTAGCTTTCAGGAACTTTAATGTAGCTTAGAGCATTTTATACTTATAGGTGTGAAAAATATTTTTTTTACACTCTTCTACTCTGCAAGATCTTTGCCCACTGGTTACATTTTAGTTTATTTTTTAAATATGCTAACAAACTAGTGTCCAGCAGGGCTTTTGTAATGCATGGGCAACCATGGGCACTGCCCAGGGGCCCCGGATGCATGGGGGCCTCATGATAATCTTGCATTACATTATACTTGCCAACTGTCCCGGATTTGCTGGGACAGTCATGTTTTTTGCCAAGCTGTCCCAAGATGGCCCAGGCAGCATCCCAGAACCTGTACTGTGTTCTCCTGATCCCAGTATTGCGCTTTCCTGACTCCCTCTGTACTGTGTCCTCCTGATCCCAGTATTGTGCCTTCCTGACTCCCTCTGTACTGAGTCCTCCTGATCCCAGTATTGTGCCTTCCTGACTCCCTCTGTACTGTGTCCTCCTGATCCCAGTATTGTGCCTTCCTGACTCCCTCTGTACTGTGTTCTCCTGATCCCAGTATTGTGCCTTCCTGACTCCCTCTGTACTGTGTCCTCCTAATCCCAGTATTGTGCCTTCCTGACTCCCTCTGTATTGTGTCCTCCTGATCCCAGTATTGTGCCTTCCTGACTCCCTCTGTACTGAGTCCTGATCCCAGTATTGTGCCCTCCTGACTCCCTCTGTACTGAGTCCTGATCCCAGTATTGTGCCTTCCTGACTCCCTCTGTATTGTGCCCTCCTGATCCCAGTATTGTGCTTTCCTGACTCCCTCTGTACTGTGTCCTCCTGATCCCAGTATTGTGCCCTTCTGACTCCCTCTCTACTGTGCCCTTTTGCCTCCTTCCCCGCATACTGTGCCATTTGTGTTGATTAGTTTTTTATTTATGGCATGTTTTCTAATTGTTTAAAATAATTTTTATTGAAAGTACTTATATATGTTTAATTCTATCAACTATTTATACTTTAATTCTTGAGAGTAGGTGTATAAATTGGGGCAGGCTGGTAGGCGCCCCAGTGCATTACTTTGCCCAGGGGCCCATGATGCTATTAGGACGGCCCTGGTGTCCAGTCATGGGTCAAAGGGTAGACATGGGAACCTAAATCCTTTTCAAGCAGTTATGAATTGTTCTTCAAGCGTCCTTTGTATTCTGTCATCCTTGTAGCTCTCTCTGCTGTAGGTGCATAGGGGCCCCATGATAATCTTGCATTACATTATACTTGCCAACTGTCCCGGATTTGCTGGGACAGTCACGTTTTTTGCCAAGCTGTCCCAGGATGGCCCAGGCAGCATCCCAGAACCTGTACTTTGTCCTCCTTATCCCAGTATTGTGCCTTCCTGACTCCCTCTGTACTGTGCCCTCCTGATCCCAGTATTGTACCTTCCTGACTCCCTCTCTACTGTGCCCTTTTGCCTCCTTCCCCGCATACTGTGCCATTTGTGTTGATTAGTTTTTTATTTATGGCATGTTTTCTAATTGTTTAAAATAATTTTTATTGAAAGTACTTATATATGTTTAATTCTATCAACTATTTATACTGGCAGCATCCCAGAACCTGTATTGTGTCCTCCTGATCCCATTATTGTGCCCTCCTGACTCCCTCTGTAATGTTCCCTTTTGCCTCCTTCCCCGCCTACTGTGCCCTTTGTGTTGATTAGTCTTTGATTTATGGCATGTGTTCTTAATATAAAACACAATACCTGCGCTTAGATGTAACCACACTCCAAAATCAAAAATACAGTAAAAACAAAAAAGCAGCTTGCACATAAAAGGCGATATTGCAAATGTAAACAGAAAAAATGCAGCGCTAATTAAAAAGCATACAAATGTCAGGAATAAAAGTCCATATGAGTCCTCAAATGAATGAAACAAATTGCAAGAGAAGATTCTGATATCATAAGCTGTCACCATACACCTGAAAAAATGAGCCCCTTACAGGACACTTTGACAGTATAACACTGGTGTCAGGGATCCGGGTGTGACCAGAAATGTGTGGACTGACACAGGGAAGTAGCAGGCTTCAGGAACACAGGCGTAGTCAGGGCTGGAGAGGTGGAATGGTCAGGCGGGCTGTAAGGTACGTTTAGGCACCGCCCGGCGGGATCTCTAGTGACCCACAGAACAGGATTCCTCAGGGCGCGGAGTCTAAGCCCCAGTCTGCCTTTTCACCAGAGCCCCTGATGGTGGGGATGGACTTGGCGCAGGACTGAGACCAGGTCGCGGCCCCTGAGTGCACCCAACTGTGGTAGAGGGGTCCGCCGAGGGTATGTACCGGGGGAAAGCCTGATGTGAAGGGGTTGGCAGGTTTGGACAATAGTGACTGGATCCGTGCGCGATGGATGGATCGTCTGGGTAGCATCAGGAGTAGTCAGGCAGGCCAGGTCAGCAATGTGTGGGCAGTGAGGTACCGGAGGAGCAGGCAGAGAATAGTCAGGGTCACAAGCCGGGTTCAGTAACTCACGGGCAGCGCGGTACAGAGGATCAGGCAGAAGGATGGTCAGGCAAGCCAGGGGTTAAACAGGAGATGGTCAGCAGAGGTCAGGATCAAAGCAGGGTCAGCAACTAGGCAGATAGGCAGGAACACAGGATACCAGGTACAGGGGCTCATGGGAAACATATACCAAGGCACTGACTGCAGGTCTGGCCATTCCTTAAATACACCTCCTGCAATCAGCCCCAGGTGTTGGCTGATTGCAGGAGTGAGCTTCTGGCTGCTGAGAGCACCCGCTGGTCAGCCCTTTACTGCAGCCCACATGGCAGGTGAGTCCCACCACCAGTGCTGAGTCCATTCCTGACAACTGTTTAAAAGGCGCAGTGCAATAAGGAATCAGTATGGCAGGTAATCATCAACAGAAATCCTCTCGCAGATAAGGATGGTTCCTCCACTTTAAAGACCTCCAAAACTTGAAGAAACTCCCATCTGATATTCAAATAAAGAATAAAGAACAAAAGCAACTCATGGTGCAGTAATTCAGTAAAATGTTGGCAGATAAATTACAAGATCCACGTACATCCAGAATTTAAAATAACCAGCATTGAATTGAAATTGTTTCAAACCAAAAACATGGCCGCCGTCCCTTGACGTCACACGCCAAAGCTCCACTCAACACATTGCGTCATCAGAGATACCAGTGCTGATAAAACACAGGTACATGGGCTGACTGTTTTTGGAGAACCTATTTTATGGACTTCCTGTTAATTAGGAACTGATCTTACAGTAATTCTAAAGGTTGATTAAAAAAAAAAAAGTTTTTACTTACCTGCTATGTGCAATGCTTTTGCACAGAAAAGTCTTGATTCTCTTCTTTTTTTGGGTTCCCCACTGGTTGTTCTGGTTCCTCTCCCCTGCCGAGTGCCCGCAATAGCAAGCCTCTTTCTGCGGGGGCACTCGAGCAGGCTTGCTCCCAAGCCGTGCTCCTGTGAATGAACATTGTCCATTTACATACAGTGCATAGCTCGACCCTGCTCCCTGCTCTCTCCTCATTGGTTCACTGGGTGTGATTGACAGTAGCAGGAGTCAATGGCTCCCGCTGTTGTCTGAGCCAGTGAGGAGAGAGAGCGACTGCTCTCATGCATAATGCTGGACTGAGATGTAGCTCAGGTAAGTAAGAGGGCTGAGAGGGCAGCTGCACCCAGAAGGTTTTTTTTTGCCCTAATGCATAGAATGCAAAAAGTGCAGGGAAAAAACTGCCTGGACTATTTCTGTAGTGATGTCACATGATAAAATATAATTTATATTCTCAGTGTGGTGAAGTCACATGAAAAAATATCATTTATATTTGGGAGCAGTGACATCACATAATAAAATATTTATATTTGAGAGCAGTGATGTCACATAATAAAATATTTATATTTATATTTGGGAGCAGTGACATCACATAATAAAATATTTATATTTGAGAGCAGTGACATCACATAATAAAATATTTATATTTGAGAGCAGTGACATCACATAATAAAATATTTATATTTGGGAGCAGTGACATCACATAATAAAATATTTATATTTGGGAGCAGTGATGTCACATAATAAAATATTTATATTTTGAGAGCAGTGATGTCACATAATAAAATATATATATTTGGAAGCAGTGATGTCACATAATAAAATATATATATTTGGGAGTAGTGACGTCACATAATAAAATATTTATATTTTGAGAGCAGTGATGTCACATAATAAAATATATATATTTGGGAGCAGTGACGTCACATAATAAAATATTAATATTTGAGAGCAGTGATGTCACATAATAAAATATTTATATTTGAGAGCAGTGATGTCACGTAATAAAATATTTATATTTGAGAGCAATGACATCACATAATAAAATATTTATATTTGGAAGCAGTGACGTCACATAATAAAATATTTATATTTGGGAGCAGTGATGTCACATAATAAAATATTTATATTTGGGAGCAGTGATGTCACATAATAAAATATTTATATTTGGGAGCAGTGATGTCACATAATAAAATATTTAAATTTGGAAGCAATGACATCACATATTAAAATATTTATATTTTGAGAGCAGTGATGCCACCTGGTAAAACATCGATCTCATTTGGAGAACAGTGATGTTACATGACAAAAAGTACAGCAATTTATCTGTGAAAAGCAGTGTTGTCACATGTTAAATATCATTTATATTTTGAGAGTAGGGTCATCTCAATTCAATCTTAGTTAATATCTTTTAAACTATGTATTAATTGACTTATTTACTGTGTCTCCTTTATTAAAAAAATGCATTTACACTCAGAAGGAAAGGAGCATCAGGAAATAATGTGAGCACATCGTGACACCCTCTATATTGGGTTTCCTGTGAAATTGTAGAGTGGCATTGTGAATAACTTCAGTAGTGGTGACACTGCGATGTGACAACACAAACGAAGAAACTGCATCACACTGACTATAGTAAGTTAATATTCTTATGGGTTTATGCACAACAAAATTATAATTTGTATAAACTGATATTTTTTGGACAGTGATAGCAGTAATTTACATTTCGAGAACAATATTGTTGAACTGTTTAAATATAATTTATGTTTGGAGAATAGTTATTATATAATATAGTATAGTATCTTTTATTTACATTTTATTAAAAGAATGATATAGTATAATACATTTTATTTTTATATAGTATAGTATATTTACATATTATTATATTGTTATACAGTATAGTATATTTTATTTACATTTTATTAGAAGAATGATATAGTATAGTATATTTACATATTATTATTATACAGTATAGTATATTTACATATTATTATTATACAGTATAGTATAATTACATTTTATTATATTGTTATACAGTATAGTATCTTTTATTTATTTTATTTTTATTTATTTATTTTTGGAGAGCAGTGATGCCATATGGTGAAATACTGTATATTTCATGTGATGTCTCTCGGGTAAAGTAAATATTACTGGAGAGCTACGAGGACAGATATTAGTTTGGCAAATGCTTTGTTGGCTTATTTGGATTATTTCATACTTCACTCATTTTTTCACAAAAAAGGGTTATACATGTTATTTTCTTCAGTAGTGTATTATGTGCTGCTTTAGTAGTAAAAGCAGTGTATTATGTGCACACATTACACATCATTAGGCATACATTTAACCCCTTGATCACCCTAGATGTTAACCCCTTCCCAGCCAGTGTCATTAGTACAGTGACAGTGTATAATATTTGCACTGATCACTGTATTAAAGTGTTACTAAACCCCGGACCCTGCATTCACTATATCCACTTTCCATGGACCCTGCATTCACTATATTCGGTCTCCCCGGACCCTGCATTCACTATATCTGGTCTCCCCGAACCCTGCATTCACTATATCTAGTCTCCCCGGACCCTGCATTCACTATATCCAGTCTCCCCAGATCCTGCTTTAACTATATCTGTTCTCCCCGAACCCTGCATTCACTATATCTGGTCTCCCCGGACCCTGCATTCACTATATCCAGTCTCACGGGACCCTGCATTCACTATATCTGGTATCCCCGGCCCCTGCATTCACTATATCTGGTCTCCCAGGATCTGCATTCACTATATCCAGTCTCCCCAGATCCTGCATTAACTATAGCTGATCTCCTCGAACCCTGCATTCACTATATCTGGTCTCCCCGGACCCTGCATTCACTATATCTGGTATCCCCGGACCCTGCATTCACTATATCTGGTCTCCCCGGACCCTGCATTCACTATATCTTGTCTCCCCGGACCCTGCATTCACTATATCTGGTCTCCCCGGACCCTGCATTCACTATATCTGGTCTCCCCGGACCCTGCATTCACTATATCTGGTCTCCCCGGACCCTGCATTCACTATATCTGGTCTCCACAGACACCGGATTCACTATATCCGCTCTCCCCGGACCCTGCATTCACTATATCCGGTCTCCCGCAGCCTACATTCACTACATCCAGTCACCCCGGACCCTGCATTCACTCTATCTGGTCTTCCACAACCCTGAATTCACTATATCCGCTCTCCCTGGACCCTGCATTCACTATATCTGGTCTCCCAGAACCCTGCATTCATTATATCCGGTCTCCTCGGACTCTGCATTCACTATATCTTGTCTCCCCGGAACCATCATTCACTATATCCGTTCCCCCCAGACCCTGCAATCCCTATATCCGTTCTCCCCGGACCCTGCATTCACTATATCTGGTCTCGCTGGACCCTGCATTAACTATATCTGTTCTCCCCGGACCCCGCATTCACTATATCTGGTCTCCCCGGACCCTGCATTCACTATATCTGGTCTCCCCGGACCCTGCATTCACTATATCTGGTCTCCCCGGACCCTGCATTCACTATATCTGGTCTCCCCGGACCCTGCATTCACTATATCTGGTCTCCCCGGAACCTTCATTCACTATATCCGTTCCCCCCGGACCCTGCATTCCCTATATCTGGTCTCCACAGACCCCGGATTCACTATATCCGCTCTCCCCGGACCTTGCATTCACTATATCCGGTCTCCCGCACCCTACATTCACTATATCCGGTCACCCCGGACCCTGCATTCACTATATCTGGTCTCCCTGGACCCTGCATTCCCTATATCCGTTCCCCCCAGACCCTGCATTCCCTATATCTGGTCTCCCCGGACCCTGCATTCACTATATCTGGTCTCGCCGGACCCTGCATTCACTATATCTGGTCTCCCCGGACCCTGCATTCACTATATCCGGTCTCCCCGGACCCTGCATTCACTATATCCGCTCTCCCCGGACCCTGCATTCACTATATCTGGTCTCCCTGGACCCTGCATTCACTATATCCGCTCTCCCCGGACCCTGCATTCACTATATCTGGTCTCCCCGAACCCTGCATTCACTATATCTGGTCTCCCCGGACCCTGCATTCCCTATATCTGGTCTCCCCGCATCCTGCATTCACTATATCTGGTCTCCCACAGTATGCACAACATGGAAATACAATTCTTTTAGTAAATATAAAGTGCTAAATACCTTTTCCCATCAGCAGTGTAGAGCAGTCTTGTGACAGTGTCCAGCAGACCAGCTAAAGTTTGTAGGAGTTTTCTTTCTCTCCTGATTGTCCTATGATGCTTCATTACCCCAGACCCTCTGATTGGCCCTTTGCTGATCACATGCGCTCTCCCAAGAAAAAAAGAAAACCTCTCTAACAATACGCATCAAACTGAGCATGTGCAGCTTGCCCCCAAGGCTCGGTCCTATCAGCCGATGCTTTGGGGACAGTAGAAGAAGGGGAGCATCAGAGAAGACAGAATCAAACATCCTTTTTACACAATGCAGAGGATTAACCCCTTAGGTTCCACAGTGAGTATAACAAGCATCTACAGACTGATTGTACTGTTTGGTGGGTTTAGCAACACTTTATATCTGTTTAAAAACTGGTCCAAACTTCTGATACAGAAACCTAAAGTTTTTTAGTTTTTTTTTCCACCTATGGAATTAACCAGTAAATGGGACCATTAACACTCAACATTCTTCTTTGGAATATAACAAGAAGCAACAAATGGAGATCTTCTCTGAAATTGTCAGATTTTGATTTTAGGAACCCCCGCCCAGCACGGCATGTTATACAAATATGTATGGAAATGTATTTTTTGCTCTTCGGACGATATACTGAGTTCTAGGAATACAAGTGACCTCATTACCTGTCATGGTTTACAAAGTTCACATCTGTTGTACGTGACAAGTCTCTTGCCCTTGATTTGGCACTATGTCTCTGGTTGGGTTGTGACATCATACTTCCTCTGAAAACCGCACTCACCCCTCGCTTTCAGAAACCTTTATTTTGTAGAGAATTAGCCATTTCCACTGCAAGAACATTTGTGCTCATTGGGGGCAAAAATAAATATTTCAATATTTTGACGTGGATTATAGATTGTTCATTAACATTTGCAAAATAATTACATGCTGCGTGTTTGATTATGAGCAGAGAGGTGAATGTTATATTGGGACTTGGAATTGAGGGCCACTTGCAAATAGTTATAATGGGAGTACGATAGTGCTGCGGGCAATCTGACACTAACTGATGTGACTAACTGCCACTGACCTCACCAGTGACATTAAAGTGGGCAGCACATTGGCTAAATGGTTAGCACTTCCGCCTGGCAGTATTAGGGTCGTTGGTTCAAATCCCAACCACAACACCACCTGCCTGGAGTTTGCATGTTCTCCCTGTGCCTGCATGAATACTCCAGTTTCCTCCCACATTCCAAAGACATGCTGGTAGGTTAAATGGATCCTGTCTAAATTGGCCCTAGTATGTATGAATGTAATTTAGGGACCTTATATTGTATGCCCCTTGAGGGTTAGGGACTGATGTGAATGTACAATATGTATGTAAAGTGCTGCATAAATTGACAGCACTATATAGGTACCTGAAATAAATAAACCCACAACAGTAACATCAGTCTGTATATGCAGTAAAACTGCAGACCCTAATAGGTTAATCTTCTGCATTGTGTAAAAACTCTGTTTGATCCTGACTTCTCTAATCCTCCCCTTCTTCCAGTGTCCCCCTCTTATCTCCTGATAAGACATAGCGTGTGGAGTCACTCTGCACATGATCAGTGGGGTGTGTATAGAGGTTATTTTTTTTTTCTTGGGAGAATGCATGTGATCAGCACAGGACCAATCAGGACTGTCCAGACAGGGGTTCTGCATACTCCTAGAGCAAAATGAAAACTTATCCTACAAGCTTTAACCAGTGACCTGCTGGACACTGATAGACGTCACAAGAGTGCTATATACTGCTGATGAGAAAAGGCATTTAGCAGTTTATATTTACTAAAGTAGTTGCATTTCCATGTTCTGTGTACTGTGGGAGAGCGGATATAGTAAATGCGGGGTCCGGGGAGAGCGGATATAGTGAATGCGGGGTCCGGGGAGAGCGGATATAGTGAATGCGGGGTCCGGGGAGAGCGGATATAGTGAATGCAGGGTCCAGGGAGACCAGATATAGTGAATGCAGGGTCCGGGGAGACCAGATATAGTGAATGCAGGGTCCGGGGAGACCAGATATAGTGAATGCAGGGTCCTTGGAGAGCGGATATAGTGAATGCGGGGTCCGGGGGAGACCAGATATAGTGAATGCAGGGTCTGGGTAGAGCCGATTTAGTGAATGCAGGGTCCAGGGAGACCAGATATAGTGAATGCAGGGTCCGAGGAGACCAGATATAGTGAATGCAGGGTCCGGGGGAGACCAGATATAGTGAATGCAGGGTCCAGGGAGACCAGATATAGTGAATGCAGGGTCCGAAGAGACCAGATATAGTGAATGCAGGGTCCGGGGAGACCAGATATAGTGAATGCAGGGTCCGGGGGAGACCAGATATAGTGAATGCAGGGTCCGGGGAGACCAGATACAGTGAATGCAGGGTCCGGGGGAGACCAGATTTAGTGAATGCAGGGTCCAGGGAGAGCAGATATAGTGAATGCAGGGTCCGAGGAGACCAGATATAGTGAATGCAGGGTCCGAGGAGACCAGATATAGTGAATGTAGGGTCCGGGGAGACCAGATATAGTGAATACAGGGTCCGGGGCAGACCAGATACAGTGAATGCAGGGTCCGGGCAGACCAGATATAGTGAATTCAGGGTCCGGGGAGAGCGGATATAGTGAATGCAGGGTCCGGGGAAACCAGATATAGTGAATGTAGGGTCCGGGCAGACCAGATATAGTGAATTCAGGGTCCGGGGAGACCAGATATAGTGAATGTAGGGTCCGGGGAGACCAGATATAGTGAATGCAGGGTCCGGGGAGAGCGGATACAGTGAATGCAGGGTCCGGGGAGAGCGGATACAGTGAATGCAGGGTCTGGAGTTTAGTAACACTTTAATTATTGTGTTTGTGTTTTGTAAGCAGAACTTATTATTGATGT
This sequence comes from Staurois parvus, assembly GCF_062004578.1. Classification (NCBI taxonomy): domain Eukaryota; kingdom Metazoa; phylum Chordata; class Amphibia; order Anura; family Ranidae; genus Staurois; species Staurois parvus. The sequence continues at coordinate 1,914,472 of NW_028319909.1, read as the reverse complement.
GGTAATCTATCTCAGTGTTAAAGCTCAGCTGAACTTTCACTTTCAATCAGCTAAAGGTGCAACAAACAAGAAATGTGCAAAGTCTTACAGTTCATGGTGTTTAGAAGCAGTCACAGCACAGAGTAGTAAAGCCTTCTCATTGCCAGCATACTATTAAGAAGGATCCATGCTCTCTGTGTGGAAGCAGTAGTCTCTCTGCAGAGGTCTGACATGTCCGCTGCTGTTGCCTGCTGAGTCCAAGCTGTAGGATGTTTTCCATTTTGCCAATGTATTTGTTACAGTCCTAGAGGCCCCAGCGACTGCCTATGCTATAAACATCAAACCGCAAACCAACCACAAAACGTCTCTCTCAGCATTGTGTTTTACTGTTCCTTCAGGGGTCACCAAGATGATGAAACATTTCTTTTTCCTACAAGGTAACATACAGCACAAAGTTTTAATTTTCAGTAATGTGAGTAATTAAACTGAACTTAACTAATAGGAATCAACCAATTGTGCTTCCTTCTTCTCTTATATTCCCTCCCAGCATTTCATCGCCTTTCTCCTCTTCTTTGCCTTTATCTCTTTTTTTTACCTCCTTATTCCCTGACTTCCTAACCTCTTCAGTGCTTTCTTTTCCTGCAAAATTCCTCTTATCCCATAATCCTGTCATATTTTATGCCTGTTACTTTTCCCATACCTTTGCTGATTTTCTTTCCTTTCCTTTATCATTCTGTCTTTCCTTTATTTGGCTATTACCTTTCATTTTCCTTTTCTCTCCCTCCCTTTTCTTTCCTCACCTTTGCATTCCATTTATTTCCTGCCCAGTTTCCTAATTCCTTTATTCAGTTGTTGTTTATCCTTCCCTTCTTACCATTTGTATTTCCCTTCTATCCCCTCCTTTCTTACCTGCCTTCTTACCTTATCTTTATTGTTTGCCATTTACTCCTCTCTCTTCTCCTCTCCTTTCCAATACCCTCCTCTTCCCCTTTTCTTCCCTCTCCTTTCCTTGCTTTCTTTGTATCTTATTTCTAATCCCTTTCCATTTCCATTCCTTAGCTCCCTCCTCTCCTCCTCTTCCCTTCTATTCCCTTCTTTCCTTTTTCTTCTCATCACTTCCTCTCTTCTCCCCTACCTTCCCCTCTCCTCCCCTCTTCTCTCCTCTCCTTCCCTTTTCTTCCTTCTCCTCCTCTCCACCCCCTCTCCTCCCCTTTCCTTCCCCCCACCCCTATTTTTCCCTTATTTCCCTCTCCTCTCCTCTCCTCTCTCTCTCTTCTTCTTCTACTTCTACTCTCCTCTTCCTCCCCTACTCTCCCCTCCCTTCTCTTTTCCTCTCCTCTTCTTCCCTCTCCTCTTTCTTTACTTCTCTCTCCTCCCTTCTTCTTTTTCTCTCCTCTCTTCTTCCTTCTCTTCTCTCCCCTCCCTTCTTCTTTTCCTCTCATCTCCTATTCCTTCTCTTCTCTTCCCTCCCTTCTTCTTTTCCTCTCCTCCCTTCTTCTTTTCCTCTCCGTTTCTTCCCTCTCTTCTTCACTCTCTTCTCTTCTCTCCCCTCCCTTCTTCTTTTCCTCTCCTCTTATTCCCTCTCCTCTTTCTTTCCTTCTCTCTCCTCCCTTTTTCTTTTCCTCTCCTTTTCTTCCCTCCCTTCTTCCTTCTCTTCTTTCCCCTCCCGTCTTCTTTTCCTCTCCTCCCTTCTTCTTTTCCTCTCCTTTTCTTCCCTCTCTTCTTCCTTCTCTTCTCTCCCCTCCCGTCTTCTTTTCCTCTCCTCCCTTCTTCGTTTCCTCTCCGTTTCTTCCCTCTCTTCTTCACTCTCTTCTCTCCCCTCCCTTCTTCTTTTCCTCTCCTCTTCTTCCCTCTCCTCTCCTCTTTCTTTCCTTCTCTCTCCTCCCTTTTCCTTTTCCTCTCCTTTTCTTCCCTCTCTACTTCCTTCTCTTCTCTTCTCTCCCCTCCCGTCTTCTTTTCCTCTCCTCCCTTCTTTTCCTCTCCTTTTCTTCTCTCTCCTCTTCTCTTCTCTTCTCTCCCCTCCCTTCTTATTTTCCTCTCCTCTTCTCTTCTCTCTTCTCCTCCTTCTCTTCTCTCCCCTTCCTTCTTCTTTTCCTCTCCTCTCTTCTACTTTTCCTCTCCTCTTCTTCCCTCTCCTCTTCTTTCCTCTCTTCTCCTTCTCTTCTCTCCCCTCCCTTCTTCATTTCCTCTCCTCTCTTCTACTTTTCCTCTCCTCTTCTCTCTTCTCTCCTCTTCCTTCCATTCTTTCTCCTCCTTTCTTCTTTTCCTCTCCTCTTCATCCCTCTCCTTTCCTCCATTCTAACCTTTCTTTTGCTTTTTACCCCATCCCTCCTTTTTACCTGCCCTTCCTTACTACCTCCTCCCTCTCCCATCCTAACAATCTCCTATGATCTCCTCTTTGTGTTTTGTTTGTCAGTTGTCCTCCCCCATGTGATGAGCACAGGCTGGTCAGCGACAATTCCTCGGCAGATGAGAGCTTTATCCAGTGACTGTGTGGTGATTCCATGCTGGTATACTCTACCGCAATCAGAGAGATTGAAAATGAAGCGAATCGTGTGGTATCAGGAGGAAACACAAGAAATCGTTTTTCCCGGCAAACAGGCATCTTTGGCAGACGACCTTGACATTGGTAACTGCTCCCTGTGGATAAGGGACCTCAGCAGAGCAGACTCCATGGTGTATCGATTCCTTATAGAGCTCCATGGTGTTAGAAATTATAGTTCCCCTTCATCTGTTGACCTACGTGTGTCAGGTAAGTCTCATCTAACTCCATATTTACCCAATCTTACTTTTAGAGAATGTTTTGTTTTATCCACATATGTAAATTAGATCATCAAACAAATAACACGCAAACAAATAAACAATAAACAAATAAATAGACCTAAGCCAGTCATAGATGGATCGAATCTCGGCCGGTTTAGCAAAGACCCACCGAGATTCGATCCATCTATAGGCAGGCTGGTTGTACTGAAGGCTATCCATCAATTGACTTTAGTATAGCTAGCCTGTCAAATTTTTTTGCATGCGATCACTGATGGCAGTTATAGCCGCTAGCGGGGATCATTGTGTTTTGCTGTCAGGAAAGGCTCTCCATCGGCAGAACACAACAGAGCTATGGGAGGGATTCCCCTATCAACGCTGACTTTGTTGATGAAGGAATCAATTTTTGTTTCCTTCAGCCCATGTAGTCCACTGTGGACTACATAACACTTTTTCCTCAAGTTATGGAGTGGAGAAGGAGAGATGTTTTTTAGTAGTGCTGGGCTTGATGTTTGAGTCGAACATAAAGTCGACTCGAACATTGGCCGTTCGTGTGTTCGCCGAACAAACGAACGGTAAGGGAATTACCGTTCGCCTACCGTGCCGCACTGCCCTGACAGTGCATTGTGATTGGCCAAAGCAATGCACCTGATCGCAGGTCAGGTGCAATGCTTTGACCAATCACAGCGCATGATGACGTCACAAGGAGGCAGTAAGAACTGTCATCCCCGAGCAGCTGTCAGATGGCGGGAGCCAGCGTTGAGAGCGAAGTGTTTTCTTTTTTTCCTTTTTCGGGTTGGCGGACATCATGATCGACGTTGGATCTACTTTGGGGGACATTATTTTTAATTTTTTTGTTTCAATAAAGGACTTGTCTCTTGTCATTTTTCCACTACTTTTTTTTTTTGTGAATGAGTAGCGGTACCATGTACCTCATACTCATTCACATGGGGGGGGGGGGCGGAATCTGGTGTCCCCCTTGTTAAGGGTGGCTTCCAGATTCTGATAATGGGCCCTTTTTCCCATCAACATGAGGACAATGTACTGCCCCAATGCACCACCTGCATGTTGAAGGCACGTGGCCTGGTATGGTTCAGGAGGGGGTGGGCGCTCCCTTGTCCCCCCCTCTTTTCCCTGACCTGCCAGGCTGCATGCTCGGATAAGGGTCTAATATGGATTTTTTTGGTGGGGACCCCTATGCCATTTTTTTTTTTAAATTTGGTGTTCGGGGTTCCCCTCAAAATCCATACCACACCCGAAGGGCTTGGTATGGATCGGGGGGGAACCTCACACTTTTTTTTCTTAATTTTTTATTGGCGGGTAATGCCGGCAATTATTTTTACGTTCAATAGCCCATGCCGTATTTTAGTAGCTGTGCGTTGTCTTACCACATACTCAGATACGGTAAGTGAATTGTCCCTGTGTGAAGTTTGCGGTCATTAGGTTCCAATGTTCGACTGCAAACCAAACAGGGGGGTGTTCGGCCCATCACTATTTTGTAATCCTATAAAAACTTTCTTTTCTAAGGTGACAACACTGCTACACACTAGATACAGGAAGTGTGCCACTGGCAGCATAATAAGATGTAAATAAAGGAAAACAAAAACATAAATGAAAAAAAAAAAACAAATGCAGCCATCACATCTAAGGACTGATACACAATATATTACATGTTTTTGTTCTTGGGTTTAAATATGCTTTAATTAACTCATTTTACGGCTTACAGATAGGCCGGCAGTTCCTGAGCTACAAGTAAGTTCTGAGAATATCATGGAAGGCGACACGGTGATGATGGCCTGCGTGACAAACCATACGTGTAATATGAGACCTCCATCTTTAATTTGGAATAGGGTTCTAGGAGAGATCTCAGCAAAGGTGGTGGATCTTGAAAATGGCATCTGGCAGTTTGTATCTACTCAAATAATCACAGCATCTGTCAGTCATCACGGGTTCACTGTACACTGTGAGACAAAGTATAGGAAGATCCCAACAAGTCCCAGGAGTCGGAGCTTTATAATTAATGTCTTGTGTACGTTTATTTTATTTTATTTTTCACTTTTACTGTTTTATACATAAATGAGATGCTGTTTAAAAAATAAAAATTATTAAAACAAATTATTGTGGGACAATGACTTTTAGATCATTTATACACATTTTAGATATATCCATGATATTATATTTTCAATGTATTATATCATATATATATATTTAAAAAAAAAATTATTAAACAAATTATTGTGGAGCAATGACTTTTAGATCATTTATACACATTTTAGAATTGCCCATGATATTATATTTTCAATGTAAGATATATAATTATAAATTATTGTGGGGAAATGACTTTTAGATCACTTATACCTATACACATTTTTGATATGTTCATGATATTATATTTTCAACGTATTATATATATATATATATATATATTGAGAGAGAGAGAGATAAATTATATATAAAAAATATATTAAAACAAATTATTGTGGGACAATGACTTTTAGATCACTTATACACATTTTAGATATGTCCATGATATTATATTTTCAATGTAATATATATATATATATATATTGAGAGAGAGAGAGATAAATTATATATAAAAAATATACTAAAACAAATTATTGTGGGACAATGACATTTAGATCATTTATACACATTTTAGATATGTCCATGATATTATATTTTCAATATATATATATATATATATATATATATATATATATATATATATATTGAGAGAGAGAGATAAATTATATATAAAAAATATATTAAAACAAATTATTGTGGGACAAGGACTTTTAGATCATTTATACACATTTTAGATATGTCCATGATATTATATTTTCAATATATATATATATATATATATATATATATATATATTGAGAGAGAGAGATAAATTATATATAAAAAATATATTAAAACAAATTATTGTGGGACAATGACTTTTAGATCATTTATACACATTTTAGATATGTCCATGATATTATATTTTCAATATATATATATATATATATATATATATATATATATATATTGAGAGAGAGAGATAAATTATATATAAAAAATATATTAAAACAATTTATTGCGGGACAATGACTTTTAGATCATTTATACACATTTTAGATATGTCCATGATATTATATTTTCAATATATATATATATATATATATATATATATATATATTGAGAGAGAGAGATAAATTATATATAAAAAATATATTAAAACAAATTATTGAGGGACAATGACTTTTAGATCATTTATACACATTTTAGATATATCCATGATATGATATTTTCAATGTATTATATCATATTTTTTTTTCTTTTTTCAGCCAGACTAACTATGTAACTATGTAACTATTATATAGAGTTTGGCTTTACCATTGAGTACAGATCTGTTTGTATATAACTACTAACCTTTCACTTATATTATATTTCATTCATATACTAGATCCACCTAAAAATACCACAGCGACAATTATTAATGCTGGTAAAATCAGAGAAGGGGAAAATGTTTCTGTACAGTGTTCCAGTCGAAGCAATCCTGAGGTGTCCCAATACATCTGGAATGGGTTAACGGATGACGGCACACTAATACCGCTAACAGGAAATCAAACTACAATTCTAATATCAAATATCAAGTCGGACATGAGATCAGTGTACTGTACAGCTCAGAACACAATAGGAATGCAGACTTCTCCAGCATTGGAACTCAATATTACATGTAAGTTTTTTTTATTTTTTCTTGTAATAATAAATCTGACTTAATAAAAGACCGACTAATAAATTATTTACATTCGTGGTTAGCTACAAAGGAGTCACCCGCCACTTATTTATTATTATTTTTTTCAGGTACTTATATAGCGCCATCAATTCATGCAGCACTTTACATATATATTGTACATTCACATCTGTCCCTAACCCTCAAGGGGCGTACAATCTAAGGTCCCTAACTCACATTCATACATACACATACTAGGGACAATTTAGACAGGAGCCAATTCACCTACCAGCATGTCTTTGAAGTGTGGGAGGAATCCGGAGTACCCGGAGGAAACCCATAAATATATATATATATATTATTTATTTATTTCAGGTACTTATATAGCGCCGTCAATTTGCGCAGCGCTTTACACATATATTGTACATTCACATCAGTCCCTAACCCTCAAGGGGTGTACAATCTAAGGTCCCTAACCTACATTCATACATACACATACTAGGGACAATTTAGACAGGAGCCAGGCCACCTACCAACATGTCTTTGGAGTGTGGGAGGAAACTGGAGCACCTGGAGGAAACCCACACAGGCACAACATGCAAGCTCCATGCAGGAGGCGCCATGGTTGGGAATCAAACCCATGACCCATTTACTGCATGGTAGACATGATAACCACTAAGCCACTGTGCCACCCGTACTGTGAACACCAGCACTGACTGTAGTTTATAACATCCCTTGCTTGCGGACCAGTCTGCTTTGGAGTATCTTTTTAGTCCATTTAACATTCTGGAATTTCAACCAGCCCCGATAAAGAGTGATTGTGTGATCCCCAAAATGCATTGGTATTCTTTCGCCCTGTTCGTTACCCATATGGAAGAAAAATATAATTGAAATATGTTTTAAAAATATTCTTCCCAAATATATTGACATATATTTGAAGTATTACAATTTTGGCCATATTCAATATATTTAAAAATATATTTACATATATTGTATGTTGAAATGAGTAATTTTAATATATATTTTTACATTTATTTGTAAACGCATTCCAAAATTGTATATTTGTATTTTTAAAGACATACAGTATATTAAAAATGTATTTTTAAAAATATTTTTTATATATTTTGTAATATATAAAATATGCATTTCAACACACACACACATATATGTATATATATATATATATATATATATATATATCATGTATATGTATTGAATATGGCCAAAATTGTAGTATTTCAAATATTATACTACAATTTTGGCCAAACTCAATATATTTAAAAAAACAATTACAGTGGGGAAAAAAAGTATTTAGTCAGCCACCAATTGTGCAAGTTCTCCTACTTAAAAAGATGAGAGAGGCCTGTAATTGGCATCATAGGTAGACCTCAACTATGAGAGACAAAATGAGAAAATAAATCCAGACAATCACATTTTCTGATTTGGAAAGAATTTATTTGCAAATTATGGTGGAAAATAAGTATTTGGTCACCTACAAACAAGCAAGATTTCTGGCTCTCACAGACCTGTACCTTCTTCTTTAAGAGGCTCCTCTGTCCTGCACTCATTACCTGTATCAATGGCACCTGTTTGAACTTGTTATCAGTATAAAAGACACCTGTCCACAACCTCAAACAGTCACACTCCAAACTCCACTATGGTGAAGACCAAAGAGCTGTCGAAGGACACCAGAAACAAAATTGTAGACCTGCACCAGGCTGGGAAGACTGAATCTGCAATAGGCAAGCAGCTTGGTGTGAACAAATCAACTGTGGGAGCAATAATTAGAAAATGGAAGACATACAAGACCACTGATAATCTCCCTTTATCTGGGGCTCCACACAAGATCTCACCCCGTGGGGTCAAAATGATCACAAGAACGAGGAGCAAAAATCCCAGGACCACACAAGGGGACCTAGTGAATGACCTGCAGAGAGCTGGGACCAACGTAACAAAGGCTACCATCAGTAACACACTACGCCGCCAGGGAAGTGCAGTGCCAGACGTGTCCCCCTGCTTAAGCCAGTACATGTCCGGGCCTGTCTGAAGTTTGCTAGAGAGCATTTGGATGATCCAGAAGAGGATTGGGAGAATGTCATATGGTCAGATGAAACCAAAATAGAACTGTTTGGTAGAAACACAACTAGTCCTGTTTGGAGGAGAGAGAATGCCGAGTTGCATCCAAAGAACACCATACCTACTGTGAAGCATGGGGGTGGCAACATCATGCTTTGGGGCTGTTTCTCTGCAAAGGGACCAGGACGACTGATCCATGTACAGGACAGAATGAATGGGGCCATGTACCATGAGATTTTGAGTGCAAACCTCCTTCTATCAGCAAGGGCATTGAAGATGAAACGTGGCTGGGTCTTCCAACATGACAATGATCCCAAACATACCACCCGGGCAATGAAGGAGTGGCTTCGTAAGAAGCATTTCAAGGTCCTGGAGTGGCCTAGCCAGTCTCCAGATCTTAACCCCATAGAAAACCTTTGGAGGGAATTGAAAGTCCGTGTTGCCCAGCGACAGCCCCAAAACATCACTGCTCTAGAGGAGATCTGCATGGAGGAATGGGCCAACATACCAGCAACAGTGTGTGCCAACCTTGTGAAGACTTACAGGAAACGTCTGACCTCTGTCATTGCCAACAAAGGATATATAACAAAGTATTGAGATGAACTTTTGATGTTGACCAAATACTTATTTTCCACCATAATTTGCAAATAAATTCTTTCCAAATCAGCCAATGTGATTGTCTGGATTTTTTTTCTCATTTTGTCTCTCATAGTTGAGGTCTCCCTATGATGCCAATTACAGGCCTCTCTCATCTTTTTAAGTGGGAGAACTTGCACAATTGGTGGCTGACTACTTTTTTGCCCCACTGTATATATATATACACTGCATGTTGAAATGCGTTTTTTATATATTACACAATATATGAAAAATATTTTAAAAACAACTTTTTATATATATGTATATCTCCGGACACAGCAGAACACCGATCTCTGTACGGGACCTCTGTGTGAGGTCCCGATCATGTGATCGCTGATTGGCCAATTGGTGATCACATAGTAAGTAAGCAAGATGTCACTTGTGACATCATTGCTTACTACTTGTGAAATCTGTGAATGATCACAGAGGTCACATGGTACAGGGCTATTCATAACAACCTTGTACCATGTGACAAGCTGTGACCAATCACAGCTCACACAGAATTTCTCAATGGCTGCAGGAGTGCAGCCAGAGAGAAGGAGAAATGATTTATTTTACAGCCTTTATTAGTTTAAAAGCAATCAGTGTAAAAAAAAATTAAAATCTTCATCAACCCCCACATGTAGTACAGTGACACTGTACTACTAGGGTGACAGTATGTTAAAAAAAAACATAAATAATAATATAAAAAAAATAAAATAAAAATGTAAAAAAAAATTAAAATTATAATTTTGGGTTATAAACTAATTTGGGTTATTTTGTTTTTACTAAAAAGGTAACTGAATACATTTTGGCCAAGATTTATGAAGAAAAATTATTTATTTGCAACATTTTATAAGAAAAACACTTTTTTTTCAAAATTTTTGGACATTTTCATTTATATAGCAAAAAAAATAAAAATCCCAGTGGTGAATAAATACCACCAAAATAAAATTTTATCTGTCTCAAAAAAATGCTTAAAAATGTATATGGGTACAGTGTTGCATGACCGCGCAATTGTCATTGAAAGTGTGATAGCGCTGAAAGTGGAAAATTGGCCTGGACAGGAAGGGGGGGGGGAAAGTGTCTGGACTGGAAGGGGGTGAAAGTGTCCGGACTGGAAGGGGGGGGAAAGTGTCCAGACTGGAAGGGGGTGAAAGTGTCCGGACTGGAAGGGGGGGGGGAAAGTGTCCGGACTGGAAGGGGGGGAAAGTCTCCGGACTGGAAGGGGGGGAAAGTGTCCGGACTGGAAGGGGGGGAAAGTGTCCGGACTGGAAGGGGGGGGTGAAAGTGTCCGGACTGGAAGGGGGGGAAAGTGTCCGGACTGGAAGGGGGGGAAAGTGTCCGGACTGGAAGGGGGGGAAGTGTCCGGACTGGAAGGGGGGGAAAGTGTCCGGACTGGAAGGGGGGGAAAGTGTCCGGACTGGAAGGGGGGGAAAGTGTCCGGACTGGAAGTGGATAAATGATCGATGTCTTATGTCATAATCACTCCACTATTCTTATTTCCAGATAAGCCACAAATCTCTCCACAATCCTACTGCAGACCGACGTTTCTGATTATGGAATGCACATGTATAGTAAAAGCCAATCCACCACCTTTTGTTACCTGGCGCTTGATGAACTCCAGCATAACCAGGTCAGAAGAAGGGTATGAGGTCAGAACCTCTTTTTCGGATCATGTGACAAAGAGTCTGCTAAAGGGACCAGCATCCACTATGACCGCCGTGTCATGCTACTCTGAAAACAAAGAGGGCGCCAGAGAGCTGCTTCTTCCGGTTTATTGTAAGTGCAACTCTCTAGACAAAAAAAAAACGTATTTACAAGAAGACTTTGTATTGTATGAGGACAGCTACCCATGAGAGAAATAAAACCTATGAGACGGTTTACTGCCCACTAAAAACAGAGTTTATTCCTTGCTATATACAGTTGGCCATGTTTATTTGCTCTTTATGACGTTGTATTTGTTTATTGATGTGACATAAATATACAGTTTTGATGAAAAAAAAAATAGGGTTTATTCAACCTGGAGGTTCAAGACACAGTCCAAGGACATGAACTGCTGAGGTTACAATAAAGTAAATATTTGAAATGCTACAATTATGGCCTCCCGCAACAAATAAGTGCTACACAATCTTCTGGAGGTTCTTCTGGAGGTTCAGTCAAAGTCTAACTCCCACCCCCATTCTAAGCCTATATTATAAAAAAAAGATCCGTATACTTACCTTTTCTGGAGCCGATGCGGTCCAGTCACATGATCAGCTGTCAACGGCGACTTCAGTTTAGAGGAGAGACAGCCGACAACGGATGCCCCATAGTAAGTCTATGGGTGACATCATTGCCCAGGCTCTGCAGCCTTTGTTGGTGATCTCTCCTCTAAACAAAAGCCGTAGTTGGAGAGATCGCAAGACCGGACTGGAGTGGTTTCAGAATAGGTAAGTATATCCCTTCTGTCAGGGTCCTGTCCACGGCAGAAGTTCTGGAAGATCTGGCATTTCAGCCAGTACTCTACATGGCCGCAGAAGTACACATCAGCCTCAGTTTGGTGCCAGACGGCCTTTATAAGGAGGCTCATCACTTCCTCTAGTTGCTGGATGATCTCTAGCTACCCATGCCCTGTTCCTGGTTCCTGTGATTCTGACTTGTGATTTCCTGTTACCAACTTGGCTTGCTCCTGGACCTGTCTATTCTGATTTACGCCTGATCTGACCTCGGCTTGGCTTACGGATACTCTCTCTCTCTCACTCCTCTGTGAATGACCTCGGCTATCCCATCTGACTCAGGGGCAGACTGACAACTCATGGGGCCCCCGGGCAATAGGGGATCATGGGGCCCCTGTGTCCTTGCCCAAAGTCAAAAAAGCCTATGAAAAAGGTACCAGGGGCATCTCATGGGGCCCCTACTGACCCTGGGCCCTTGGGCAGTGCCCGAGTTTCCAAATGGTCAGTCCGCCCCTGATCTGACTACATCTGCTCTGATTCCCACCTGGTACCTTACCTTGGCTTGAACTGATTATCCAGTAAGCATCTAAATCCCGGAAGGGCTTGCATACCACGCACAGGCGCCTCCTGTCTGCAGACCTATCTCCGTGCACCAGCTGTGCTTCTGAGTGGACCACCAACCAGCACTCCTACAATCGATATGTGCAACATTGGGCCTGACTCCCGCTGTCCCACTCGGGGGAGTCTGGAACTTAGCCACAAGAGAAGCCCTCTATCCATTGGCCTCCATCACCAGGTACGTGATACCTTCAATAACGTGCACAAGCACAACACGCATCAGGGAGGAGCTTAGCTTTTGATATCACGCCGCCGAGGCCGCATGGAAGGCCGGTGGCCATCTTACATTGCCAAAACCCAGATGTGAGTTTTATTCCAGCTCTGTATCATCTATTCTTTGCCAATTTTCAATAAATTACTGCACTATCAAGCGCTATGTTCTTTGGCTCGTTATTAACGAGCCTCCAAGGTGGAGATTCCCCAGTTTTTGCTGTGTACCCATCCGGTGGTATATGAGATCTGACGAGATGTCCCTGGATACTGTGAGAGAGGTCTGACGTTACCTTGCATGCCGAACGTGTGCCAGATGATTTCCACCATTCTTACCCATACCCAGATGACCACCATGGGATATTATATATACAAATGCGCTTTTAAATTGCGCTTCTGGTGAGTGCAATCACAATATCAGTTCCAAGTCATGGATTTCACCAACACGGATCACATTATTGCTGGACTTTTTCAAATATATGTCAATAATCACTCAAGTCACTTTATTATATTCGATATACATTTATTTGTTCACTTTGCCAGTACGTCATCATTGGACAAATCACTTTATACTTTATTGATCACATACAGCGCTACAATGCGCCTGCACTAATATCACTTTATTGTCTCTTAGTGCTGCATATTTGTTGATATAGGTAAGTATAGGCTTAAAATGGGGATGGGATTAGATTTAGTCCAGGGGTGGACTGACAACTCTTGGGGCCCCCGGGCAATAAGGGATCATGGGGCCCCTGTGTCCTTGCCCAAAAAAGCCTATGAAAAAGGTACCAGGGGCATCTCATGGGGCCCCCTACTGACCCCGGGCCCTCCAAATGGTCAGTCCGTCCCTGATTTAGTCTTAGCTAGACTTTGAACTTCCACTTAAATGGCTAGAATTTTGTATTTGGTATTCAGTAGAATACATTGTGTAGAATTTCCATTTAATTAAACAACTGCATATGTATCTTTTATTGTAGTGGATATTACAAAGTATCTTGTGATTGCTGGTGCAGTCGGAATTGCTGTCCTTTTGTTGGTTGCTCTGACGCTGAAGCTTCTGTTGAGTAGCAGGTGAGACATTATTATAGCTGGGACATTTATCTTTATTTGGCAAAAGAAACAGTGGTAACCAATCAGAAGCTACCTCAATAACCATTTGTGTTAAAGTAATGGGGTTACACCCTTTGTTATTTAACAATGTAGACAGGGATGAACTAAAGCTGACAAAGAGCAATTATATCTTTTTTTTTCTTGGTTTAGACCAGGGGTCTCCAAACTTTCTGAACAAAGGGCCATTTAACTGTCCTTTGAGATTCAGGGGGACAGACTGTGGCCAGTGGGGGTAGAAAATGCCCTGGGGTAAGTGTGAGGAAACAATGCCCCACCTTTGGTATTTGGGGGAAGAATAGTGACCCTATTGTTGGTAGCAGTGGGAGAAATAGTGTCCCATCATTTATATGAGGGGAGGAATTGTACCCTATCATTCGTGTCAGTGGGAGGAACAGTGCCCCATCATTGGTATCAATGGGAGGAATAGTGCCCCATCATTGGTATCAGTGGGAGGAATAGTGCCCCATGATTGGTATCAATGGGAGGAATAGTGCCCCATGATTGGTATTAATGGGAGGAACAGTGCCCCATCATTGGTATCAATGGGTGGAATACTGCCCCATCATTGGTATCAATGGGAGGAATAGTGCCCCATTACTGGTGTCCGTGGGAGGAAAAGAACCCCATTATTGATGTCAGTGGGAGGAAAAGTGCCCCATTATTGGTGTCATTGGGAGGAATAGTGCTCCATCATTGGTATCAATGGGTATCAATGGGAGGAATAGTGCCCCATCATTGGTATCAATGGGAGGAATAGTGCCCCATCATTGGTATCAATAGGAGGAATAGTGCCCCTTCATTGGTGTCAGTGGGAGGAATAGTGCCCCATCATTGGTATCAGTGGGAGGAATAGTGCCCCATCATTGGAATCAATGGGAGGAATAGTGCTCCATCATTGGTATCAATGGGAGGAATAGTGCCCCATCATTGGTATCAGTGGGAGGAATAATGCCCCATCATTGTTATCAGTGGGAGGAAAAGTGCCCCATTATTGATGTCAGTGGGAGGAAAAATGCCCCATTGTTGATGTCAGTGGCAGGAACTTTGCACCACTGTTGCTGTTAGTGGTTGGGAATAATGTCTCAAGGGCCAGATAAAAGCAAGCAAAGGCCCGAATCTGGCCCCCAGTTTGGAGACCACTAGTTTAGACAATGAATAAAGATTGTGGCAGAAAAAAGATGAAATATTTTGTTGTACATCTCATTTTATATATATACACACACAGTAAATGTTCCTTCAAGTGACATCTACCTTTCATTTGTATATTTTGAACCTCCTATAGGAAGAGCACCGAGGAAAAAAATAAAACCGAGGATCGCTTTTTTACAAGAAATCAATATGAATGCCAACCACCTTCCTTGTATGGAAACACAGAATCGTACTCTTTGTACGGAAACACTGAATGTGCCATGAAGGCTGATGAGGTGAAGTTAATGTTATTAATGTAAAAAAAAAACCAAAACCTCCATTGGGGAATGTTTAAAAATGTCTTGTAGACATTTTGTTTTAGATCTTGTTTTAGATCTTAATTTTTAGGAAGCATATTTAATGTACTTCAGTGCAAAACAATATAAAACAGCACTAAATAAAAATAATAAACATGTAAAAAATCAACAACTGTTAACCTCCCTAGCGGTCTGATTATGTCCATATTTCTGTGCTCAAAGCGGTCCTTTTTTTGCATGGATATATGTATTTTTTTATTGTAGGCCTGTAATTTTTAGGAATAACTCACTGAAATCTGTCCGAACAAGAGTCTAGTAAACATCCCGGGTAGGATAAAACTTGAAACATGAAATCATAAATTATAATTTAATAAAGAATCATAAAAAATAATAATAATATAATAATAAATTTAATTCAATAATATAATCAAACCAAAAACACTGAAATTTGAAATATAGCGCCAAGTTCGCACATCGCTGAGGTCAGTCGCAGAATCGTTTTCAGTGTCTGATGAGGAATTTCCCCCACGAATCATTATCACTCAATTCTGCAAGTGGTTCTAATTTACTATCGCTGTTCTCTAGCCGGTCTAAAACCGCTTTTGACCTAAAGGGACGCTTTTTGGACGCCGTGGACTTTTCTCAGTTTCCAGGCAGAAAGAACAGTAAAAATGCAGGCAGGGCGCCGGACAAAGCACTCGGGACAAAATGTATGTGAAATGTTTTTTTTTTTTTAAATTTAAATATTTATTAAATTTTTCATATTAATACAAATACCCAAAAAGGGAAACAATTCAGATATAAATAGACATTTATAACATTTCTACATTATCCCTTCTAAAAACTCTTTTCTTTCCCATTCCACCCCGACCCTTCCCACCCCTCCTCCCCCCTCCATCCCCTCTGCAGTCTCTATCCCATTTTACTCTCTCGAGGCATTTTTAGCTAACATCCTAGTTCATAGATTCCTATATTTCTCTTTCAATCCTGCTTTTTCCCACTTTTCTCATCTCATGTAATAAACTCCCATGCTATCTTCCTGCATATGGTATGATCTTTCCATTCTGCCTATCTGGTTTACTCTATTAATCCAGTCTTCCTCCTTCGGTACCTCAGTTTTCTGCCAAAACTTGGGAATCAACCCTTTTGCCGCATTTAAGAAGTACCAGACTCCTGAGTTTTTATATTTATTTACAGATGTCTCCACATTATGTAGGAGGCACGTCGTTGGGTCTAACCCTATGTCAATTTCAGTTATTTCTTCAATCAATTTAACTATGCCCTTCCAAAAAACCTGGATTTTCGGACATTCCCACCATATGTGAAACACCGTGCCTATCTCTCCACATCCTCTCCAACACATTTTTGAATTTTCCCCATTCATCTGCTCAACACTCGGTGTAATGTGCCATCGTGTCACACACTTATAATTAATCTCAACCTCTCTCATACTAACATTCTCGTGTATCAATCTAAACATCTTTCTCTGTTTGTCCTCGTCAAACCCAACTTCCATGTCCCTTTCCCATTTTGTTATAAAACTTAACTTTGTGTTTGTGTCTAATTCAGTGAGTATTCTATAGGTTTTCGAAGTACCGTGCTTCCCATCCCTTCGTGTTTCTAACAGCCTTTCAAACATATTCCACTCCTGTTTTAATCTCAGGGGTTTCGGGAGGTTTCCAATAAAGCATTTCAATTGATGATATTTCCACTCATCTATTCTAATAAAAATATCTCCCTTCTTCTCTATTAAATCTTTAAGTGATCTCAATTCCCCCTCCACCAGAACATCTCTCAGTTGGGTATCCTCCTTTCTAAACCATCTCCCTGATATCTTATTCTTTCCCGGGGGAAAGTACTCAGTGTTTGTGAGAGGCATTAGTATTGAATTAAATTCCCATTTCATGTTTTTGTGTAAATTGTCCCATACCCTTAAAACATTTAAAGTGTAAATACTTGTGCTTTCTTTAATTCCCCTAAACTGTGCTGGAACCCATATCATCTGACTCAGTCTAATTCCACTAAGATCATTTTCAATAGTTACCCAACTTTTCCCCTTGTGGTTAAATGTCCAGTCATATATTCTTGCTAAAACGACTGCTTTATAGTATCTCTTGACATCTGGTAGACCCAATCCCCCTTTCTCTTTAGTCCTACTCAATGTTTCATGTGCTATTCTAGGTTTTTTATTCTTCTATATGTATCTTGTTAACATTTTTTTTATTATCTTAAAGAAGGCCTCTGGAATTTTAATTGGTACCATTTGAAATCTATACAATATTTTAGGCATAATTACCATTTTGACTAGGTTTATACGTCCTATCCAGGATGGGTTTCCTCCTTCTAGTCTTTTTAAATCTTCCCTGATCTCGTTTATCAAAGAAATATAGTTTAATCTATACAAATGCTTAGATGAGGCAGTGAGTTTTATTCCTAGGTATTTTATCTCTTTTTCTCTCCATATAAAGGGGAATTCTTTTTGTAGTTTTTCTTTTTCCTTCTTTGATATATTAATATTCAAGATCTCTGTTTTCGTTGGGTTAATTTTTAGATTTGATAGTTCACCGTACTCCTTCAAGATCTTCATTATATTTGGGAGAGTTATTCGGGGGTTCCCCACATAGAACAATAAGTCGTCCGCAAAGGCCGCTACTTTATGTTCTATAGTTTCTATCTGAATTCCCTTTACCGCTCCACTGTTCCTTATTGTTGACAACAGAGGTTCGAGTGACAACACATATAGTAAAGGGGACAGTGGGCAGCCCTGTCTTGTTCCATTAGACATTCCAATGGGTTCTGATCTCTCCCCATTTACCGTGATGATTGCAGTAGGCTCCCTATATAATTTACTTATCCACTCACGCATTCTATCACCTATCCCCAGCACTTTTAAGTTGTCCATCATAAAGCCCCAGTCCACTCTATCAAATGCCTTCTCTGCATCAATTGACAAGAGCACCACCGGGGCTTTCCCTTTTCTACTTTTCTGAATAAGCATCAGGGTTCTCAGGCCGTTATCTCTACCCTCTCTCCCAGGTACGAAGCCCACCTGATCTCCATGGATCCATTCAGGCATTAGATCTTTCAACCTGTTTGCTAAAACCTTTGCATACAGTTTGGTATCTGTGTTCAATAATGAAATAGGTCTATAGCTGGAGCACTGAGATGGGTCTTTTCCCTCCTTGTGAATAAGTACTACGTGGGCCTGTAAAGATTCTCTCCTCACTTCCATCCCACCTCCCAAAGCATTCATATATTTTTCCAGTTTGGGTAACAGCACTTCACTAAATTTCTTATAGTACTTAACTGTATAGCCATCCGGGCCTGGGCTTCCCCCCCCCCCCCTGTACTTCTTAATGCTGTTTTAATTTCTTCCTGGGAAATTTCCACGTCCAAGGAGTTCAACTGTGCTTCACTTAGTTTTGGTAATCCCGCGTTTTTTAAATATATCATCTTTTTTTCATTAATTCCCTCTTGAGCTTCTTTTAGAGGACCTTGGGGACTAATATTATATAACTTTCTATAATACTCCGTAAACACTTTAATAATCTCTTTAGTTGAGTGTGCCAACTCCCCCTTAGGACTTTTTATCTTTTCTATATAGTTCCTATTTTTCTTTTTATTCAAAGCTCTCATTAGATATTTTCCTGGTCTATCTCCCCATCTATATCTCTCATTTAAAACCCTGTTGTATACTCTTCTCTTCTCCTCGTCCATCAACCTCTCTAGCTCATCTTTTTTATCCATTAACTTCTGTCTTGTATCTTTTGTTATCTTCTTTTTATGGATCTGCTCCAGGTCCAGTATTTCTTTTAGAAGCCCACTGACCCTCTCTCTTCTTTCTTTTTTCTTCCTTGCTCCTGCCGCAATCAAGATTCCTCTTATAAAAACCTTGTGACTTTCCCAAACTGTAGCCATCGATACTTCCTCTGTTTCGTTCTCCTTAAAATAGACCTTAATCTCTTTCTCGATTTTCTGGGCTAAATCCTCATCCAGAAGAAGAGCCTCATTTAACCTCCACCCCAATCCTCCAGTCAATCTTCTTCCCCATCCCATTTTCATTACGACCGGGGCATGATCCGAGAACGTTCTTGTCTCTATATCAATTTTAACCAGATGTTCTATAAGTTGATGGTCTATTAAGATGTAATCTAATCTTGAGTACGTCTCATGTGCATTAGAGAAGAAGGTATAGTCTCTGTCTTTCATATGCATTATTCTCCAGGTGTCCACTAGTTGATACTCATGCATCACTCTCCTCAGAGCTCTCAGAGACCTACTCCCCTCTCTTTGCACAGAGGAGGTATTATCCTTTTGTGGGTCCATACAGAAATTTAAGTCTCCTGCAACTATCAATCGCCCTTTTTTAAATTCCATTAATTTTTTCAACAGACCCTTCATATACATCTCCGGGTTTTTATTGGGGCAGTATATATTGGCTAAAGTACACTCAATCCCCTGAAGTTTACCTTTTAAGAATAAAAATCTCCCCTCCGGATCGGTTCTTCTGTCCTCTAGCTCAAATCTCATATTCTTTGCCAAACCTATTGCAACCCCTTTTGCTCTTTTAATTGGAGAGTCTGCGTAATACCATATTGGATAGTATTTAGATTTCAATTTCACATTTGCCTCTATCTCAAAGTGCATCTCCTGTAAAAATACCACTGATGTTGCCCTATGATGTAACTCCTTAAACAACTTAAATCTCTTCCCTGGACAACTCAACCCGTTCACATTATAGGTTATAAACTGTATTTCTTCCATCCTTCCCAGTTCACTCCATTGCTCTTCCAAATTGCCTCTTCCTCTTTACCCCTACTGTCATGCAGAGTGTTAACCCAGTACCTCCTCCCCTCCCTCCCTCCAACCCAGCTCCCATCCCTCCCCTCCCCCCATCCCTCGATCTTTTTTTCCCCCCTACCCATATTTAGGCTTGAATACTGCCTATAAACCATTTGTGGATCAATTTCCACCACTGATTTGATGCTTTGGGCGTAAGCTCCACCCATGGCCAGCTAGCCTCTCCCTCGACCTCCCCAGATCCCCTCTCTCTATCCACAGGAAAATACAAAAATCTTTACTTCCCCCCTCAACTGAAGTTCCCGCGGGATTACCATTTCAACAAAGGTGGGGCCTGGGGGGTCGAGAGAGATAGAAGAGAGGGAAAAGAGAGAAAAAAAAAATAGTCCTCTTTTCTTGTATCTTCTGTTTCCCTTCTTTCTTCTTCTTCCCAGCCCACTATCGCCAATCTTTGCAGTTTCAGTCTGTCACAGAAATCCCTCAGGTCCTCCGGGTATCTCAAATATGCTGTTACGCCATTTTTCCAGCCAATTAAACAAGCTGGGGTACCCCATCTATACTGAACGTTCTGTTTTCTCATTTGTTCCAACAAGGATCTCAGGGATCTCTTCCTCCATAGGGTCTCTGGTGTTAGGTCCGCATAAATTTGGATATTTAAGTCTCCATACTTAATTAATGATTAGAGATGAGCGAATCGAACCAGGCGAACCGGAATTCGATACGAATTTCAGAAAATTTTCGATTCGCGGCGAATCCGAAATTTTGCCTACTTCGGGTGCGCGAATCAAAATTTTCCCGATCAGCCGGCAAAAGTGTCCCTGCAGAGAGCTCCGCTATTTCTGACATTTCTAAGACAGTTCCTTCACATGTACAGCGGTTGAAACATTGTATCTATTAGTTTCCATTTAGGATACAGATGTTTCAACCGCTGTACATGTGAAGGAGCTGTCAGAGAACTGTCAGAAATAGAGGAACTCTGCACATACACTTTTTGCCGGTTTGGAATTCTTATTTTCATCCTACTTCTTTTTCTTCTTCTTCTTCATCCTCATCCTCATCCTCAGAAGAAGAAGAGGATGAGGATGAGGATGAAGAAGAAGAAGAAGAAGAAGTAGGATGAAAATAAGAATAATTCCAAGCCGGCAAAAAGAGTATGTGCAGAGTTCCTCTATTTCTGACAGTTCTCTGACAGCTTCTTCACATGTACAGCGGTTGAAACATCTGTATCCTAAATGGAAACAAATAGATACAATGTTTCAACCGCTGTATGGAGTGAGTGTCCCAGAACTGTCATAAATAGTCTATTTCTGACAGTTCTATGACATTCCCTCCATACAGCGGTTGAAACCGCTGTATGGAGTGAATGTCCCAGAACTGTCAGAAATAGACAGAAACTGTCACAGAACTGTCCTTCTTCTCATCCTTCTCCTTATCCTTCTTCTCATCCTTCTCCTTCTTCTCATCCTTCTCCTTCTCCTTCTTCTCATCCTTCGCCTTCTTCTCATCCTTCTTCTCATCCTTCTTCTCATCCTTCTCCTTCTTCTCATCCTTCTCCTTCTTCTCATCCTTCTCCTTCTCCTTCTTCTCATCCTTCTCCTTCTTCTCATCCTTCTCCTTCTCCTTCTTCTCATCCTTCTCCTTCTTCTCATCCTTCTCCTTCTCCTTCTTCTCATCCTTCTCCTTCTTCTCATCCTTCTCCTTCTTCTCATCCTTCTCCATCTTCTCATCCTTCTCCTTCTCCTTCTTCTCATCCTTCTCCTTCTGCTTCTCCTTCTCCTTCTTCTCATCCTTCTCTTTCTTCTCATCCTTCTCCTTCTTCTCATCCTTCTCCTTCTTCTCATCCTTCTCCTTCTTCTCATCCTTCTTCTCATCCTTCTCCTTCTTCTCATCCTTCTCCTTCTTCTCATCCTTCTCCTTCTTCTCATCCTTCTCCTTCTTCTCATCCTTCTCCTTCTCCTTCTTCTCATCCTTCTCCTTCTCCATCTTCTCATCCTTCTCCTTCTCCTTCTTCTCATCCTTCTCCTTCTCCTTCTCCTTCTTCTCATCCTTCTCCTTCTCCTTCTTCTCATCCTTCTCCTTCTCCTTCTTCTCATCCTTCTCCTTCTTCTCATCCTTCTCCTTCTCCTTCTTCTCATCCTTCTCCTTCTTCTCATCCTTCTCCTTCTTCTCATCCTTCTCCTTCTTCTCATCCTTCTCCTTCTCCTTCTTCTCATCCTTCTCCTTCTCCTTCTCCTTCCTCATCTCCAAGGGCATTTAAATTAAAGGTACAGTGTTCTGCACTAATTTAAAGGCTCTCTGAAGCCTAGAAACCCTTTTTATAAGTCATCTTCGTAGCGAAAAAATTCGCATCGAATCAAATTTCTTCCTGGAATTCGCCGAATCAGCCGAATCGAATTTTTGAATACTTCGCTCATCTCTATTAATGATCTTCCTTTAATTTTCCTCCATATCTCCTCTTTGACCCCAAATTTTTGGAACTGGACCACTGTATCTCTTGATCTTTCCTTCTCCGCAGCTTGATTAAACTTTCCTATTCTAAACACTCCATCCAGTTTAATCCCGTCTGTTTCAGGTCTGTCTCTTATGGAGTTTAGAATTTTTACAACTAGGTCATATAGTGATTCCCCTTTTACTTGCTCTGGAATTCCTCGAACTCTAAGGTTACATCTTCTTTCTTTATTTTCTTGAACTTCCATCCTATAGAGCAATTTTTTCTGGGTATTCTCCAAGTAAGTTATTTTTTTCTCTAGATTATCTATGGTTTGGGCCTGGTTTTTAACTTTATCCTCTGTTTCTTCCACTCTCGATAGCAGGTGTCCTAGATCATTCCGCACAACTGTCATTTCTTGCTTTATCATTTTTTCCAAATTTTTAAACATTTCTATCATCTCCTTTTTATTTGGTGCTTGTAGTTCACCGTCCAATTCCCTTTTTTCCAAGCCCTCTGTTGTTAGGCGGCCACAGCTACCGTTCATACCCATTGATAATCTAGGACTGTTTCCCAGAGAAATGTCCATTTCCCCTTTTGCGCTTGCGCCTTGGGCCCTTTCTGGCGTAATATTTCCTTGCGATGTAAATTTCTTTATCGTACCTGTTTGAGACCCTTTGGGCCCTGTTCCCTTAGGACCTTTGTTCTTCATTTCCTCTAAATCTCTGATTTCTTCTCTTATTCTCAAAATGGAATTATATCAGTCCTTTAATTTATACACCAGACAAAACAAGCTGTTTTCCCTTATATTTATACTCTCCTAGAACACCTGGAGCTCTTCTCATCTTCTCTTTCTTAACCCAGGGAATCCTCCCCTCCTCTCCTTCACCCCTAGATTTCCCATATCACTCGGGGTTCCCCCATACGATAAGTCCCCAACAGCTCTCACTCACCCATCTTCTCCAAGCAGTGGCTCCGAGCTTAAGGGATAGGGCTTTCGCAGCAGCTCAGTCCAAGGGGGGATTCCTCTGGGTTTCACTCCTCTCCTCGTGCCCTTTGTCCAAGATCTTCACCAGAAAGAAGGGTAATTCTCTTCACTCTATTGGGTCACCAGACCCAGGATCCTTCCCTCAAGAGTCCTCCGCAGTCGGGCCCCCACTCCCAGCAACATCACTCCAATCATGTAGTGCAGGGGAGAGCCGGCGTGTCACTGCCGCTCTGACAGGGAGCCGGCCAGCGTCTCTGCCTCCCAGTAGTGCTTTGCGGCGAGCAGCGTGCTTACACCGCCCTGCTTCGATTCCCGGCAACCCGACAGCTGCACTGGAATTGCCGCAGCAAGTTCTTCTCCCGGAGGTCCGTGCCCGCTCTCCTCTCCCTTCACCACGCCAGTCTCTCCCCACTTGGAGCCCTCCTCAGTCAGGTAGGGCTTCTCTTCATGAGGGTCTCGGGAGGGTCAGTTTGGAGGTTATCGGAGAGCACTCACATCGTGCTCTCCGTCGCCGCCATGTTTAGGCTCTGCCCTCTGTATGTGAAATGGTTTGATACAGGAATGTTATACTATGTGATTTTAGAGAATGTCACTTTTTGTCATTTTCGAATTTCCCGCCGTTCCGTCCCCCGTACATCCTTTACGTCCCGATGCTCGCAGGGGATGGAACCCAGAAGACAGATGCCGGCATCCGCCGAATTACATTGCCAGGGACACTGCAGGAGGGACATCGCAGGAGCGCAGGACAAGGTAAGTGTACATTGCATGCAATCCATACAGTATATTGAGCAGATAATTCCATGGTGCAGTCCAATCTTCAAGTGATTCCCTCCCAGCAGGGGCAGACTAACCATTTGAGCACTCAGGCACTGCCTGAGGGCCCGGGGTCAGTAGGGGGCCCCATGAAATGCCCCTGTTACCTTTTTTATAGGCTTTTTTGGGTGTGCTTTGAGTGTGGGCAAGGACACAGGGGCCCCATGATCCCCTATTGCCCCGGGGGCCCCATGAGTTGTCAGTCCGCCCCTGCCTCCCAGGCAGGGGTGGACTGACCATTTGGGCTCTCGGGCACTGCTCGAGGGCCTGGGGTCAGTAGGGGGCCCCATGAGATGCCCCTGGTACCTTTCATAGGCTTTTCTGGGTGTGGTTTGAGTATGGGCAAGGACACAGGGGCCCCATGATCCCCTATTGCCCGGGAGCCCCATGAGCTGTCAGTCCGCCCCTGCTCCCAGGAGCATCATCTTAAAGATTATTATCCACAAATATATCCCGAGTGGAAGTAGACTCACCAAATGGAGATGACCAGTTACCTGAATACGCTGGTCATACAAATGCTGTTATTGAAACCACTACTGGTCTCCTTCCTCCACAGGCTTTGGCTTTTATTATCTTCATAAATATTCAAGGCAGATGGGATCAGAGGGTAAAACCAATGTCTTAAAAGAAATAGAATTCATTGAGTATAATCACCCACAAACACAGTCCTTCACCCAGCATGAAGGATAAAAGGTCCAGTGTTGTACAAGAGAAGTTCACCACTCGCTCCAACCTTGATTGACCTGAATTTGTGAAGGGTTTATTTAAATTTTTGTTTTCTTTTTATTTTGTTAGGAAATACATTACAGTCCTGAACCCAATAACCTTTATTCGGTGTATGAGAGCCCGAAATTTGAAGAGGAGCCTGTTTATTTGGAAGAGGAGCCTGATTATTTGGTAGAGGAGCCGGTCTATTTTGAAGAGGAGTCTGATTCTTTCGAAGAAGACTCTATTTATGAGAACACATGAGTTTTCCAGAAGATATCTCGAGAATGCTTAGGTGGATTAGAAATGTACAATGTGACTTTCATACATAGGGTTCAATGATCAGTATCCATCAAAGATACTATCTGCATGTAGTTGGTAGGTTATCATTAGTTCTCTCCGCATTCATCTGGCCTTCTGTGTGTCCTCCAGATGCTATGAGGACCCTGGATACTGTGGGTACTTGAATGGAGGACCTTAAGACTGTAAGCTACACTGGGCCCAAGACAGATGTAAGAGAAATGTTGGTGTGCTTTGGAGGATGGGAAGCCTCAGGTGTCAAAATAATTGGTGTCACTAAGTATACCTTAATTTGGGGGGGGGGGGGTGCAGTGAAAAAGCAACCTGGCTTTTAGAAGGCATTCTCAATGTATATTTCATATTTACCACCGGCAACAATCATCAGGCAAAGAACCATCTTTTTCTTAAGGCTGATTTACTACTATGCCATGAATAGCCTGAATAGTCTATTGTATGTATTGAATAGACACAGGGGTGGACTGACCATTTGGAAACTCGGGCACTGCCCGAGGGCCCGGGGTCAGTAGGGGGCCCCATGAGATGCCCCTGGTACCTTTTTGATAGGCTTTGTGGAGTTTGGGCAAGGACACAGGGGCCCCATGATCCCCTATTGCCCGGGGGCCCCATGAGTTCTCAGTCCGCCCCTGAATAGACAGGGATAGTAGAGGTAAGTTACGTACACAACTGAATGACTCAGAGCCGGGATATATCCCCTCCTTCTAGCAGAAATATGCCTTTTTCTGAGTTTTCATTTAAACAGCAAGTATGTAAGTGCTGAGCTTTCTACTTGTAATTTCTGCAGTAGTGTACAACAAGCCTATATTTTGTACACCGAAAAAACAATGTGAAAACATTTTTTTATTGTTTTTAATAATAGATTTTAGATATGTTAAAGTAAGTGTGTCATGATTTTGTATATATTCTCTTTATTTATTATAGTCAGGGATAAACAAATTTTTATATTAAAAAATGGGATTTTCTCTCCTTTTTTATTCAGGTAAATAAACTATTTAGTATTACAATGTTATGTTTTATATTATCTGGACAGCTCGTGGAGCTCTGAGCTCATTTGTGTTTTGCAATTTTTCTTTACTGCATATTGTCCAGTAGCTTAAGCTTTGTACACATAAATCAGTGAATCAGGGCAGAGGCTTCATCTCCATGACTACATAGGACTCTTGTCTATACCAGGTTTCAATCAGAAACTGTCTGAAAGAAAAAAATGTCTGCCCTGCTCACATAGTGATTGATATACTATAGATATATACACTATATTGCCAAAAGTATTGGGCCAGCACTCCAAATCATGTGATTCAGGTGTTCCAATCACCTCCACAGACACAGGTGTATAAAATCAAGCCCCTGGGCAGGCAGACTGCTTCTACAAACATTGGTGAAAGAATGGGTCGCTCTCAGGAGCTCAGTGACTCCAAGCGTGGTCCCGTGATAGGTTGCCACCTGTGCAATAAGTCCATCCGTGACATTTCCTGGCTACTAAATATTCCACGCTCAACTGTTAGTGGGATTATAACAAAGTGGAAGCAACTGGGAACAACAGCAACTCAGCCACCAAGTAGTAGGCCACGTCACATGACAGAGCGGGGTCAGCACATGCTGAAGCGCACAGTGCGCAGAAGTCACCAACTGTCTGCAGAGTCAATAGCTAAAGACCTCCAAACTTGGTGTGGCCTTCAGATTAGCACAACAACAATGCGTAGAGAGCTTCATGGAATGGGTTTCCATGGCCGAGCAACTGCATCCAAGCCTTACATCACCAAGTGCAATGCAAAGCGTCGGATGCCGTGGTGTAAAGCACGCTGCAACTGGACTCTAGAGTAGTGGAGACGTGTTCTCTGGAGTGACCAATCACGCTTCTCTGTCTGGCAATCCGATGAACGTGTCTGGGTTTGGCCGTTGCCAAAAGAACAGTACTTGCCTGATTGCATTGTACCAAGTGTAATGTTTGGTGGAGGGGGGATTATGGTGTGGGGTTGCTTTTCAGGGGTTGGGCTTGGCCCCCTAGTTCCAGTGAAGGAAACTCTAAAGGCATCATCATACCAAGACATTTTCGACAATTTCATGCTCCCAACTTTGTGGGAAGTGTTTGGGGACGGCCCCTTCCTGTTCCAACATGACTGCACACCAGTACACAAAGCACGGTCCATAAAGACATGGAGGAGCCAGTTTGGGGTGGAGGAACCTGACTGGCCTGCACAGAGTCCTGACCTCAACCCCATAGAACACCTTTGGGATGAATTAGAGCGGAGACTGCGAGCCAGGCCTCCTCCCCCGACATCAGTGCCTGACCTCACAATGCTGTTCTGGAAGAATGGTCCAACCTTCCCATAGACATCCTCCTAAACCTTGTGGACAGACTTCCCAGATGGGTTGAAGCTGTTATAGGTGCAAAGGGCGGGGCCAACTCAATATTTAACTATATACATATATATATATATATAAAACATAACTGAATTCATAAATATAAACTGTATATTATCACCTACTGTATGTGATGACTCGGCACTGGAATATCCATAGACAAGATGTTTACCTTGATGTATTTGGTCTAAGGCAGTGGTCTCCAAATGGTGGCCCTTTGCTTGCCTTTATCTGGCCCTTGGGGCTCTATTCTTTTCACTGACACCAATGATAGGACGCTACTCCTCCCCTAATACTAAACATGGGGCACTATTTCTCCCACTGACACCAGGACATTTTCTACTCCCATTGGCCACAGTCCAACCCCCTAAGGTCTGAAGGACAGTAAACTGGCCCATTGTTTAGAAAGTTTGGAGACCCCTGGTCTAAAATATCAAGCATAATATAATTTAGAGATAAAATGGAAATAAGACTAGAATACCAGAAAGAGCTATATATAATAATATAATATATTTATTAATTTTGTCTGATAAAAAATTTAGAAAAAAATAGTCAAATATAACCAAGCTATGATTTCCTCCCTGTCTATCTCTATGCAGACTAGACTCCTGTCTAGTACAGGTCTGATCTATCAAAAGGACCCTTTAGAGCAGTGGTTCTCAACCTGTGGGTCGTGATCCCTTTGGGGGTCGAATGACCCTTTCACAGGGGTCGCCTAAGACCATCGGGAAAACACATATTTCCGATGTGTAATGAGCAGCTACTGTGTTGAAAGCAACTACTGTGTTGAAAGCAGCTACTGTGTTGAAAGCAGCTACTGTGTTGAAAGCAGCAGTATTGGAGGTAAAACGACACTTCATGAATTAGAATTACTGGGTAAATAATTTTATGGTTGGGGGTCACCACAACATGAGGAACTGTATTAAAGGGTCGCGGCATTAGGAAGGCTGAGAACCTCTGCTTTAGAGAGTAACATGGGTTTGGCTTTTAACATTGCTGCACATTGATTTTTTTTCATCTACCTTCAAGAGATATCTTCCCATGTTTCCAAATCTCACTGCAAACGTTCTTAGACTCTTTGTAGGGAGGTTATGGAAAATGAGCCGTTTCCCTCACAAGCTTTTTTTTCAATTTCCTTTACATTCTTGCATTAAAATACTATTTAAAATGATTAAAAATATTATTTAAAGTTTACATAAAGCCATTTTCACACTGAAATGTGTGTCCTCTCCTTCCAGCTGTGAAGACTCCAAACTTCTCTATCTCCCATCATGTTCAGTCCCCGGTGACAATGGTCACCAGTACAAAAAGAGAAGGTGGATCTACCAGCAAGGAAACAGACAGCTAAAAAAAACCTGACAAGGATTTGCACACTTGACATTTTTACAGCAGCTGTTTTTATTATTTCAGGTACTTACAGTGGGGATCGAAAGTTTGGGCACCCCAGCTAAAAATTTGTATTCATGTGCATAAAGAAGCCAAGGAAAGATGGAAAAATCTCCAAAAGGCATCAAATTACAGATTAGACATTCTTATAAAATGTCAACAAAAGTTAGATTTTATTTCCATCATTTACACTTTCAAAATAACAGGAAAAAAAAAATGGCGTCTGCAAAAGTTTGGGCACCCTGCAGAGTTAATATCTTGTACTGCCCAGCTGGGGTGCCCAAACTTTCGATCCCCACTGTATATAGTTCCATCAATTTACATATATATTGTACATTCACATCAGTCCCTAACCCTCAAGGGGCGTACAATCTAAGGTCCCTAACTCACATTCATACATACACATACTAGGGACAATTTACACAGCACTTTACATATATATTGTACATTCACATCAGTCCCTAACCCTCAAGGGGTGTACAATCTAAGGTCCCTAACTCACACATTCATACATACACATACTAGGGACAATTTAGACAGGATTCAATTCACCTACCAGCATGTCTGGAGAGTGGGAGAAAACCAGAGTACATAGAGGAAACCCACACAGTCACAGGGAGAACATGCAAACTCCAGGCAGGTGGAGCTGTGGCTGGGATTCAAACCAGCAACCCTAGTACTGCCAGGCAGAAGTGCTAACCATTTAGCCTCTGTGCCACCCACAGTTTTTAACCTTTGATGTTTTTTTTCTACAGCCAGTAACCACCCCAGCATGTTATCCTATGTGTCCATACATACATAGACTGTAATCAACGTTTTTTGGCTGGAAAAAAAAAACCCAGGACTAGTGGGTTTCTATAGAAGTTTTTTTATTTGTAAAAATTCTCTAACGCTGAAAAACGAGGCAAAATGCGGTAAAACACAGTAAAACACTGCAAATTGGCATTTTTGGACTTTTTTTACCAAAAAAGGGGGGGTAAAAAAAATGCTAAAAAATGCAATCGCAGAAAAACACGGGAAAACACAGCTAATCGCGGCAAAATGCCGCTAAATACTAATGCAAATAAAAGCTAAAAAATTCACGTTTTTAACGTGACTTTACACAGCTAACGTTACCAGCGTTAGCAAAACGTTCCCCCAGTGTGCATGAGGACTAACATTCCAAACGTATAACTGAAAAAAGAAAAGTCTTGGCTTTCAGTACAATTTAAAGGAGAATTAATTTTTGCCAAAGAAAATAAACAAGTCATAAACAGTATTTAAAATCTGACAAATATCCAAACCTGTACTATGTACAAAACTAAAGAAAGGAAAATCAATGTAGACTCCAGTGAGCCTTTAGAGTAATTCCATTATGAGCTATGGAATTTTTATCTCTGAGTAGTCTGTATCGGATTGTTCTGCTTTGTCCGTGGACACCCCTTTGGAGAACTTTACCGATGAATAATTAAGATCCTCCTCAGCAGAGGGGCAATTTTCCTAAAATAGGAAAGAAGATAACAAAAAATGTAAACAATAAAAAACAAGGTTTATAGCAGAAAACAAAATAACAAATTGTGTTCAATGTTCAATGTGATTTTTTTATTTAAACAAAAATGTATTTTATTTATTTATTTAAAAAAAAAAAATAATAATAATATTTCAGCTTACCAATTCTTAAATGTGGTGACTGCATTAGTTTGCACTTTCTAGAAAAATTTACAGTGAAAATAACTTTTTCCTCAAGAACAGAAAATGCCAAAATATTGCAGCTTACCAATTCTTAGGTGTGGTGGCTGCATTCATTTTCACTTTGTGAAAAGAACATTTTTGCTCTTGTCACTACCTGTGAACGCACAAAGAACCTTATATAAAACTACTAGTCCCACCAATTCCCTATGTAATGGAAATGAACAAAGGAAAACCTCTACACCTCCTCCCTTGGCCAACCCATACACTCTCACGGCTTCAACTACCACCTATATGCCGACGACACACAAATCTATCTCTCAACCCCCCCACCTCACCCCCTCAGTCTCTGCCCGAATCACACACCTACTGAGCGACATATCTGACTGGATGTCGCTCCACTTCCTTAAACTGAACCTCTCCAAGACCGAGTTTCTTGTCTTCCCCCCAGCCCGGACACCACCCCCCATTGACTTCTTCTCCACTCTTCCTACCACTCCATCCCCCACAGCTATCTCCTCCTGTGCCACCATCCCCTCCCTCCTAGATTGTAAGCTTGAAAGAGCAGGGCCCTCGAACCCCTCATGTTTTGCATTGTATTGGTATTGTTCTGTCACATGTTCTGTCCCCCTTTGTAATGTACAGCGCTGAGCGAACTATCGGCGCTTTATAAATACTGTATAATAATAATAATGTTTAAAGTTCAGCCCATATGACAACCATGGCTCCTTCCATACAAACAATGGATAAATTAGTGTAAAAAAGAAAGGACAGCAGGATACTCAATAGAGAAGATGGGACTTTCAGGGTGCATGAACACGAATACAAACCATATTAAAAAGTTATATAATTTGTATTTCGTATTTTTGTAAAAAACACAAAAGGAAAAAAATACAGAAATATAAAAACTATTTCAGTACTAAAAGTAAAACGGAGATTCAAACTTGGTTATGTAATTGTAGTTACTCCCTACATGTTTCGCCCTCACGGGCTTCTTCAGGGGAGATTTTTTTTTAAGAAAATTCTACCGCCGAGGCAGTCTAGAGCTATATCTAAGAAAAATTATACAAAGGACAGGCGGTGTGTTGTTTGCAGGATCAGTAGATAAAAATGAAGAAAATAAAAACCTGAAAAAAAGAAAACTAATCACAACATCTAATGACTGGTAAGCTACAGCATTTCACATTGTTTTGTTTTTGGCTTTAGATAAATTTTAGTCCACCAACCTTGGGTTTTTCCTTTTCGACTTTTGCATATAAATGGCTCATGTCATCTGGTGGAACTTCCTGGGGTGACGGAATTTGTGTAGAGCACTCAGCATCTGACTTTGTTGTTGGCTGTTCTCTATTAAAAAAAAAAAAAAAAATCTCTGAATATTAAAGTAGTCTTGCCGCTCATCTAATAATCTACTCTTGCTATCTTTTTGACACTACAGCCCTTGGATAATGAGGTCCTCCTTATGTTAGCCTATGCCACAGGTGTCAAACTGGTGGTCCTCCAGCTATCTCATGAGGCATTGCAAGATTGAGTTACAAGCATGACTTCCAAAGGCAGAGGCATGATGGGACTTGTAGTTTCTCAACAGCTGGAGGGCCGCCAGTTTGATACCCCTGACCTATGCCATCTACTAGTGATTACTTATATTCCCAGTCCTAGCTCTCTTCGGTTGTCTTCCACATCATTACTTCCTCTCTTCTCTGGTTTTTCTGCTTTCTTCTTCCTCCTGGGTTCTCCAAAAATGTTTTTTTCTGTTAAAGTGACCCTTCACCTAATTTTTTTCTTTGCCTAATTTTTTTGCAGGGAAAAATTAAAAGTTCAATAACCCTCCCCCTATTCACCAGCATATACTCCTCTCCCCCTCTCTGTTCCACACCAAGACCAGGTGACTATAGTGCTTCGTAAATGCAAAACTAGGCTTGTCCAAGATGGCTATGAATGGGGCCCAACACAAAATTGCAAACTTTCTTAGAATGTTGATTTTTTTTTTTTAGGGGAATTTTTTGTAAAATTGCATTTACACATAGAGAACACATGCGGCCAATGAAGAATTTGTCAGTGTCTCTTTACTGGACTTTTATAAGTTGTATTTTCCCAAAGACCAGGTGGATATAGCTCTTTGTAAACTCTAAACAAGGATTCTCCAAGATGGCTATGAATGGGGCCCAACACAAAATTGCAAACTTATTTAGAGTGCTCATAAAAGTGATACAGCGCAAATAATACAAATAAAAATGTGAAAAATGATATACTAAAGTCCAACAAAATTGGTGTCTAACCACCTTACGTGAGTGTAAGGAAGGTTTTTTTTGGCACTTTATATATAGTTTTTATCGTTATATAGTAATATATCATTGGCATCTTTTCTTTTATGTTTTATCGCTATATGTGGAAATATCTGGGAAGGAGAGTCAGTGAGAAATCGCTTAAAGAGTATTACAACTTCTGAGGATACCACACCCCACCTGCAGTCTTTTTGTCTCTTAAAGCTATATTAGCTCAAGAATTCACAGTATTTGGTGAGTGTGGATCAAATTTTTATTCACTGAAGATGTGAGCATGCTGGAAAATTTATGAAGTTTGAGTTACAGTTCTAGAAAAAATATTTTCACAAATTTATGGGACATTGGATTTTAATTTGGGGCTTTTGCTGGACTTTAATATATACTTTTTCACATTTTTATTTGTATTATTTGTGCTGTATCACTTCTATGAGTATATTTTGATGTTTAGTCAATTTCTGAACAGCAGCATTTATTTTTTATTTATTCCTTTGGCGCATTTATTCCTTTGGCGGGATTAAATCAGGCGGTGAGGAGGCAACATATCTCCTCCTCACCACCTGTCAAACACACTTGGATTGCTTTACAGAGGAGCAGCAGTGCCTGCTGCACTTGTGAATGATCCCTTAGTTGTATCCGGAACCAGCACCCTTAGGGCTCAAAATCTTATTATGAAGTGAAAAAAATGCTGCGCTACGTGAAACAATTGCACAATTCCTATATATATCAAAAAGCAAAGTGAAAAATTAAATAAAAATTTAAATATAACATTGTTGAAAAAAATTATGAAATAAATTCTATATACTGTATATACACCGTGTTTCCCTGAAAATAAGACACTGTCTTATATTTTTTTTTGGCTCAAAAAAACACACTAGGTCTTATTTTTTAAATATCCAGGTGTGGACAGGGGGTGCAGAGGTGAGCTGCAGGCAGTTGTGGATGAGGGTTACTATGGAGAGGGCCGGCTGATGACAGTTGTGAGCTGCAGTCAGGTGTTGCAAGGGTGACTTGACAGGGGAGTTTCAGACAGGGTGCAGATATGAGCCACAGACAGGGTGCAGGGGTGAGTTGCAGACAGGGAGATGCAGAGGTGAGCTGTGGCCAGGGGGGTGCAGAGCTGAGCTGTGACCAGGGGGTGCAGAGCTGAGCTGTGGCTGGGGGGGTGCAAAGATGGGTTGCAACTCAGCTCACCTCTGCACCCCCCCAGCCGCAGCTCACCTATGCACCCTGTCTGCAACTCACCTGACTCAATTTACCTCTGCAACACCTGACTGCAGCTCACCTTTGCACATCTCCCCCTCCCCCTCCACTGCCATCATATGGTTAGCTAGCTTTGCAAAACACAGCTGTCAGCAGCCGGCCCCTCTATATGGTAACTCCCGTTTCGGGTCCTATCTTCCCACACAGTGCACCAAGTGCACTTACTCACCGCTCCGCCTCTTCCCCACTGACCGGTGATCACCCCTGGGGCATTGGCTTCCATGCATTAGGCTGCAGGAGGAGATGCCCCGCCCCTAAACACACTGCATACTGCACCCGCAGATATCAGTTCCTTCCCTGTCCCACAGTGAGTACAGAGGTAGGGGGGTTCTGTGGGAGCGGACGGTGAGTACAGAGGTAGGGGGGTTCTGTGGGAGCGGACGGTGAGTACAGAGGTAGGGAGGTTCTGTGAGAGCGGATGGTGAGTACAGAGGTAGGGAGGTTCTGTGGGAGCGGATGGTGAGTACAGAGGTAGGGAGGTTCTGTGGGAGCGGATGGTGAGTACAGAGGTAGGGGGGTTCTGTGGGAGCGGATGGTGAGTACAGAGGTAGGGGGGTTCTGTGGGAGCGGATGGTGAGTACAGAGGTAGGGGGGTTCTGTGGGAGCGGATGGTGAGTACAGAGGTAGGGAGGTTCTGTGGGAGCGGATGGTAAGTACAGAGGTAGGGGGGTTCTGTGGGAGCGGATAGTGAGTACAGAGGTAGGGGGGTTCTGTGGGAGCGGATGGTGAGTACAGAGGTAGGGGGGTTCTGTGGGAGCGGATGGTGAGTACAGAGGTAGGGGGGCTCTGTGGGAGAGGATGGTGAGTACAGAGGTAGGGAGGTTCTGTGGGAGCGGATGGTGAGTACAGAGGTAGGGGGGTTCTGTGGGATGGATGGTGAGTACAGAGGTAGGGGGGTTCTGTGGGAGCGGATGGGGAGTACAGAGGTGGGGAGGTTCTGTGAGAATGGATGGTGAGTACAGAGGTAGGGGGGCTCTGTGGGAGCGGATGGTGAGTACAGAGGTAGGGGGGTTCTGTGGGAGCGGATGGTGAGTACAGAGGTAGGGAGGTTCTGTGGGAGCGGATGGTGAGTACAGAGGTAGGGAGGTTCTGTGGGAGCGGATGGTAAGTACAGAGGTAGGGGGGTTCTGTGGGAGCGGATAGTGAGTACAGAGGTAGGGGGGTTCTGTGGGAGCGGATGGTGAGTACAGAGGTAGGGAGGTTCTGTGGGAGCGGATGGTGAGTACAGAGGTAGGGGGGCTCTGTGGGAGAGGATGGTGAGTACAGAGGTAGGGAGGTTCTGTGGGAGCGGATGGTGAGTACAGAGGTAGGGGGGTTCTGTGGGAGCGGATGGTGAGTACAGAGGTAGGGGGGCTCTGTGGGAGCGGATGGTGAGTACAGAGGTAGGGGGGTTCTGTGGGATGGATGGTGAGTACAGAGGTAGGGGGGCTCTGTGGGAGCGGATGGTGAGTACAGAGGTGGGGAGGTTCTGTGGGAGTGGATGGTGAGTACAGAGGTAGGGGGGTTCTGTGAGAGCAGATGGGGAGTACAGAGGTAGGGGGGTTCTGTGGGAGCGGATGGTGAGTACAGAGGTGGGGAGGTTCTGTGAGAGTGGATGGTGAGTACAGAGGTAGGGGGGCTCTGTGGGAGCGGACGGTGAGTACAGAGGTAGGGGGGTTCTGTGGGAGCGGATGGTGAGTACAGAGGTAGGGAGGTTCTGTGGGAGCGAATGGTGAGTACAGAGGTAGGGGGGCTCTGTGGGAGCGGATGGTGAGTACAGAGGTAGGGAGGT
The DNA here is from genome assembly GCF_062004578.1 of Staurois parvus. Taxonomy (NCBI): domain Eukaryota; kingdom Metazoa; phylum Chordata; class Amphibia; order Anura; family Ranidae; genus Staurois; species Staurois parvus. The sequence continues at coordinate 1,878,720 of NW_028319909.1, read as the reverse complement.
TCTGTGGGAGCGGATGGTGAGTACAGAGGTAGGGGGGCTCTGTGGGAGCGGATGGTGAGTACAGAGGTAGGGGGGTTCTGTGGGAGCGGATGGTGAGTACAGAGGTAGGGGGGTTCTGTGGGAGCGGATGGTGAGTACAGAGGTAGGGGGGCTCTGTGGGAGCGGATGGTGCTTTCACTTCAGTCGCGCTTCTGTGTTTATAAGGGACAGTAGATATGGGTGAGCGCAGGGCCAGTGCCGGAGGTGGTGGAATGGCGTTCCGCCATGTTTCAGCTGAAAAAAATCCCTGATCACAACTAGGTCTTATCTTTGGCGTAGGTCTTATACTTTAGCAATTCCCAAAAATAGCACTATGTCTTATTTTAGGGGAAACAGGGTATATACATATATATATATATAAAACAAACAAGGACCACAAAATATATATATATATAAAAACAAGGACTACACAAAAAAATCAAAAAGTCTTTTGTAAGTATGAATCAAACAAAAGTCATTCAAAAACTCAAGTTCCATCAATAAAGTGTCTTTCAGTGATCCCTCCTTTGGATAATGAAAATATGTGCAGCTGCCACAAATTCCCGTGTAAAAACATCCTCCATATATCTGCTCACGCAGTGTGACCGCACATTATACAATGTTATGGTCTAACTGCACTTTTGGTCCCATTTGCTGCTGAGATGCTGCCATCTAGTGTCTAATCAGTACATCACTGGATCTTCATCATACCTGGTGCAATATACACCTCCGGAACATGAGTGCATTTCTTATGCATTAAATGATGAATAAAAGTTTAAAAAAATAAATCACAATGTGGAGTTCATTTTAATGAGAAATACGGCTGATAGAAAGACGCTCATCAGGAGGGAGCTTACTTTGGAGTCTTCATTCAGCAAGCTGATCTTCTGAGTCCATATGGGACCAAAAATGCAGTCAGACCGTAACATTGTATAATGTGCATGAGGTGAGCAGATATATGGAGGAGGATGTCTTTGCATGGGAATTGATGACAGATGCACATATTTTTCGTTATCCAAAAGAGGGATCCAAAGACTTGAGTTTTTGAATGACTTTCGTTTGATTCATACTTACAAAATACGTTTTGATTTTTTTTGTGTGGTTCTCTATATATACAATAATAATAATAATTTTAATATATATATATATATATATATATATTTTTTTTTTTTTTTTTTTTTTTTTTTTTAAATAATACTTTTTTTCAACAATTTTATTTTTTTTTTTTAATGTAATTTTTCACTTTGCTTTTTGACATTTGGCATTTTTTTCACTTCATAATATGATTGTAAAATTTGCCCCACTGAGATGTGGGTTGTGTGCACTAGCGGCTACAGTATCTATACGTCACCATTTAATTTGTTTTGTTTTCATTAGTCATAGTTTGCTCTTGAGTTATTCAATTTATTTCCTTTACATATAAAGATAGGGTGTGGTAAAATGCTGCAGTTGAGTCACGGTTTTACTGCCCCCAAGCCTTACCGCCTTTAGCTGCTGAGGCAGTAGCCAAATATTTATAGATGTCGCAGCAGGAATGACACCCCCTGTTGCTTTTGGTGGGTGCTACCACCTCTTATTAAATAAATGGGGTCACTCTTCAAGCTTCCTTCAACTGCATGCTTCTGCTGGGTCCAAAGGGTTAAAGCAGGTGGTGAGAAAGCAACACACCACTGCATTCACTATATCTGGTCTCCCCGGACCCTGCATTCACTATATCTGGTCTCCCCGGACCCTGCATTCACTATATCTGGTCTCCCCAGACCCTGCATTCACGATATCCGCTCTCCCCGGACCCTGCATTCACTATATCTGGTCTCCCCGGACCCCGCATTCACTATATCCCGTCTCCCCGGACCCTGCATTCACTATATCTGGTCTCCCCGGACCCTGCATTCACTATATCCTGTCTCCCCGGACCCTGCATTCACTATATCTGGTCTCCCCGGACCCCGCATTCACTATATCCGGTCTCCCCAGACCCCGCATTCACTATATCCTGTCTCCCTGGACCCTGCATTCACCATATCTGGTCTCCCTGGACCCTGCATTCACTGTATCTGCTCTCCCTGGACCCTGCATTCACTATATCCGGTCTCCACGGACCCTGCATTCACTATATCTGGTCTCCCCAGACCCTGCATTCACGATATCCGCTCTCCCCGGACTCTGCATTCACTATATCCGCTCTCCCCGGACTCTGCATTCACTATATCTGCTCTCCCCGGACCCTGCATTCATTATACAGTATCTGGTCTCCCCGGAGCCTGCATTCACTATATCCACTCTGCCCGGACCCTGCATTCAATATATCCAGTCTCCCACAGTACACACAACATGGAAATGCAATTAGTTCAGTGAATATAAATTGCTAAATACCTTTTCTCATCAGCAGTATATAGCAGTCTTGTGACTTCTATCAGTGTTCAGCCAAGCGCTAGCTAAAGCTTGTAGAAGGAGTTTTCTTTCTGCTCTAGGAAGATGCAAAACACCTGACCTCTGTCTGACCAGTGCTGATTGGCCCTGTGCTTATCACACGCACTCTCCCAAGGGGAAAAAAAAAAAAACTCTCTAGCAATACACACCAAACTGAGCATGTGCAAAATGCCTACTGTTTATCAGGAAATAAGAGGTGGTCACTTGAAAAAGAGGAGGAACAGAGAAGACAGGATCAAACAGCCATTTCGCAGATGATTAACCCCTTAGGTTCCACAGTGAGTATAACAAGCATGCTTTGTACTGTTGTGGGTTTAGTAACACTTTAAACCCATCATTTCAGAAGAGGTGTCTATAGGCAATGACTATCACTGATGATAAATTTGGCTTCATATGTCAACCAAAAACTTACCTTAAATAACATTTCAATAGAAGAACAACAGCAATTATGATTATCAGGAGGATAATTCCACATGTTATGCCAAAGATCCAATGACTGACTGTTAAAAAATAAAAAAATAAAGGTAAGTAAAAGTAACAATTTTGAGAAATAAATTCGGTATCCAGAACGATCGCATTTTTTTTTAGCATTTTTTGAGACAGATAAAGCTTTATTTTGGTGATATTTATTCATCACCGGGATTTTTATTTTTATATACAGTTGCAAGAAAAAGTATGTGAACCCCTTGGGATTACATGGAATTTTGCATGAATTGGGCATAAAATGTGCTCTGAACGTCATCTAAGTCACAACAATAGAAGAACACAGTCTGCTGAACATAATACTACACAAACATTAGATGTTGCCATGGTTTAATTGCACATAACATGTAAACATTCACAGTGCAGGGAGGAAAAAGTATGTGATCCTTTGATTTAATAACTGGTTGACCCTCCTTTGGCAGGAATAACCTCAACCAAACGTTTCCTGTAGTTGCAGATCAGACCTGCACAACGATCTGGAGTCATTTTGGACCACTCCTCTTCACAAAATTGTTTCAGTGTAGAAATATTCTTGGGATGTCTGGTGTGAATCGCTCTCTTAAGGTCATGCCACAGCATTTCAATCGGGTTGAGGTCAGGACTCTGACTGGGCCACTCCAGAAGGCGTATTCTGTGCTGTGGCAGCCATTGTTTTGTTGAATTACTTGTATGCTTTGGGTTATTGTCCTGTTGCATCACCCATCCTCTGCGGAGCTTCAGTTGGTGGACAGATGGTCGTACGTTTTCCTGCAAAATGTCTTGATAAACTCTGGAATTCATTTTCCCATCAATGACAACAATCCGTCCAGGCCCTGAGGCAGCAAAGCAGCCCCAAACCATGATGCTCCCTCCGCCATGTTTTACAGTGGGGATGAGGTTTTGATGTTGGTGTGCTGGGCCTTTTTTTCTCCACACCTAGTGTTGTGTGTTCTTCCCAAACAACTCAATCTTGGTGTCATCTGTCCACAGTATATTTTGCCAGTAGTGCTGTGGAACATCCAGGTGCTCTTTTGCAAACTTCAAACGTGCTACAATATTCTTTTTGGACAGCAATGGCTTCCTCCGTGGTGTCCTCCCATGTACTCCATTCTTGTTTAATGTTTTCCTTATTGTAGATGTGTCAACAAAAATGTAAGCATGTGCCAGAGATTTCTGTAGGTCTTTAGCTGACACTCTGGGATTCTTCTTTACCTCATGCAGCATTCTGCGCTGTGCTCTTGCAGTCATTTTTACAGGACGACCACGCCTAGGGAGAGTAGCAACAGTGCTAAACATTCTCCATTTGTAGACAGTCTGTCTTACCGTGGACACATGAACATCAAGGCTTTTGGAGATACTTTTGTAACCCTTTCCAGCTTCATGCAAGTCAACAATTCTTGATCATAGGTCTTCTGAGAGCTCTTTTCTGCGAGGCATGGTTCACATCAGAGAGTGCTTCTTGAAACCAGTAAACCCAAAACAGGTGTGTGTTTTTTAAGGGCAGGACAGCTGTCAGCAACACATCCAATATCATCACACTGATTGGAGTCAAGGTTGGCTCACTCCTGGCTCCAATTAGCTCTGGGAGAAGTCATTAAGCTAGGGCCTCACATACTTTTTCCTCCCTGCACTGTGAATGTTTACATGTTATGTGCAATTAAACCATGGGAACATCTAATGTTTGTGTAGTATTATGTTCAGCAGACTGTGTTCTTCTATTGTTGTGACTTAGATGACGTTCAGAGCACATTTTATGCCCAATTCATGCAAAACTCCACGTAATCCCAAGGGGTTCACATACTTTTTCTTGCAACTGTAAATGAAAAAGTAAAAAAAAAATTTAAAAAAGTGTTTTTCTTATAAAATATTGCAAATAAATAATATTTCATCATAAATCTTGGCCATACTTTATTCAGTTATCTTTTTAGTAAAAAAAATAATAACCCAAATTAGTTTATAACAAAAAATTATAATTTAAAAAAAAAAATTAAAAATTTTTTTTTTATATTATTATTTATGTTTGTTTTTTTACATACTGTCACCCTAGCAGTACAGTGTCACCATGGCGACACTGTACTACTTGTGGGGGTGATGAAGTTTTTTTTTTTATATTTACACTGATTGCGTTTACACCCATAAAGGCTGTAAAAGCAATCATTTCTCCATCTCTCTGGCTGCATTCCTGCAGCCATTAAGAAATGCTGTGTGAGCTGTGATTGGTCACAGCTTGTCACATGGTACAAGGCTGTTGTGAATAGCCCTGTACCATGTGACCTCTGTGATCATTCACAGATTTCACACGTAGTAAGCAATGATGTCAGAAGTGTACCCACCTCTGTACCCTTAACCACTTCACTAACACCCCCTTCCCTCTCTCCGACCACCACCTCCTCACGTTCTCCATCTCCCCTTCCCCTAACTCCCCCCCCCCAGTGCGCCAAACCATCACCAGCCGCAACCTCCGCAACCTGCACCCGGCCCCCCTCCACTCGGCTGCCGACCGCTTACACAACAGCATCCTTCCACTGTCATGTCCTGACCTAGCCACCACCGCGTACAACGACTCACTATCAGCTACCCTAGACTCTCTGGCACCCCTTACCACACGCAACATCAAACCCAGACCACTCCAACCCTGGCAGAACGACCACACTAAATGCCTCAAACGTCGCAGTCGTGCGCTGGAGAGACTATGGCGCAAAACCAGGTCCCCTCATGCATTCTCCCTCTACAAATCTGCCTTCCTCACCTACACCTCCTCCCTCCACGCCGCCAAGCAGGCCTACTTCGTTAACCTGATTAACACCCTCTCCACCTGCCCTCGCCGACTCTTCTCCACCTTCAACTCCCTGCTCCCCCCCCCCCTCCTCCACTCAGTACCTCACTTACCGCCCACGAGATTGCCACTCATCTCCACAATAAGATTGACGCAATCCGCAAGGACATAGTCAACTTGCAATCTACCTCCCCATCTAGCCTCCCCCCTTCCATCACCCCCTCATCTCTCCCCCCCTCTGACCTCGCAACGGCACTGCCCCCCACCACACCCAAGGCCCTGCCTACCGTAACCCCCCCATCACTGCACTCCTTCAGCCCTACTACCACTGAGGAAGTCAGCAGAGTCTTCTCAGAAGCCCGCCTCACTACCTGCCCCCTGGACCCTATCCCCTCTCAACTCCTCCGGTCACCCCCCTCTTCCCTCATCCGCTCCCTTACCCACATCTTCAATCTCTCCCTCTCTACTGGCGTCTTCCCCTCCCCCCTAAAACATGCGCACATCACCCCCATACTCAAAAAGCCCTCCCTGGACCCCACTGACCTCAACAACCTCAGACCAATTTCCCTGCTGCCACTCACTTCCAAGCTCCTTGAGCGCTTGGTCTTCGATCGCCTAAGCGCCCACCTGACTGACAGCAACCTCCTTGACCCACTACAGTCCGGCTTCCGTCCCCTACACTCCACCGAAACTGCCCTCCTCAAAATCACCAATGATCTACTAACCGCCAAAGCCAAAGGCGACTACTCTGTCCTCCTCCTCCTAGACCTCTCCGCGGCCTTTGACACAGTCGACCACCCCCTCCTCCTTAATAAACTACTCTCCCTTGGCATCAGAGACACCACTCTCTCTTGGTTCTCGTCCTATCTATCCCAACGCTCCTTCAGCGTTTCCTACAACGATACCACCTCCTCTTCCCTCCCCCTCTCTGTTGGGGCCCCCCAGGGCTCTGTCCTTGGACCCCTTCTCTTCTCCATCTACACCTCCTCCCTTGGCAAACTCATACACTCCCACGGCTTCAATTACCACCTCTATGCTGATGATACTCAAATCTACCTATCCACCCCTCACCTCACCCCCACATTCTCCGCCCGCATCACTCACCTCCTAAACGACATCTCTGACTGGATGTCTCTCCATTTCCTCAAACTCAACCTCTCCAAAACCGAGCTTCTCATCTTTCCCCCTTCCTGCGCCCCCCCCCCCATCCTTTCCGTCACTACCAACAACACCACCATCAATCCCGCCCAGCAAGCCAAGGTCCTTGGCGTCATTCTGGACTCAAACTTTTCCTTTCAACCTCATGTCAAATCACTGACAAACACATGCAGGCTCCACCTCCGGAACATCGCCAAGATACGCTCCTCCCTCACCCCAGACACCACTAAACTACTCGTACACTCCCTGATTATCTCACGCCTTGACTACTGCAACTGCCTACCCCAGTGCAGGCTCTCCCCGCTTCAGACCATCCTGAACTCAGCGGCCAGACTCATCCACCTCACCAGCCGCTCCACCTCTGCCACCCCCCTCTGCCTCTCCCTCCACTGGCTCCCCATTGCCCAACGCATTAAATTCAAATTGCTCACCCTGACCTATAAGGCCATTCACAACACTGCCCCTGACTACCTCACCGACCTGATTCCCAGGTATCACCCTGCCCATACCCTTCGCTCTTCACAGGACCTCCTTCTATCTTGCTCCCTGGTCTCCTCCTCCCACGCACAACTGCAAGACTTCTCCAGGTCCTCCCCCATCCTCTGGAACTCACTACCCCAATCCATCAGACTGTCACCTTCCCTCCTCACCTTCAGGCGCTCCCTGAAAACCCACCTCTTCAGGGAATCCTACCCCACCCTCACCTAACAGCCGCTGCCCTTCCCTCCTCCTACCACTCCATCCCCCACAGCCGTTTCCTCCTGTGCCTCTACCCACTCCCTCCTAGATTGTAAGCTCAATTGAGTAGGGCCCTCTTACCCCTTGTCTACTGTTTGATGTTACTGTTCTGTTTCATGTATTGTCCCCCCCTCTATTGTACAGCGCTGAGCAAACCCTTTGGCGCTATATAAACTCGATAAATAAATAAATAAATAAGTGACATCTTGCTTACTACTCTGCATGTGATCACTGATTGGCCAATCAGTAATCACATGATCGGGACCTCACACAGAGGTCCTGTACAACAATCGGTGTTCCACTGTGTCCGGAGGACACAGCGGGCACCGGATCGCGGTGCTGCGCGCTCCCAGGGAGGGAGCACAGCTTGAAAAAATACAAAATAAAGTGGGCCCATGCTTTGCATTACATCACGGATATGGTGTCTGATTTGAGCATGTGCAGGACTCTGCTGCTGAGATGATACTGCCATCTAGTGTCTAATCAGTACATCGCTGGGTCTTCATCATACCTGGTGCAATATACACCTCCGGAACGTGAGGGTATTTCATATGTTTTAATTGATGAATAAAAGTTTAAAAGGATAAAGCACTATGTGGAGTTCTTTTTAATGAGGAATACGGCTGATACAAAGATGCTTATCAGGAGGGAGCTTACTTTGGAGTCCTGATTCAGCAAGCTGATCTTCTTAGTTCATATGGGACCAAAAGTGCAGTTACACCGTAACATTGTATAACGTGCGGTCACACTGCGTGAGGTGAGCAGATATACGGCGGAGGATGTATTTGCACGGGAATTGATGACAGCTGCTCATATTTTTCGTTATTCAAAGGAGGGTTCACTGAATGAACACTTTATTGATGGAACTTGATTTTTTGAATGACTTTTATTTGATTCACACTTGAAAATATTCTTTATTTGTTGTTTTTTTGTGTGGTTTTTGATATATTTTAAATATAGATAATATATATATATATATATATATATATTATTTATACATTTTTAATTATCTTTATTTATTTATTTATTTATTTATGCATTCAGATTTTTATTTCAACATTAATATGTTTTTTACAATTTTTTCTTCTAGTATATATTTATTTTTTCACTTTGTTTTTTGGTTATATAATGGTTTGTGCCATTGTTTCATGTAGCGCAGCATTTTTTCACTTCACATTATGATACCATAGTGACACTGTACTACTTGTGGGGTGTTATGAAGATTTTCTCTCTTTTTTTACACTGATTGCTTCTACACCCATAAAGGCTGTAAAAGCAATCATTTCTCCTTCTCTTTGGCTGCATTCCTGCAGCCATTGAGAAATACTGTGTGAGCTGTGATTGGTGACAACTTGTCACATGGTACAAGGCTGCTGTGAATGGCCTTGTACCATGTGACCTCTGTGATCATTCACAGATTTCACAAGCAGTAAGCAATGATGGCAGAAAGTGACATCTTGTTTACTACTATTCATGTGATCACTGATTGGCCAATCAGTGATCACATGATCAGGACCTCACACAGCGGTCACCGTACAGCGATCTGTGTTCAGAGGACACATCGGGCACCGATTGTGGTGCCGTGTGCTCCCTGGGAGCATGCACAGGCAATGGATTTGGGGACGTTTTGAAACATCCACCTGCATTGGCAGCACTCCCATCCAGCCATTTTTATCAACATGGGCCGGATGGGAAGAGGTTAAAGATGATTTCTTTATTTATTATTATATAATTATACAGGATTTATATATGGTGCCAACAGTTTGCTCAGCGCTTTACAATATAACGGGAGACAATACAGCAACAATACAGTTCAATACAAGAGGGATAGGAGGGATAGGAGGGCCCTGATCCTTGGAGCTTACAATCTAATAGGGGAGGGGCTGGTAGAACAAAAGGTAATAACTGTGGGGGAAGAACTGATGGTAGAAATAGAAGATTTGGTTATTAGCTGAAGGCAGCATAGGCTTCCCTGAAGAGAGAGGTTTTCAGAGATTGCCTAAAAGTGAGCAGGGTAGGTGATAGACCGATTGGGGTAGAGAGTTCCAGGGGATGGGGAGGCTCTGGATAAGTCCTGGAGAAGAGCACGGGAGGAAGAGACACGGTAGCTAGAGAGCAGGAGGTTTTGAGAGGAGCGGAGAGGACGGTTTGGGTGATATTTGGAGACAAGATCGGTGATGTAATTTAGAGCAGAGTTGTAAATGGCTTATATGTTAATGTTTTGAATTTTATTCATTGGGCAATGGGAAGCCAGTGGAGGGATTGGCAGAGAGGGATGGAGGACACTGAGTGGAGGCCAGTGGAGGGATTGGCAGAGAGGAATGGAGGGTACTGAGTGGAGGCCAGTGGAGGGATTGGCAGAGAGGGATGGAGGACATTGAGTGGAGGCCAGTGGAGGGATTGGCAGAGAGGAATGGAAGACACTGAGTGGAAGCCAGTGGAGGGATTGCAGAGAGGAATGGAGGACGCTGAGTGGAGGCCAGTAGAGGGATTGGCAGAGAGGAATGGAGGACACTGAGTGGAGGACAGTGGAGGGATTGGCAGAGAGGGATGAAGGACACTGAGTGGAGGACAGTGGAGGGATTGGCAGAGAAGGATGGAGGATACTTAGAGGAGGACAGTGGAGGGATCGGCAGGGAAGGGTGGAGGACACTGAGTGGAGGCCAGTAGAGGGATTGGCGGAGAGGAATGGAGGGTACTGAGTGGAGGCCAGTGGAGGGATTGGCAGAGAGGAATGGAGGACACTGAGTGGAGATCAGTGGAGAGATTGGTAGAGAGGGGAGGAGGACACTGAGTGGAGGCCAGTGGAGGGATTGGCAGAGAGGGATGGAGGACACTGAGTGGAGGCCAGTGGAGGGATTGGCAGAGAGGGATGGAGGACACTGAGTGGAGGTCAGTGGAGGGATTGGCAGATAGAGATGGAGGACACTGAGTGAAGGTCAGTGGAGGGATTGGCAGAGAGGGGTGGCAGATGCAGAACGGTTAGTAAGGTGGATGAGTCTGGCAGCAGCATTCATGATAGACTGAAGAGGGGATAGCCTGCGATTAGGTCATCCAGTGAGGAGGGAGTTACAATAGTCAAGGTGAGACTTGGGAAAACATGGCGATTTCTGGGGAAACTGTCCTATTTGCACCATACTGCATCCTAAATAAGAGTGTAACATGTAACCTGCACAAAAGGTGGAGTTCGCCTTTAACGCGGATTACTATATAATCTACTTGTGAAAATGTTCCCTGATGCATTACTAACAGATGATGCAGTGCATTGCCTTGTTTCACATTGTTTTAATTATTTTACAAATAAATTATATTTTGTTTTATTTTTATTCTAATTCCACGTTGCCCTATGTTCTTGTCAAGGATTGCAGGATATCATTTTCTTTTCAAACTTAGCAAAAAAATAATAACATTTTTTAAGAAATGCACTGAAAACATATACTCCAAAGTAAAAAAAAGAGAAGTGGATTCTGAATTAAATTCCCCTTGGGAAGGTAATTTGCAAAAAATGTACCTAAAATATGATGAAAATCTTAGATATTACAAGAAATAACTTTTTGACACCAATGTTGAGATACAAAAGCTTCACTTGCAGAATGCCAACTTTTTTACCCATCCAATGTTCTTTGTATGAAAAGACAAAGAACATCTAGAAAGATATAATAGGGACGTCACCATAAAAAAGATAAGAAGTACTGTATACAGTACACAGGATAAGCTGGCATTCTGTAGTAGGAGAGCTTCTAAATGGAGTTCTTATCCTATATCACATTTCTCAGTTCAGCAGAATTATAGTAATTACCTTCACTTTTATCAGCTTCTCTTGTTGGAGGTGAGCCTGGTGGTATGGTATATCCTACATATAAGACACAGAATTATTTAAATGTCAGTACATGTATGGTGGTGGTGGGTATGTACCCACATGGAAAAAAAATATATCTTAAATATATTATAAAAATATTCTTCCCATATATATTGACATATATTTGAAATACTACAAAGTTGGCCGTATTCAAAATATATATATAGTAGTATATTTGAAAATTTATTTTTAAAAATATGTTTCATATAGTTTGTAATATATACAAAATGCGTTTCAACATACAGTATATATATATATATATATATACTGTATGCTGAAATGCGTTTTTTATATATTACAAAGTATATGAAGAATATTCTTTCAAATACATTTTCAAATATACTGTATATCTTAAATACATTTAATCTACATTTTTTGAATGCATTTACAAATATATGTAGAAATATATTTTAAAATTACTTTTTTATATTTAAAAAAATGTTAAGAATATAATTTAAAAAAATATACTCTGAAAAATATTTTTCATATATTTTGTATATAATATAATAGTAATTACCTTTACTTTTATCAGCTTCTCTTGTTGGATTTGAGCCTAGTGATATGGTATCTCCTACATATAAGACACAGAATTATTTAAATGTCAGTACATGTATGGTGGTGGTGGGTATGTACCCACATGGAAAAAAAATATATCTTAAATATATTATAGAAATATTCTTCCCAAATATATTGACATATATTTGAAATGCTACAAAGTTGGCCGTATTCAAAATATATATAGTAGTATATTTGAAAATTTATTTTTAAAAATATGTTTCATATAGTTTGTAATATACAGTATAAAAAACGCGTTTCAACATACAGTATATATATATATATATATATATATATTTCTTTCTTTTTTTTTAAATAAAGCATGGGGTTGGATCAATTATGCTTTGGGGTTGTGTTGCAGCCAGTGGCACAGGGAACATCTCACGAGTAGAAGGAAAAATGGATTCAATAAAATTTCAGCAAATTTTGGATGGTAACTTGATGCCATCTGTGAAAAAGCTGAAGTTAAAGAGAGGATGGCTTCTACAAATGGATAATGATCCTAAACACACCTCGAAATCCACGGGGGATTACATCAAGAGGCGTAAACTGAAGGTTTTGCCATGGCCTTCACAATCTCCTGACCTCAACATAATTGAAAATCTATGGATAGACCTTAAAAGAGCCGTGCGTGACAGACAGCCCAGAAATCTCAAAGAACTGAAAGACTTTTGTAAGGAAGAATGGGCAAAGATACCTCAAACAAGAATTGAAAGACTCTTGGCTGGCTACAAAAAGCGTTTACAAGCTGTGATACTTGCCAAAGGGGGCAGTACAAGATATAAATTCTGCAGGGTGCCCAAACTTTTGCAGACGCCATTTTTTTGTTTTCTGTTATTTTGAAAGTGTAAATGATGGAAATAAAATCTAACTTTTGTTGACATATTATACGAATGTCTAATCTGTAATTTGATGCCTTTTGGAGATTTTTCCATCTTTCCTTGGCTTCTTTATGCACATTAATACAAATGTTTAGCTGGGGTGCCCAAACTTTCGATCCCCACTGTATATATATATATATTTTGGTAGAATATTTTTTAAATATATTAAAAATAAATTGTTCTTCCATGTGGCTATCACTTGATAACCACACTCAAAGATGGTTTATTTTACAAAAACACCTTGAGAGTCACATCCAAAAACCCTACTGTGTTCTAGTTGAGGTTTGTGGGACTCCAAGATTAATACATATTTTTTTTCCGTACCTAAGAAAAGAAATCCAATATTTTCAGTAGTTTACATATTTTGAGAAATACATTGAAGAAAAATATCATTCATGGGATCTGCATATGCAAATCTTTTCCAATGTAAAACAAAAAAAATGTGGTTTCTAAATTTAAATCCTTCTCAGAAGCTAATTTGCACAAATGTACCTAAAATATGGCTGATATCTTAATTATTACAAGAATTAACTTGATAATGAAGTACACCAGCGCTGCTTATAGAATGCCAACTTTTCTACTCATCTAAATGTTGTTACTAAAGACGAAGATTTGTGTGGAAAGACAAAGAACATCTAGAAAAATATAAGAAAAATGTTACTATGAATAAAGCTGGGACAAGTTGGCGTTCTGTAGTAGGAGAATATATAAAAAGAATTCCTATATCATGTTTTTCAGGTCAGAGAGATTACAGTAAGCCATTACCAGTACTTGAATGTGGGGTTGAGCACATTCCGTTGCCTTCTTTGCAGCCTACAAATAAGACGCAGAATCATTTGAATGTCAGCACACATATACAGATAAATGATGCCGTGCATTGACTTTTTTTTTTTTTTCTATCTTGCTCTATGTTCAATCAAGAATTGTGAAACTCTGAGATTATTATATTCTTTTTCAAATTAAAGAAAAGAAATCCAATATTTTTGGAAAATAAAATATTTTGAGAAATACATTGAAACAAATCATAATCGACGGGGTCTGCAAAATACAGATCTTCCAGTGTAAAAAAATGTGGATTCTGGAAAGCTAATTTGCAAAAATGTTCCTAAAATACAATGGAAATCTTAATTATTACAAAGGCGACTTTGACACAGATGATGAAATACAACAGCTACATTTATAGAATGCCAACTTCTTTACCCATCCAACTCTAGCACTACTCCCTTAGGAGTAGCAATAACTTTGGGTCCCCTATAGTCCTGCACAGCCAGGCAGCATGCATTTTTTATTCAGACTTGCATCCAGAAGACAGTAACCAGTCCTTGAGCTTGTTTGTTTGTGATTCTATTCAGGGATTTGAACTGGGATAGGGCAAGGGGTGTACGGGGTGCCCAATGGTCTGATAACTGAGGACAAACTTCCTGAAACTATGTACAAGTCTTACCATTCAAAAATCCTCTTCTTGGAGAGCTAGCCAGCCTCTCGTGATGTACCACCCAAGACCCTAGATTCTCCTATTCCAGCAGCTTTAGGTGAATCCCAGTATCTGTCACTTTAAATAATGAAACTGTCCTGAGTAGCAGCTAATCTAGTTTTCCACCAGAGTGCTCCTTCCCCTATGAGGCCCAGGGGGTGCAGATTTACTCCATCAGTCCTTCTCCTGTGCTGCTGATGGGTCCGTGGTTGCTACCAGGCCTTCTAGCTGCTGCACAGGTGCTCCTTGTCTGGGGGCCAGTGATGTCACAGGCTTTCTGCCTTCCAAGGTCTCTGCCTGTAGGTAAGTCCCTTCCCATCTGGGACCCCTCCCAGGCTCCTGCTCTCCAGCCTCACTTCTCCCAAACTCTCCCACTGCTGAGCAGGCTCAGTCACTTTTAAGGGTTGTCCTGGCCCCTTGCCAACTCTTTTGTTCGGGGTTGGTCAGGATCCCTCAAAAGTGCTGATCAGTCACTCCTCACATCTGCTTACTGCTTCTAGAACTTTCTCCAACGTTCTAGTGCAGAGAGAAGTCTCTGCAGAGCCTCTCGGCTCCAACCCAAATTTGACCCTCTGATTATTACACCTGGGCTGCTACTCAGCCCCTGTCTGAAAATTGCAGTCTAGCTCCCCCTAGCTGACTAGGAGAGTGCTACACAACCAAAGACTAAATCCCAGGAGTTTTTTTTTCTTGTTCAGAGGGCTGAATGAAAGAAAATTGTACTAATGATGCAATGTTAGTACAGAGAACTACCCGCTGAGCTATTGTGTTCTGACAGGGGGACCATCCCCCTGCCTTGCCAGAACCGATGTGTTCTGGCAAGGCACTCCATGCTCGCAGCCCTTGCAAGCGCTGATTGGATGCTGATCAGTAGATGTTTTTCTGGCATGCCCATTCTGCAGAAGCCGGACATTCAGTTGGCTTCTGTCAGACAGGCCTCTGTAGTGTACACAAGGGGTGAATGTCGGCTGCTTTCTGTTGAACTGGCCCATACCGGCTGATATACAGCAGGGCTCTACCAGGCATATGAATTGGTTTTAAAGACAAAGAACATTTTGAAATATATATATAACAAGGAGGTTACCATGAAAAAAAGATAATAAATAATGTGGGATAGGTTGGCATTCTGTAGTGGGAAAGTGTAGAAAATAGAATTCCTATCCTCAATTATAATTCTCAAGTCTGAGAGATTATAGTCAGCCATTACCAGTTCCTTCTGGTTGTGGATTTGAGCATGGTTCATCTTTTTTGTAGTCTACAAATAAGAGATAGTACACATGAATGTCAGTACATACAGTACATGGGACATATGCACATCAAAGGGGGAAGGTATGATTCACTTTTTGACTTTTTATTTACAAAAACACCTTGAGGGTCACATCCAAAAACCCTTCACTGAGGGGCAGATGCACAAAGGAGTGAATGATGGGAAACCAAACTTACTTATAATTGATTTTAGTACACAACAGGGTGGTGGGATATCTTTTTGGGTCCTTTCACACTGCAATATTGCAGTATAGCCCCCCCTAGCTGACTAGGAGAGTGCTACACAACCAAAGACTAAAACCTAGTACAGATGAGGAGGTGCTTTTCTTTTGTTTAGTAGGCTGAATGAAAAAAAAAACTGAGGAGCTTGGGAGGAGGTCACTGTACTAACGATGTTCTGACAGGGGGAACGGCTCACTCCCTCCACCCCCCCCCATCAGAGTACATCGGTCAGTGCTCACAGCCTTGTTTTAAACCTCTTTCCTGTTTGATATGATTATCTAAATACATAAGGGCGCAGGTGCACTTTAAATCGTCGCAACAAACGTATCCCACCTGGGGAAATTATTTTGTTAAGAAAAAAAATATACCTTGTTCATAGCCTGGATTATGTTTCCTTTCATGCTAGGCCACCACCTCATGCCACTGTTGACAGGCTACCCTTAGTACACTTACAGTATTGGATATCATAACCACACAATGCACACCAAGTCTGAGTAAAGTAACTGGAATGGTGATACCTTTACCATTGATGGCGTTAGTCATCTCACTGGGATAAATGTCTCCTATGGAGGAAAGAGTTGTTACAAAAATATAACTTACAACTGACCAAACTAAAAGTACATAAAGTGTATCTAAAGACAAAAAAGGAAGCTGGCCAGTCTTCTTTCCTTCCTTCCTTCCTTCTTTCCTTCCTTCCTTCCTTCCTTCCTTCCTAATTTCTGAATTTCTTTCCTTTCTGATTTTTTTTCTTTCTCTCCATCCCTCTGCCTCTCTCTGTCTCTCTCCCCCCCTCTCTCTGTCTCTCCCCCCCCTCTCTCCCTCTCCCCTCCCCCCCTCTCTCTTCCCCCCTCTCCCCTCTCTCTCCCCCCCCTCTCTCTCTCTCTCCCCCCTCCCCCCCTCGCTCTCCCCCTCCCTCCCTCTCTCTCCCTCTCCCTCTCTCCCCCTCCCTCCCTCTCTCTCTCTCCCTCTCTCTCCCTCTCCCCTCTCTCTCCCTCTCCCTCTCCCTCTCCCCCTCTCCCTTTCTTTCTCCCCCTCTCCCTTTCTTTCTCCCCCCTCTCTCTCTTTCTCCCCTCTCTCTCTCTCTCTATTTCTTTCTCCCTCTCTCTCTCTTGTCATTGCTGTGGAGCCCAAAGCAGCTTCCCCTTGAGCCCACATTGCTGGCAAATAGTTTTCCTAGTGTAGCCGGGCAGCCGGTCCTGGGACGGACTGACAGCAGTGTGGATCAACAAAGAGCTGGTTCTTTCTTTCTTTCTTTCTTTCTTTCTTTCTTTCTTTCTTTCTTTCTTTCTTTCTTTCTTTCTTTCTTTCTTTCTTTCTTTCTTTCTTTCTTTCTTTCTTTCTTTCTCTCTTTCTTTCTCCCCCTCTTTCTCTCTCCCTCTCTCTCTTTCTCCCTCTCTTTCTCTCTTTCTTTCTCCCTCTCCCTCTCTCTCTTTCTTCCCCCCTCTCTCTCTCTCCTCTCCCTCCCCCCCTCTCTCTCCCTCTTTCCCTCCCTCTCTCTCTCTCCCTCTCTCTCATTCAAAACTGGGCATACAGTCTATTTACTCTATACGACCAGCAGCTACAAAGGTCAGTAATGACTTGTTTTAAAGCTCTTTTATCTATCTCACCTGGGTTAATTGTTTTGTTTAAAAAAAATATATATATTGCCTTGTTCATGGACTTGATTATGCTTCATTTCATGCTAGGCCACCACCTCATGCCACTGTTGACAGGCTACCCTTAGTACACTTACAGTATTGGATATCATAACCACACAATGCACACCAAGTCTGAGTAAAGTAACTGGAATGGTGATACCTTTACCATTGCTGGCGTTAGTCATCTCACTGGGATAAATGTCTCCTATGGAGGAAAGAGTTGTTACAAAAATATAACTTACAACTGACCAAACTAAAAGTACATAAAGTGTATCTAAAGACAAAAAAGGAAGCTGGCCAGTCTTCTTTCCTTCCTTCCTTCCTTCCTTCCTTCCTTCCTTCCTTCCTAATTTCTGAATTTCTTTCCTTTCTGATTTTTTTTCTTTCTCTCCATCCCTCTGCCTCTCTCTGTCTCTCTCCCCCCCTCTCTCTGTCTCTCCCCCCTCTCTCTCCCTCTCCCCTCCCCCCTCTCTCTCTTCCCCCCTCTCCCCTCTCTCTCCCCCCCCTCTCTCTCTCTCTCTCTCTCTCCCTCTCCCCCCCCCTCGCTCTCTCCCTCCCTCTCTCTCTCTCCCTCTCTCTCTCTCTCCCTCCCCCTCCCTCCCCCTCCCTCCCCCCTCCCTCTCTCCCTCTCCCTCTCTCTCCCTCTCCCTCTCTCTCTCCCTCTCCCTCTCTCCCTTTCTTTCTCCCCCTCTCTCTCTTTCTCCCCTCTCTCTCTCTCTCTCTCTCTTTCTTTCTCCCTCTCTCTCTCTTGTCATTGCTGTGGGGCCCAAAGCAGCTTCCCCTTGAGCCCACGTTGCTGGCAAATAGTTTTCCTAGTGTAGCCGGGCAGCCGGTCCTGGGACGGACTGACAGCAGTGTGGATCAACAAAGAGCTGGTTCTTTCTTTCTTTCTTTCTTTCTTTCTTTCTTTCTTTCTTTCTTTCTTTCTTTCTTTCTTTCTTTCTTTCTTTCTCTCTTTCTTTCTCCCCCTCTTTCTCTCTCTCTCTCTCTCTTTCTCCCTCTCTCTCTCTCTTTCTTTCTCCCTCTCCCTCTCTCTCTTTCTTCCCCCCTCTCTCTCTCCCTCTCTCTCCCCCCCTCTCTCTCCCTCTTTCCCTCCCTCCCTCTCTCTCTCTCCCTCTCTCTCATTCAAAACTGGGCATACAGTCTATTTACTCTATACGACCAGCAGCTACAAAGGTCAGTAATGACTTGTTTTAAAGCTCTTTTATCTATCTCACCTGGGTTAATTGTTTTGTTTAAAAAAAATATATGTATTGCCTTGTTCATGGACTTGATTATGCTTCATTTCATGCTAGGCCACCACCTCATGCCACTGTTGACAGGCTACCCTTAGTACACTTACAGTATTGGACATCATAACCACACAATGCACACCAAGTCTGAGTAAGGTAACTGGAATGGTGGTACCTTTATTTTGATTGTTCTTGATGGTATCGGTAGTCTCATTGGAATAAGCGACTTCTATGGGGAAAAGATTTGTTACAAGAATATAACTTACAGACGAGAAGCTGAGAAGCTAAGCTATTTTTACTTATGTTATTACACAGGAAATTACAATGGTTTTTGACACATTCTACAGTTATTTATTTTACTTGCTGGCAATCAACTCAGTCTAATAAACTAAAACTGATGCAGCAAAGACATACAAGCTTGGTAAGCTGTCATATATTATTTTTTCTTAGGTAGTCTTTAGATAGCCTGTAATTAATCTTGCTATTATTTAAAGAGTAGCTCCACTTTGCTTAAAAAAGAACCAACTCCACTCAGTGATCGATGGGATCCAAACTTTTAAAGTGTTACTAAACCCCGGACCCTGCATTCACTATATCTGGTCTCCCCGGACCCTGCATTCACTATATCTGGTCTCCCAGGAACCTGCATTCACTATATCTGGTCTCCCAGGAACCTGCATTCCCTATATATGCTCTCCCCGGACCCTGTATTCACTATATCCGCTCTCCCCAGACCCTGCATTCACTATATCTGCTCTCCCCAGACCCTGCATTCACTATATCCGCTCTCCCCGGACCCCGCATTCACTATATCCGGTCTCCCCGGTCCCTGCATTCATTATATCCGTTCTCCCCGGACCCTGCATTCACTATATCTGCTCTCCCTGGACCCTACATTCACTATATCCGCTCTCCTCGGACCCTGCATTCACTATATCCGCTCTCCCCGGACCCTGCGATCACTATATCTAGTCTCCCCAGACCCTACATTCACTATATCTGGTCTCCCCGGGCCCTGCATTCACTATATTCAGTTTCCCTGGACCCAACATTCACTATATCTGCTCTCCCCGGACCCTGCATTCACTATATCTAGTCTCCCCGGACCCTGCATTCACTATATCTGGTCTCCCCAGACCCATCATTCACTATATCCGCTCTCCCCGGACTCTGCATTCACTACATCCGCTCTCCCCGGACTCTGCACTCACTATATCCGGTCTCCCCGGACCCTGCATTCACTATATCCGCTCTCCCCTGACCCTGCATTCATTATATCCGGTTTCCCCAGACCCTGCATTCACTATATCCAGTCTCCCCAGACCCTGCATTCACTATATCTGGTCTCCCAGGACCCTGCATTCACTATATCCGCTCTCCCCGGACCCTGCATTCACTATATCTGGTCTCCCCGGACCCTGCATTCACTATATCTGGTCTCCCAGGACCCTGCATTTACTATATCCGCTCTCCCCGGACCCTGCATTCACTATATCCACTCTCCCCGGACCCTGCATTCACTATATCTGGTCTCCCCGGACCCTGCATTCACTATATCTAATCTCCCCGGACCCTGCATTCACTATATCTGGTCTCCCCAGACCCCGCATTCACTATATCCGGTCTCCCCAGACCCTGCATTCACTATATCCGGTCTCCCCGGACCCTGCATTCACTATATCCGCTCTCCCCAGACCCTAAACTCACTATATCTGGTCTCCCCGGACCCTGCATTCACTATATCTGGTCTCCCCGGACCCTGCATTCACTATATTTGGTCTCCCAGGATCCTGCATTCACTATATCTTGTCTCCCTGGACCCTGCATTCACTATATCCGGTTTCCCAGGACCCTGCATTCACTATATCAGCTCTCCTCAGACCCTGCTTTCACTATATCTGGTCTCCCCGGACCCTGCATTCACTATATCCGCTCTCCCCGGACCCTGCATTCACTATATCTGGTCTCCCCGGACCCTGCATTCACTATATCTGGTCTCCCCGGACCCTGCATTCACTATATCCGCTCTCCCCGGACCCTGCATTCACTATATCTGGTCTCCCCGGACCCTGCATTCACTATATCTGGTCTCCCCGGACCCCGCATTCACTATATCCGGTCTCCCCGGTCCCTGCATTCATTATATCCGTTCTCCCCGGACCCTGCATTCACTATATCTGCTCTCCCTGGACCCTACATTCACTATATCCGCTCTCCTCGGACCCTGCATTCACTATATCCGCTCTCCCCGGACCCTGCGATCACTATATCTAGTCTCCCCAGACCCTACATTCACTATATCTGGTCTCCCCGGGCCCTGCATTCACTATATTCAGTTTCCCTGGACCCAACATTCACTATATCTGCTCTCCCCGGACCCTGCATTCACTATATCTAGTCTCCCCGGACCCTGCATTCACTATATCTGGTCTCCCCAGACCCATCATTCACTATATCCGCTCTCCCCGGACTCTGCATTCACTACATCCGCTCTCCCCGGACTCTGCACTCACTATATCCGGTCTCCCCGGACCCTGCATTCACTATATCCGCTCTCCCCTGACCCTGCATTCATTATATCCGGTTTCCCCAGACCCTGCATTCACTATATCCAGTCTCCCCAGACCCTGCATTCACTATATCTGGTCTCCCAGGACCCTGCATTCACTATATCCGCTCTCCCCGGACCCTGCATTCACTATATCTGGTCTCCCCGGACCCTGCATTCACTATATCTGGTCTCCCAGGACCCTGCATTTACTATATCCGCTCTCCCCGGACCCTGCATTCACTATATCCACTCTCCCCGGACCCTGCATTCACTATATCTGGTCTCCCCGGACCCTGCATTCACTATATCTAATCTCCCCGGACCCTGCATTCACTATATCTGGTCTCCCCAGACCCCGCATTCACTATATCCGGTCTCCCCAGACCCTGCATTCACTATATCCGGTCTCCCCGGACCCTGCATTCACTATATCCGCTCTCCCCAGACCCTAAACTCACTATATCTGGTCTCCCCGGACCCTGCATTCACTATATCTGGTCTCCCCGGACCCTGCATTCACTATATTTGGTCTCCCAGGATCCTGCATTCACTATATCTTGTCTCCCTGGACCCTGCATTCACTATATCCGGTTTCCCAGGACCCTGCATTCACTATATCAGCTCTCCTCAGACCCTGCTTTCACTATATCTGGTCTCCCCGGACCCTGCATTCACTATATCCGCTCTCCCCGGACCCTGCATTCACTATATCTGGTCTCCCCGGACCCTGCATTCACTATATCTGGTCTCCCCGGACCCTGCATTCACTATATCCGCTCTCCCCGGACCCTGCATTCACTATATCTGGTCTCCCCGGACCCTGCATTCACTATATCTGGTCTTCCCGAACCCTGTATTCACTATATCTGGTCTCCCACAGTACACACAACATGGAAGTGTAATTATTTTAGTAAATATAAACTGCTAAATACCTTTTCTCATCAGCAGTTAGAGCAGTCTTATGACTTCTATCAGTGTCCAGCAGAGCACTAGTTAATCTTGTAGAAGGAGTTTTCAATATGCTCTGACTGTCCTATGAGACTGCAGGACCCCACCCCTCTGTCTGGACAGTGCTGATTGGCCCTGTGTTGATCACATGCACTCTCCTAAGAAAAAAAAACCTTCCAAGCAAAACACACCAAACTGAGCATATGCAGCTTGACCCCCAAAGCTCTGTTCTATCAGCAGATGTATTGGGGACAGTGAAAGAAGGAACAATCAGAGAAGACAGGATCAAACAGCTTTTGTACACAATGCAGAGGATTAACCCCTTAGGTTCCACAGTGAGTATAACAAGCATGCTTTACTGCATCTACAGACTGATTGTACTGTTGTGGGTTTAGTAACACTTTAACAAACATTGTAGCAGATTTCTACATTAAAAATCTCCAATATCTGCATCTCTATAGAAGTATTCAACCCTTGTAGGATAGTTCACCAAAACTGAAACTCCTATTGCAAGGGGGGCTTGCAATTTGCATTGTATCCTAGTGCAGAAAGATCAGCGAGCCAGTCACACAAGCAGAAAATGACATTTTTGGAGGCTTCCTGTATACCGGTACCTCCAGACTGCCGTATTGCATTCAGGGGCGGACTGACAACTCATGAGTCCCCCAGGTAATAGGGGATCATGGGGCCCCTGTGTCCTCGCCCACACTGAAACCACACCCAAAAAAGCCTATGAAAGGTACAGTTGCAAGAAAAAGTATGTGAACCCCTTGGGATTACGTGGAGTTTTGCATGAATTGGGCATAAAATGTGCTCTGAACGTCATCTAAGTCACAACAATAGAAGAACACAGTCTGCTGAACATAATACTACACAAACATTAGATGTTGCCATGGTTTAATTGCACATAACATGTAAACATTCACAGTGCAGGGAGGAAAAGGTATGTGAACCTTTGGACTTAATAACTGGTTGACCCTCCTTTGGCAGCAATAACCTCAACCAAACGTTTCCTGTAGTTGCAGATCAGACCTGCACAACGATCTGGAGTCATTTTGGACCACTCCTCTTCACAAAACTGTTTCAGTGTAGCAATATTCTTGGGATGTCTGGTGTGAATCGCTCTCTTAAGGTCATGCCACATCATTTCAATCGGGTTGAGGTCAGGACTCTGACTGGACCACTCCAGAAGGCGTATTCTGTGCTGTTACAGCCATTGTTTTGTTGAATTACTTGTATGCTTTGGGTCATTGTCCTGTTGCATCACCCATCCTCTGCGGAGCTTCAGTTGGCGGACAGATGGTCATACGTTTTCCTGCAAAATGTCTTGATAAACTCTGGAATTCATTTTCCCATCAATGACAACAATCCGTCTAGGCCCTGAGGCAGCAAAGCAGCCCCAAACCATGATGCTCCCTCCGCCATGTTTCACAGTGGGGATGAGGTTTTGATGTTGGTGTGCTGTGCCTTTTTTTCTCCACACATAGTGTTGTGTGTTCTTCCCAAACAACTCAATCTTGGTTTCATCTGTCCACAGTATATTTTGCCAGTAGTGCTGTGGAACATCCAGGTGCTCTTTTGCAAACTTCAAACGTGCTGCAATATTCTTTTTGGACAGCAATGGCTTCCTCCGTGGTGTCCTCCCATGTACTCCATTCTTGTTTAATGTTTTCCTTATTGTAGATGTGTCAACAAAAATGTTAGCATGTGCCAGAGATTTCTGTAGGTCTTTAGCTGACACTCTGGGATTCTTCTTCACCTCATGCAGCATTCTGCGCTGTGCTCTTGCAGTCGTTTTTACAGGACGACCACACCTAGGGAGAGTAGCAACAGTGCTAAACTTTCTCCATTTGTAGACAGTCTGTCTTACCGTGGACACATGAACATCAAGGCTTTTGGAGATACTATTGTAAACCTTTCCAGCTTCATGCAAGTCAACAATTCTTGATCGTACGTCTTCTGAGAGCTCTTTTCTGCGAGGCATGGTTCACATCAGACAGTGCTTCTTGAAACCAGTAAACCCAAAACAAGTGTGTGTTTTTTAAGGGCAGGACAGCTGTCAGCAACACATCCAATATCATCACACTGATTGGAGTCAAGGTTGGCTCACTCCTGGCTCCAATTAGCTCTAGGAGAAGTCATTAAGCTAGAGCCTCACATACTTATTCCTCCCTGCACTGTGAATGTTTACATGTTATGTGTAATTAAACCATGGCAACATCTAATGTTTGTGTAGTATTATGTTCAGCAGACTGTGTTCTTCTATTGTTGTGACTTAGATGACGTTCAGAGCACATTTTATGCCCAATTCATGCAAAACTCCACGTAATCCCAAGGGGTTCACATACTTTTTCTTGCAACTGTACCAGGGGCATCTCATGGGGCCCCCTACTGACCCTGAGCCCTCGGGCAGTGCCCAAGTGCCCAAATGGTTAGTCCGCCCCTGATTGCATTTGTTTTACACAAATTGCAGCGGCTGAAGGTTGAAAAAGAAAGGTCTTTTTTTTTTTGCTGTATTGCTTTCTCAGACGTGGACAGACAGTGCTACTGTAAATAATTTTTATGACAACCCAGATTTTATGGATCACACATACCTTCCCAGAGGAGGAAGAAACTTATTACTACCATCTGTATCCAAAGAACTCGTCTTTCATGCCACATCTTGACTATAAGATCAGTGTTGGCCGGACCTATTAAAAGAGCCATAAACTAATCAAACAATGATTCAAAAGATGAGAACGTGTCACCATTTTAACAATTTAGGGGCAAAAATGCAAAAGAAGGCATTTTATACTCACTTGTCCATCTGTCCAGCCTTTGGATCCTCACCCTGTTTAGGAACTTCATTACAATCTTTACACTTGAATACTTGATACTTTCAATATAATGAATGCCTGCACCCCTGATTCCTACCCCCCCCAGGGGGCAAAGCATCTGACCAGGGCAGGGGCGGACTGACAACTCATGGGGCCCCCGGGCAATAGGGGATCATGGGGCCTCTGTGTCCTTGCCCAAACTCAAAAAAGCCTATGAAAAAGGTACCAGGGGCATCTCATGGGGCCCCCTACTGACCCCAGGCCCTCAGGCAGTGCCCGAGTTTCCAAATGGTTAGTCCGCCCCTGGACCAGGGGCGGACTGACAACTCATGGGGCCCCCGGGCAACAGGCAATCATGGCGCCCCTGTGTCCTTGTCCACACTCAAACCACACCCAAAAAAGCCTATGAAAGGTACCAGGGGCATCTCATGGGGCCCCCTACTGACCCCGGGCCCTCGGGCAGTGCCTGAGTTTCCAAATGGTCAGTCCGCCCCTGGACCAGGGGCGGACTGACAACTCATGGGGCCCCCGGGCAACAGGCAATCATGGCACCCCTGTGTCCTTGTCCACACTCAAACCACACCCAAAAAAGCCTATGAAAGGTACCAGGGACATCTCATGGGGCCCCCTACTGACCCTGGGCCCTCGGGCAGTGCCCAAGTGGCTAAATGGTCAGTCCGCCTATGCATCTGCGAACTAAACCTCTGGCCGCTACAGTTGGAAGTCATTCATTTAGTTGCAGTCACAACTTAAGCAGGCCATAGACGGGGAGAAAACCGGCCGTTTTTTATTTTAAAAAATTAAAAATCGGTCGTTCAGTCGGCCGACGTTACCACCATTGTTAAAATAATCGGGTGATTTTCGTCCCGTCTACGGCTGGCAAATATAATAGCGGTGTCCCTGCAGAGAGCTCCGCTATTATATTTGACATTTAAAAGTATAGCAAAGTTGCAACATTGTATCTATTTGTATCCATTTCGGATACAGATGTTTCTATTCGGATACAAATAGATACAATGTTGCAACGGCAATACTTTTAAATGTCAAATATAATAGTGGAGCTCTCTGCAGGGACACTGCTATTATATTTGACATTTGAAAGTATTGCGGTTGCAACAATGTATCTATTTGTATCCGAATAGAAACATCTGTATCCGAAATGGATACAAATAAATACAGATGTTCTTCTTCTTTTTCTTTGTCTTCATCTTCTTTTGTTGCAGGTCAGGGCTCATGCGCATTGTTTTAATCTGTAAAAAGGTCGGCCGATTTGCCCATCATTGCAGTGAAAATCGGCCGATGAACAAAATCGGACGGTTTTTTTCCAACATGACTGATTAAAAAAAGTGTCAAAATCACAAAAAACGGCCGACCAATTCACCCACAAACGATCCGAAAATCGGCCAATTATTCTTTCGGACTAATTTTTGGCCGATTTTCGACCCATCTATGGCCTGCTTTACACACAGTCATTGGTAAGAAAAAAATGGAGTGAGCCCCCCCCCCTAAATTGAGACCGTTATCCTGGATAGGGGTCTGGTATGGTATTTAAGAGGGGGACCACGTGCAAAAAAACAAACAAAAGGCCATGGGGTACCCCTAAAATGCATTTTAAGGGGTACCCCTAAAATGCATTTTAAGGGGTACCCCTTGCAGAAAAAAAAAGAAGTTTGCATTCCCCCCAAAATCCATGTTAGACCCTTTTCCAGCCTGGCTAAGGGGTCCCCCCAGAAATCCATCCAACACATAGTACCCCGGCTTATAAGTAATATAGTAAATATACCCACAAGACTGTGACAAAGTACTTTACTGATGATAGATCCATATCTCTGGGTGACATGATTGTTCAAAAAAAGACTTTGTCACATTTTTGATTATTTACATTTTTACTTTTATGTGAATGAGTAAGCATCCCTTACTCATTTGCAGAGGGGGGGCAGATAACTGGGGTCTTTAAATTTCAAATTAAGGTAAGCACCCCCCTGCAGACTCCCACATACACTAGGCCAAGGATGTCGGGATGAGGCCCTTGTCCTCATCAACACGGGGGGGGGGGCATGGTGCTTTGCCAGGGGGGCTGCAATCAGCACGTCTGATACACAGAAAGGGACTCAGCTGGTTGGAGTTGGTGCAGAGAAACACCGAAAGTCTTTAGCAGCCATTGTTCTGTGCTGGGCGTCTAGTGTGTTCCTGCCCCTTTAAGGAGAAATTGTCTACCTCCAGGCATGCCTATCCTAGTTTTTTTTTACTTTATGCACGGCTCAAAAATATTAAAGGAACACTTTTTAATCAGAGTCTAGCATCAAGTCAGTGAAATTCCTGGGATATTGTTCTGGTCAGGTAAGTAGCAGAGGGGGTTGTTCATCAGTTGCAGCTGCTTTGGTGTTAATAAAATTAACAACAGGTGCACTAGATGGGCAACAATGAGACGACTCCTAAAACAGGAATGGTTTTACAGGTGGAGGCCACTGACATTTTTTTCCTTACTCATCTTTTCTGACTGTTTTTTTTTACTAGTTTTGCATTTGGCTAGGGTCAGTGTCACTACTGGTAGCATGAGGCCATACCTGGACCCTACAGAGGTTGCACAGGCAGTCCAACTCCTCCAGGATGGCACATCAATACGTGCCATTGCCAGAAGGTTTGCTGCGTCTCCCAGCACAGTCTCAGGAGCATGGAGGAGATTCCAGGAGACATGCAGTTACTCTAGGAGAGCTGGACAGGGTCGTAGAAGGTCCTTAACCCATCAGCAGGACCGGTATCTGCTCCTTTGTGCAAGGAGGAATTGGATAAGCACTGCCAGAGCCCTACAAAATGATCTCCAGCAGGCCACTGGTGGGAATGTCTCTGACCAAACAATCAGAAACAGACTACATGAGGGTGGCCTGAGGGCCCGACATCCTCTAGTGGGCCCTGTACTCACTGCCTGGCACCACAGAGCCCGATTGGCATTTGCCATTGAACACCAGAATTGGCAGATCCACCACTGGCGCCTTTTCACAGATGAGAGCAGGTTCCCCCCGAGCACATGTGACAGACGTGAAAGGGTCTGGAGAGGCCGTGGAGAACATTATGCTGCCTGTAATGTGGTTCCACATGACCGTTTTGGTGGTGGGTCAGTGATGGTCTGGGGAGGCATATCCATGGAGGGACGCACAGATCTGTACAGGCTAGACAATGGCACCCTGACTACCATTAGGTATGGGGATGAAATCCTTGGACCCACTGTCAGACCCTACACTGGTGCAGTGGGTCCTGGGTTCCTCCTGGTGCAGTGGGGGTGGGTTCCTTCTGGTACACGACAATGCCCAGCCTCATGTGGGGAGAGTATGCAGGCAGTTTCTGGAGGATGAAGGAATTGATACCATTGAATGGCGCCCACGCTCACCTGACCTAAATCCAATAGAACACCTCTGGGATGTCATGTTTCGGTCCATCCGATGCCGCCAGATTGCACCTCAGACTGTCCAGGAGCTCAGTGATGCCCTGGTCCATATCTGGGAGGAAATCCCCAGGACACCATCTGTGGTCTCATTAGGAGCCTCCCCCGACGTTGTCAGGCATGCATACAAGCATGTAGGGACCATACAAACTACTGAGGACCATTTTGAGTTGCTGCAATGAAATTGAAGCCAAATGGACTCGCCTGCTGCATCATTTTTCACTTTGATTTTCGGGGTGTCTTTGAATTCAGTCCTCTGTAGGTCGATCATTTTCATTTCCATCAAACGATGGGACAACCTTATGTTCCTTACACATTACCCAATCCATATCAGTATAGAGATCCAGCAGGAAAATTTTTCCCATTGAGATCTGATGTGTTTCCAAAGTGTTCCTTTAATTTTTTTGAGCAGTATATATCCCAAGATTGGAGCTCTCATAGTTTAGAGTTAGGGAACACACTTCAAAGAGGAGCCGTCCACATATACAGTATTTGCAAATATATGCAACTAAAACCTCAATCTTTAATGCACATTGTAGAAATAGTGCAATTATTATATAGTATATTTTTTTGCTGGCCAGCTGGTAAGTATGCGAGGAAATCTTTGCATTGTATTTGTTGTGTGAAAAATCTTTCCCATGTACCTCTTACATCAAAACACTAATTATAAGATAAGATCACACTTAGGACCATGCTCACGGCTTAGAGTGAAACTTCACCGCCACATCCATTCCCTCCCCTGTCCCTCTTCTGAGATGCCATCTTTATAGCTCCGGCCCATGCACTGGTTGATGTGAGGTTCCAAATGCATGCATGTCTTACTACGTGTGCATGAAGTGTCGCCAGTTCTAGTATATGGGCATTCTGCTTGCTCGCAATGTTTGTTCACTCCCACATGGAAGAAAAATATATTTGAAATATTTTTTTAAATAATCTTCCCAAAAACATTGAAATATATTTGAAATGTTAAAATTTTGGCCATGCTCAATATATTTCAAAACATATATGTTAAATAAAATGGTGCATATATGTCTGATTGGAGGTTTTATTTGGTTACCTTTTCGGTGTATCAGCTGCTCAATAACATTCTCTGTGTATACGCATTTATACACTTTTTGTGTATACACATCTATACGTTTTTTGCATTTAAGTCGCGCTCACTATAACATCTTATATTATATTTCAAAACATATTTCAATAAATATATACATATATTTATATTTCAACATGCAATGGGTATATATATATCCAAACGCATGCATGTCTTACTACGTGTGCATGAAGTGTCGCCAGTTCTAGTATATGGGCACTCTGCTTGCTGGCAATTGTCTCACACACACAGTATACTCCCACATGGAAGAAAAATATATTTGAAATATTTTTTTTAATAATCTTCCCAAATACATTGAAATATATATGAAATGTTACAATTTTGGCCATGCTCAATATATTTCAAAATATATTTCAAGAAATATATATATATTTATATTTCAACATGCAATGGATATATATATATATATATATATATATATATATATATACACACTGCATGTTGAACTACGTTTTCATAACAAGATATCTGAAAAATATTTTTTAAAATACATTTCAAATATACTGTATGTCTTTAAAAATACAAATCTACATTGTTGGAATGCATTTACAAATATATGTAAAAATACATGTTAAATTTACTTTTTTATATGTTAAAAAAATCTGAAGAATATATTTAAAAAATATATATTTTTAAAAATATATTCTTCAGATCAGTGTGTCGCTGTCCCCCTGCTAAGAACAGAGGTAATGTGAAAATAGAAAATGGGAAAGGGGATATTTATAATTTACAATGTTTTTATATCAAATGTCATATCACAAATGTTTTGCATTTCATTTCTATTTTACACTTAATGGCCGGTTTTACAAGGTGAGGGTTCACAATTACTTTAAGTTCTGCTTTAATTCCAGGCATGCAACTAATGGAAATCTAAACTAAAACTATATGACATGTCGTACCTAACAAAACATTTGTAATTCTCGACAGTCAATGCCGGGATCCAAAAAATCCTCCTACTAATAATGACAGGCAGGTCCTTCACTGCTGGCAAGCTTTTTATTTGATGTATTTTGACCCATTTTAAGACCCTCACCCAAGCCCCCGTGTCTATACACAGAAAAGGTGTGTTCTTTCCCAAATGTAAGAAAAATATATTTTAAAAATATTCCTCCCAAATATATTGACATATATTTGAAATACTACAATTTTGGCCTTACTCTCTCTCTCTCTCTCTCTCTCTCTCTCTCTCTCTCTATATATATATATATATACAGAGATAGAGAGAGAGAGAGAGAGATACTGTGTGTATATATATATATATATATATATATATATATATATATATATATATTGAATACGGCCAAAATTGTTGTATTTCAAATATCAGTCAATATATTTGGGAAGAATAATTTTAAAATATATTTTTCTTACATTTGAGAAAGAACACACCTTTTCTGTGTATAGACACGGGGGCTTGGGTGTGGGTCTTAAAATGGGTCATATATATATATATATATATATATATACTGTATGTTGAAATGTGATTTTTTTATATATTACAAGATATATAAAGAATATTTTTACAAATATATTTTGTTTAAATATATTCTTAAGATTTTTTTGAACATATAAAAAAGTAATTTTTACATATATTTGTAAATGCATTCCAACAATGTAGATTTGTATTTTTAAAGACAAACAGTATATTTGAAAATGTATTTCTCATATATTTTTTAATATATAAAAACCTCATTTCAACATACAGTATATATATATATATTTTTTTTCTTTTTCTTTTTTTTTTTAAATATATTGAATCCGGTCAAATTGTAGTATTTCAAATATATGGCAATATATTTGGGAAGAATATTTTAAAAATATTATTAAAATATATTTTTCTTCCATGTGGGTTATCTATCCTTTTCTATGCTCTGACTTTCTACCGATAAGTCTCACAAAACCAGAAGATGGGTTGTGTGATCAACCCTGAGATGACATTCTGTTTTTTTGCATCTCAAGTATTTAGTAAATGTAGAATAGCCTTGATGGATTGGACTTACCTGGATGTTGAGAATTAAAGTCCTTTATTTTGTTTTTTCCCAGATCTGTAGAAAAATCCTGGGTATGGTAGTAGAACTAAACCATTTGGTGAAATCCAGTGTAATGTATGTATGTCCTGTGTACGTATACTGACAACTTTGTTCTTTCTTCTTCTCTTCAAGCCCCGAAGAACCAAGTTCTCCTTTTTCACTATGTCACATACTCTTATCAGCAAATCTAACTTCTGTATGTTACCTAAAATAATATCTTGCATCAATTTTTTTCTATGTTATCTTTCATCATATTTTCTGCAGAGCTTTAGATGTTTTGCTGGTGGGGCCTGATTTTTTTTTCAGAAAAAGATGTGAATTACAAAAGGGAACCAATTCAAATGAGAGTATGCACATATAAAGACTTTTTTTAGTTTTGCTAAAACCCTTTTTTGTGTTGTCTGTGTCCTATTATTGAGATTTCTATTTACCTTTTGTTTCCAAGACATAACAGGAAGTGACAAAAACAGAACAGGAAGTGAGTAAAATGAGCACAGAGATCTGACCTCATTAACATTGACTTCACAAGAAGCTTACTAACACAGAAAATAGATTGGTGAACCTCAATGAAAGTAATTGTAGGATTATAGCAGGACAGGGTCAGGGGGTTATGGCAGAGGATGGTTGTAACAGTGCAGGGTCATTGTCAGGAGGGTGTAAAAGCTCCAGTACTTTGACAGCTGTTGGTCTGATTCCAGCATCCTGGTTTAAGCTATGATGCATTCCTGTCTGTCCACCTGCAAGGTGATTGATGTGACCAGTCTCTGAGTAGAGACCAAACCTGATTTAAGCCAGCCAAGCCTACAGTCTCATGCTTGTGATAACACATGTAAGGCCTGGTTCACCCCAATGTGTTTTTATGTGCTTTTTGCTTTTCCCAGAAACACACTACAGTCCATTTAACATGGTTTCCTATTGGACAAGTTCACATCTATGCTTTTTTGAGCTGCTGTGTTTTTGGAAAGGGTCAGGGACTTTTTAAATGCAAAAACAGCAATTACTGGAACCGATCCCCTGTATGGCTCTCTCTACTGCAGAGAGAGCAATACAAGGAATTGGTTTCAGTAATTGCCCCTCCCCCACACCCATCACCCTCCCTGTGCACTATATATTTCCCCCTGCTGTCCAGGCCCCTTTGTGTCCCCACCCCCGTAGTGCTACCAGCATCCCACCTCTCCTTCTCACTGGCAACTGGAAGCACACATTCAGATCCTGCAGAATGTAGAGTGCAGGAAAGGTCTGGTAAATATGTCACATTTACCAGCCCCTTTATTTCCTGAATGAATGCAATGAGTGATCGGTACCAATCACTCACTGTGTTCATTCATAAATAAAGCATAGTAAACTGTGTTGTTTTTTTTTGTTGGTGGGGGGGCCCTGTCAGGTTGGCTGTATGGGGCCCCATGGTTTCTAACAGCAGCCCTCAATGTGACCACTATGACAGCCAATCACAGCGGTCACAGGCCCAGAATGTCTGGCATTTAGAAGCTCTAAAACGTTTCGCTTTTTGCATTTTTTGCACTCTTTAAAAAAATCATTTTAGGCCTGAAGATTACTAGAGAATAAAATAGCAGTAGTTCTAATTTTTGTATATCACACGATATTGCCGCAAAGGTCTAGAAAATGCAAAATGTCTGTAAAAAACACACTAAAGTGAATTTTAGGGCAAACAAACACAATACATTACCCATGTTTTTAGTAAAATATAAAAGAAGAGGTTGTGCCGAGTAAATAGATACCCAACATGCCAAATCCTAAATTTGTATGCTCCTATGAAATGGCAACAAACTTCAGTTCCCTATGATTTCTATAGGCGAAGCTTCAAAAGCCCATACAGGTCATCAGTGTAGTGTTAGGGAGGAGGTCTTCTGCTAGAATTATTGTTCTCACTCCGGCATATGCGGTGATCTGTAATATGTATATCGCAATCAACATTTTCCAGCGTAGATGCCCTGGTATGTGAGTTTATGTTCGTACATGTGTATATGGGGGGCCTCAAAATTTTTCTTTGGGGGGGAGATGTTATGTGCTTTATTAACTTAATTTTTTTGCAATAAAAATAATTTTTTTTACTTAACACAAAGTCCCCTATGTGATGATTTTTAGGTAACAGGTTCTCTTTACTGAGAGATGCAGGATCTAAAAGACCCTCCACGTCTCCTCTGGCCTCCATTCTTTGAATTACAATGCAGATCACATTGGCATACATTTCTTCTCAGCTGTGCTAGCCGAGAAAGTGACAGCGGTGACCCAAAAATGACGGCACACATGTCGCCTTCCGGGTCACAGAAAGAAGGGGAGCCTCTGGCACCCACTATGGCGCTTCCCAAGCCCATAGATGGGCAAGCAGGGCCCACCCACATGGAAGAAAAGTATATTTGAAATATATTTTAAATATATTCTTCCCAAATACATTGATTGACATATATTTGAAATACTACAATTTTGACCATATTCAATATTCAATATATTCTATATTCATGGGAGTTGCAGATCAAACAGAGGCTAAGATGGCAGCCTCCTTGGTTGAAAAGGATAGGAAGATTGAGTTCCACATTAACCCCTTGGCGTTGGTGCCTCCCAGCCCTTTAAGTGGTTTTTGACACTGGGAGGCGGGGTTTAGGGTTATATGACCATCATGATTGGCTGTCATGGCGGTCACATGATCAGAAAGCTCCCGACCGCAAGAAGTGATTTCCGTGAGGCACTGGTAAATGTGCTGAGAGTGCGCAGGGTACATCTTTTATTTACACCCAAGGCCCAGCCACCGAGAGGCCGCATATTTGCGTACGCTCTGAGCCAAGGAGTTAAATATTCTCTGGTGATCCTGCCATGAAGATTCTAGCTTGGGCATTTTCTTTTCTAGGGTAAAAACACTCTGTCCCTGTCTCCTAATCAGGGGCGGACTCACAACTCATGGGGCCCCCGGGCAATAGGGGATCATGGGGCCCCTGTCTCCTCACCCACACTCAAATCACACCCAAAAAAGCCTATGAAAGGTACCAAGGACATCTCATGGGGCCCCCTACTGACCCCGGGCCCTCAGGCAGTGCCCGAGTTCCCCAATGGTCAGTTCGCCTCTGCTCCTAATTGTTCCCCTGCATTGTATCCGTGTCACATGGGCTTCCAAAGGAGACTACGGCAGACAAGTTCCAATATGGTCCACTGTTGTCACCATCAGGAAGAAAATGCCATGGAGCCATCGCTGGAGTCTAGTTGCTGGAGAAGTTGCAGAAGATCAATAGCATTGAGATGCAAAGAGGATAAAAGGTAGAAATATGTATTTTATTAAAGACAAAATTGTAAATTTTTTATGATGCACAAACTATTGAATCCTTCAGTCAGGGTTTACAGTTACTTTAAGAGTTAGCAACAAACCATTTAAATATATCATATCCTTTGAAACAGTAAATTCTACAATTTTCTGGTCTCCTGACACATGATCATTTCACATGACCAGTGAAAGGATCTTCGAAGAATGATATTTGTCTGTAGAGTCTACTAAAATAAATCCACCAAGACCCTGCGCATCCCATGACCAACATTGCAGCAGGTGCCCCATGTTCAAAGAGATACAGATTAGCTTTTTATAAGAAAACGAAACATTCCCGGTCTGCATTCAGTTACAGTAAATGGTAAAATAAATGTCCTTCCACTTGTCCATTGAGGACAGCTGCAAAGACTGTTATACTATTAATATATTCTTCCAGAAATTTCAATATAAACTATGGAAACTTAATCTCTGAGTATTCAGTTTCGGGTTGCATTGGTGTGTCCTTGGCCATTGCTTTGGAAAACTTGATTGAGGCGTAGCTGACATCCTTTAAATTTGAGGACCCATTTGGACCTTCAGCTGCCTAAAGTGTAAAAAAAAAAATGTAGGAAGTATTTAAAGCCCAATCAGATGTTTAGTGAATATCAGCTAAATATGCTGCAGTTGCATCAAAGCAAAAGGTTTGTTTTGTTTAGAAAACAGCCACAGCCTGAGCAGAAAGGCCTGTCCCCTGCCAGCATGATGTAGAGAAGGACCTCCTCTCTCTGGAGAGATCCCACGATCAACATTGCAGCAGTTGCTTTTTGATACAGTAAATTCTACAATCTTCTGGTTTCCTGACATATGACCATTGCCAAGGTTTTTTTCACATTACCAGTGACAGGATCTTCGAAGAATGATATTTGTCTGCAGAGTCTACTAAAATAAATCCACCAAGACCCTGCACATCCCATGACCAACATCGCAGCAGGTGCCCCATGTTCAAAGAGATACAGATTAGCTTTTTATAAGAAAACTAAACATTCCCGGTCTGCATTCAGTTACAGAAAATGGTAAAAATGGTAAAGTAAATGCCTTTCACTTGTCCATTGAGGACAGATACAACTGAATGGATGGATAGATAGATAGATAGATAGATAGATAGATAGATAGATAGATAGATAGATAACAGATAGATGGAGAGATAGATAGATAGATAGATAGATAGATAGATAGATAGATAGATAGATAGATAGATAGATAGATATAGATAGATAGATAATAGATAGATAGATAGATAGATAGATAGATAGATAGATAGATAGATAGATAATAGATAGATAGATAGATAGATAGATAGATAGATAGATAATAGATAGATAGATAGATAGATAGATAGATAGATAGATAGATAGATAATAGATAGATAGATAGATAGATAGATAGATAGATAGATAGATAGATAATAGATAGATAGATAGATAGATAGATAGATAGATAGATAGATAAAGATAGATAGATAGATAGATAGATAGATAGATAGATAGATAGATAGATATAGATAGATAATAGATAGATAGATAGATAGATAGATAGATAGATAATAGATAGATAGATAGATAGATAGATAGATAGATAGAGATAGATAATAGATAGATAGATAGATAGATAGATAGATAGATAGATAGATAGATAAAGATAGATAGATAATAGATAGATAGATAGATATAGATAGATAATAGATAGATAGATAGATAGATAGATAGATAATAGATAGATAGATAGATAGATAGATAGATAGATAGAGATAGATAATAGATAGATAGATAGATAGATAGATAGATAGATAGATAGATAGATAGATAATAGATAGATAGATAGATAGATAGATAGATAGATAGATAGATAGATAGATAGACAATGTATGTTGAAATGCATTTTTATTACAAAATATATGAAAAATATTTTTTAAAATCATTTCAAATATACAGTATGTCTTTAAAAATACAAATCTACATTTTTGGAATGCATTTACAAATATATGTAAAAATCTATCTTAAAATTACTTTTTTATATGTAAAAAAAAATCTGAAGAATATATTTAAATAAAATATATATTTTTTAAAGACATACAGTATATTTGAAATGTATTTTTAAAAATATTTTTCATATATTTTGTAATAAAAATGCATTTCAACATACAGTATACATATTTGAAATGTATTGAAATATATTTTTACATATATTGACTATGGCCAAATTGTAGTACTGTATTTAAAATATATGTCAATATATTAGGGAAGAATATTTTTAAAATATATTTCAAATATATTTTTCTTCCATGTGGGATGCTCTAGGTGCATCAAAACAAAAGTTTGTTTTGTTTAGAAAACAGCCACAGCCTGAGCAGAAAGGCCTGTCCCCTGCCAGCATGATGTAGAGAAGGACCTCCTCTCTCTGGAGAGATCCCATGATCAACATTGCAGCAGGTGCCCCATGTTCAAAGAGATACAGATTAGCTTTTTATACGAAAACGAAACATTCCCGGTCTGCATTCAGTTCCGGTAAATGATCAAATAAATGCTCTTCCACTTCTCTATTGAGGACATCTGTAAAGACTGTTAGGCTGTTAATTTGTCCTTTCAGAAATTCCAGCGTGAACTGTGGAAACCTAATCTCTGAGTATTCAGGATTGGGTTGCATTGATGTGCCTTTGGCCACCGCTTTGGAAAATTTGATTGATGCGTAGCTGACATCCTTTAAATTTGAATTTTCAGCTGCCTAAAACAAAGAAAAATTATGTTGGGAAATAACGAAAGTCAGATCAAACTTTCAGCTTAAAGCGATTCTAAAGGATGCAGTTTTTTTCAGGTATTCTATGCATGAAGGTAAAAAAACCTTCAGTGTGCAGCTCCCCTCTCATACTTACCTGAGCCTATCACCATCCAGCACTGTGCATGTGAGCTGCGGTTCTCCTTGAACTCTCCATCCTTATTGACTGAGCCATTGGCTCCTACTCCTGTCAATCACAGCCAGTGAGGAAGAATAGGGAGGCAGGTGCTGATCCGAACTCTGTATGTCTTCTAGATACACAGAGATGGCTCGGGAGCAAGCATGCACGAGTGCCCCCAGAGCAAGCAGCTTAATCTGGTTACTCAGCAGGGGGGTCAACGGTGCAGAGTGGTAATGAAGGTGACAAGAACTTACAGAGCGGTAATGAAGATGACAAGGACATGCAGAGCTGGGATGAAGGTGACAAGAAGGTGAAGAAGGTGACAAGAAACCATTACCCAGAGCAGGTAAGTATAACATATTTGATCTTAATTTTCTTTTAGAAAGTTGCCACAGTCTGAGTAGGGAAGCCTGCTCCCTGTCAGCTTGTCAGGACCCTTTCTCTCGTTCTGTGGAAGCAGTGGTCTCTCTACAGAGGTCCAACACACCCCTGGCTTTTTTTGACATATAGCTCTGCAACCATCAAAGCTCATGTCACCTGATAACTGGCAAGCCCTAGTTTTGACTCGGCAGGGAACATGTCAGACCTCTGCAGAAAGACCACTGCTTCCACACAAAGGACAAAATTTTGCAGCACGCTGGCAGGGGACCAGCTTTTCAGCTTGTTTCAACTCAATTTAATTTCATTCACTGACTTGCAATCCTGGATTATGAATTTGTTCATAAAGTTGATTATTATCCTCTGGTGGAAAGTCTTGAGATGGAGAACATTCTTGGGTATGATTAGGATCTGGCTTGGATGCTGGCTGGTTCCTAATGCAAATAAATAAAAAATGAAATAGTCATCACTTAGGATTTGTGTTCAGTTTACTGTGTGCCACAACAGGCGATATATGTGCAATGCCAGTTATCCTGAATGACCCCCAAATATATAAAAACAGTTTAAAAAACCAGAACAGGGCTACAGCTGGCCACAAGCACTGATGTGAATATAGTACACTCTAAACCAGTGGTCTCCAAACTCCAGATGTGGCCCTTTGCTGGCCTTTATCTGGCCCTTGGGACACTAATACTTCCACTGATTTGAGTCACTATTCCTAACATGGACACCAATGGTGGGGCATAATTCCCCAACTGATACCAACGATGGGGCTCTATTCCTCCAACTAACACCAATGATGAGTCACTAATCCTGACACGGACATCAATAGTGGGGCATAATTCCCCAACTGATGACAACGATGGGGCACTATTCCTCCAACTCACACCAGTGATGGGGCACTATTCCTCCCACTGATACCAATGATGGGGCACTATTCCTCCCACTGATACCAATGATGGGGCACTATTCCTCCCATTGATACCAATGATGGGGCACTATTCCTCCCACTGACACCAATGATGGAGCACTATTCCTCCCACTGATACCAATGATGGGGCATTATTCCTCCCACTGATACCAATGATGGGACACTATTCCTCCCACTGATACCAATGATGGGGCACTATTCCTCCCACTGATACCAATGATGGGGCACTATTCCTCCCACTGATACCAATGATGAGGCACTATTCCTCCCACTGATACCAATGATGAGGCACTATTCCTCCCACTGATACCAATGATGGGACACTATTCCTCCCACTGATACCAATGATGGGGCACTATTCCTCCCACTGACACCAATGATGGGACACTATTCCTCCCACTGATACCAATGATGGGGCACTATTCCTCCCACTGATACCAATGATGGGGCACTATTCCTCCCACTGATACCAATGATGAGGCACTATTCCTCCCACTGATACCAATGATGAGGCACTATTCCTCCCACTGATACCAATGATGGGACACTATTCCTCCCACTGATACCAATGATGGGGCACTATTCCTCCCACTGACACCAATGATGGGACACTATTCCTCCCACTGATACCAATGATGGGGCACTATTCCTTCACTAATACCAATGATGGGGCACTATTCCTCCCACTGACACCAATGATGGGCCATTATTCCTCCCACTGATACCAATGATGGGGCACTATTCCTCCCACTGATACCAATGATGGGGCACTATTCCTCCCACTGATACCAATGATGGGGAACTATTCCTCCCACTGATACCAATGATGGGGCACTATTCCTCCCATTGATACCAATGATGGGACACTATTCCTCCCACTGATACCAATGATGAGGCACTATTCCTCCCATTGATACCAATGATGAGGCACTATTCCTCCCACTAACACCAATGATGGGGCACTATTCCTCCCACTAATACCAGTGATGGGGAACTATTCCTCCCACTGACACCAATGATGGGAGACTATTCCTCCCACTGACACCAATGATGGGGCACTATTCCTCAAACTGCCATCAATGATGGGGCACTATTCCTCCCTCTGAGAACAATGATGGGGCACTATTCCGCCCACTGACACCAATGATGGGGCACTATTCCTCCCACTAATACCAGTGATGGGGCAATATTCCTCCCACTGACACCAAAGGTAAGGCACTATTCCTCCTGGTTATATCAATGACGAGAAACTATTCCTCTTCCTACTAAGCACGGGCACTATGCAACTGAACACCAAACCTGAAGCATTGTTTAGTATCACTCATGCTAGACCTGGCCACTGGTCACAATCCAGCCCCACAAAAGTCTGCAGGACAGTAAACTGGCCCTTTGTTTGGAAAGTTTGGAGACCCCTGCTCAGGGGCGGACTGACAACTCATGGGGCCCCCGGGCAATAGGGGATCATGGGGCCCCTGTGTCCTTGCCCAAACTCAAAAAAGCCTATGAAAAAGGTACCAGGGGCATCTCATGGGGCCCCCTATTGACCCCGGGCCCTCGGGCAGTGCCCGAGTTTCCAAATGGTCAGTCCGCCCCTGCCCCTGCTCTAAACTGTCTAGAAGTAGCATGCATGCTAATGGAGGTTGCATACACCTACTTCAAACAAAGAAAATAAAAGAAACAAAATAATATAAGAAAATAATATAGTAAATAATAATAATATTATAAATGCTAAATAATAAAATAAATAAAGGCATAAAAAATAAAGTAGGAGGATATGCAACAGAAATAAATAAAAACTAATGGGGCAGATAATGTGTTTTTTTTTTGTTTGTTTTAATCAACAAAAACACATGATTGGAAAGTTCTTGCTTGATCTGTTGACCGCGTGCCTTTTGTTTGTAAAGGCCAAGTATGACTAAGTGTGATATTCCTTTGTTTACGTAATATCGGAATGAAGTACATAAGGCATATTTACTGCTGATTATCATTATTAGAACTTGCACTTTCAAACTCATACTGAATCCTAAGGATTGGGACAATGTTCCATTTGTCTGGGTTATTGGTAAAGAGAGATTTTGGAATTAATATCACCGGTTGGTCTTCTCAAAGCCAAGGGCCCATTGGTAGTTGTTATACCATCTTCTATCTACTGTAAATCCCTATATTATGTGTTGTTTCAAAAATGCTTTAGAGACCAGCTTGTTTGAGCTTTTTCTGCATATACATGACTTTCAGTTGGTATAGTGCTGGAGCAAAAACTCACCTTAAGCAGAATTTGAAGAGAAGAACAACAATAACAAGGCTGAAAGCGATTCCACATGATACCCCAATGAGTATGTCCCGGACTGTGGTTTCTGTTAAGTCGAAACAATGTAAGAAAGTACTGATTTAGGCTTTAAACATATATAACCAGCTGACACTCATCATTTAACTGTCATCAGACATCAACTATTATAAATAATGTATTTACAACATTTGTTTTGAAAGGTTCATTATAATCTGCAATTTGGCCAACTGCTTGAGACCAAAACTGTAGTATCAGCAATGCAATAGTAAGTCAAAAGAAAGAAAGAAGAAAAAGAAAGAAAGAAAGAAAGAAAGAAAGAAAGAAAGAAAGAAAGAAAGAAAGAAAGAAGAAAAGGAAAGAAAGAAAGAAAGAAAGAAAGAGAGAGAGAGAGAGAGAAAGAGAGAGAGAAAGAGAGAGAGAGAGAAAGAGAGAGAGAAAGAGAGAAAGAAAGAAAGAAAGAAAGAAAAAAGAAAAAGAAAAGAAAGAAAGAAGAAAAGGAAAGAAGAGAAGAAGGAAAGAAGAGAAGAAGGAAAGAAGAGGAGAAGGGGAGAAAGAAAGAAAGAAAGAAAGAAAGAAAGAAAGAAAGAAAGAAAGAAAGAAAGAAAGAAAGAAAGAAAGAAAAGTAAAGAAAGAAAGATGAAAGGAAAAGAAAAGAAAAGAAAGAAAGAAGAAAAGGAAAGAAGGGAAGATGGGAAGAAAGAAAGAAAGAAAGAAAGAAAGAAAGAAAAGGAAAGAAAGAAGAAAGGAAAAGAAAAGAAAAGAAAGAAAGAAGAAAAGGAAAGAAGAGAAGAAGGGAAGAAGGGAAGAAGGGAAGAAAGAAAGAAGGGAAGAAGGGGAGAAAGAAAGAAAGAAAGAAAGAAAGAAAGAAAGAAAGAAAGAAAGAAAGAAAGAAAGAAAGAAAGAAAGAGAAAGAAAAGGAAAGAAAGAAGAAAGGAAAAGAAAAAGAAAAGAAAGAAAGAAGAAAAGGAAAGAAGAGAAGAAGGAAAGAAGGGAAGAAGGGAAGAAAGAAAGAAGGGAAGAAGGGGAGAAAGAAAGAAAGAAAGAAAGAAAGAAAGAAAGAAAAGGAAAGAAAGAAGAAAGGAAAAGAAAAGAAAGAAAGAAAGAAAGAAAGAAAAGGAAAGAAGGGAAGAAAGAAAGAAGGGGAGAAAGAAAGAAGGGAAGAAGGGGAGAAAAAAAGAAAGAAAGAAAGAAAGAAAGAAGAGAAGAAAGAAAGAAAGAAAAAGAAAGAAAGAAAGAAAGAAAGAAAAGAAAGAAAGAGAAAGAAAGAAAGAAAGAAAGAAAGAAAGAAAGAAAGAAAGAAAGAAAGAAAGAAAGAAAAAGAAAGAAAGAAAGAAAGAAAGAAAGAAAGAAAGAAAGAAAGAAAGAAAGAAAAGACTAGAAAGAAGAGTCAACCGGGGACTCTCTAAGGAATAGACAAATATTGAGTCCACAGTTCCCGCGTTTTATCAAATTTCTTAGTATAATTTTGGAGGATGCAGGTAAGTTTGTTGTTACTTTTAACATAGCGGCACTACTGACAGCTTCCAATATTTTGCTATAGTAATTCTCGCTGCCAAACACATATACATACCAAACTATCTACATCTTAGGTAGGCTCTTGCATTAAATGAGACTGCAATGTGTATGGCCATTTTATATCAGGAAAGCTGGTGATTTGCTGGTCTGTACTGCATGTCAAGGATACATTTTTAAGTCAATATGACATCACATCACAAGATAACATACCCTGAAAGAGGCTTTGTGCACTGGGAATTGTAACTGCAAGAAAAAATAAATATTTCAGCAACTCTATCTCAAATCATTTATACACTTTGAGTGTTTAGCAATAGCTTTCACCTTTGCTAAATGATCAGTCCATTCAAAATATATGTTATAGTTGCAGTTATATTGAATTACATGCTGGATTCATATACCCTTTGTGGTCTTCAGCAATGAGATACAATACTTCCTCCATTATAGTCTACAGGAGGGGTCTCCAAACTGTGGCCCAGGAAACGGATGCAGCCCTTTGCTTGCATTTATCCACGATTTCACCCACTGATACCAGCAATGGGGTATAATTCTCCCCACTGACACAAATGAAGGGGTAAATTACTCCCAATGACCCAATTATGAGGCAAATTTCCTCACAATGACACCAGCAATGGGGCCCTATGACACCAATGATGGGGCCCAATTCCTTTCAATGAAATCAACAATGGGGCCCAATGACTCCAATAATAGGGCACAATTCCTCTCAATGACACCAACAATGGGGCCCAATGACACCTATGATGGGGTACAATTTCTCCCAATGACACCAATGATGGGGCACAATTCCTCCCACTGACACCAACAATGGGGCACTATTCCTCTCACTAAGACCAAAGATGGGGCATTGTCTATACCTACTGATGTCTGGACCTTTGCTACTCCCAATGGCTAAAGTCTGGAGGACAGTAAACTGGCCCTTTGTTTAGAGATTTTGGAGACCTCAGCATTCAACACTTGTTAGATATCCATGCCCACACCACTTTGGTCCCTTCCTTGGACCTCTGCATCATTGCTGAGTCCTGTAGTGATATAGGATGAAAACACAGTGCATGGCAGAGGACACATGAATCTGACATTGCTGGAAGGCTGCATCTCTGGAACGTAGGGGAGGTAAGAGACATGAGACATCAAAAGGGTGAGTATTCTACTACTATTGAGAGAAACTGGAGGTTTCATTGTGCTAGAGACATGACAAGTTCTCTTTAAGAATCTCTAAATACTTTAGAGCCCATTTAAATTTGTGTGCTGCATTAATGCATGTGCGCTAACACGCTTTATGTCATGTGTTGACATGCATTGTATTAAGGCAGCCTATTGAAATCAATGACCTCCTGATGCACCAAAACGTAGGGCCAAGACAAGGGGTGGGCAGGAGGGTCAGCTGCCCTGGGTGTAATGGTTTATTGTAGGAATGGGGCACCTTCCTTACAAGGCTGACAGGAGTAATGACAAAGGCAATGATTTTGACAAGTGAGTGACTGCTGGACGTAGGACCACGAATGGGGGAGGGGGTTCAGTTTCGCACCTTTGCCCTGGGCACTGGATGACCTTGTCCTGGCACTTCCAAAAAGTTTTAAAAAATGAG
Source organism: Staurois parvus (assembly GCF_062004578.1). Lineage (NCBI taxonomy): Eukaryota > Metazoa > Chordata > Amphibia > Anura > Ranidae > Staurois > Staurois parvus. The sequence goes on along the minus strand of NW_028319909.1, from coordinate 1,834,191 downwards.
CAGATCATACATGTTTTGCCACAACACACTATGGTACATTGAAACGCACATGGGTTGCCTTTTGCGTGCATTGAGGTGCTATTCAAAATGAGAGTGACATGTGTTGCCTTACAGTAAGGTGTGAATTAGCTGACATGCTCCCACAATGCATAGATGTAAATTGGCCTTCAGTACTCAAATTTTGGGTGCACTTTAAATTGGCTGTAAACCTCAGACATGAAAGATGAACAAAGCATATCCCTCTATAGTGTGTACTTCCACCCAGAGCAATAGGTGTCATTGCTGTCTGCTGCCTCATTCCTCTGCTATCTACATGAGTCACTTCTGCCAAGTTTTCCTGACACCAAGAGAAAAATGGTGACAGGGGAGGGAGCTCCAGCAGATTGACAGCCTCAGCTGTGTTCCTGTTTGCTGAGTGAAGGGAGGGGTCCCTTCCCTGCAATCTTCTCTCAGAGCTCTCCTCACTGTTGTAAGTTAAGCTCTCCACCCCCTGCTTTTCAGAGCTGAGAGATGCTGTGTAAATTCTGCACTTTGAAAGGATGTAGGGGACAGACCGCAGTAGATAAACAGGTACAACTTTTATAGGAGGATTTGTTTCATCCTAGTGTATCACTCGAGACCAGTCACTTCACTGGGTATTTGTAAGGGTTTACATCCACTTTAAGGATGAGTTCTAGTATTATGAATATACACTCACCGGTCACTTTATTAGGTCCACCTGTTCAATTACTTGGTAACACAAATTGCTAATCAGCCAATCACATGGCAGCAACTCAATGCATTTAGGCATCTAGACGTGGTGAAAACGACTGGCTGAAGTTCAAACCGAGTATCAGAATGGGGAAGAAAGGGGACTTAAGTGACTTGATTGTTGGTTGATTGTTGGTGCCAGACGGGCTGGTCTGAGTATTTCAAAAACTGCTGATTTACTGGGATTTTCACATACAACCATCTCTAGGGTTTACAGAGAATGGTCTGAAAAAGAGAAAATATCCAGTGAGCGGCAGTTGTGTGGAGGAAAATGCCTTGTTGAGGTCAGAGGTCAGAGGAGAATGGGCAGACTGGTTCCAGATGATAGAAAGGCAACAGTAACTCATGTCAATATGGACAAAAATCTCTGAGGAATGTTTCCAACACCTTGTGGAATCTATGCCACGAAGAATGAAGTCAGTTCTTAAGGCAAAAGGGGGTCCAACCCAATACTAGCAAGGTGTACCCAGGGGCGGACTGACCATTTGGAAACTCGGGCACTGCTCGAGGGCCCGGGGTCAGTAGGGGGCCCCATGAGATGCCCCTGGTGCCTTTTTCATAGGCTTTTTTGAGTTTGGGCAAGGACACAGGGGCCCCATGATCCCCTATTGCCCGGGGGCCCCATGAGTTGTCAGTCCGCCCATGAAATGGCTGATGAGTGGAGTAAAGTTTGTTAATTTTTCAAATTAGTTTTCCTTGAGTGTAGTTTAAAGGGCCTCTATCACTTTATCTATTTACTAGCCCACCTCTAAGCCCACCCATACTTCCCTGTACTTCACAGGGCATCAAACCCTATGTAAGCTCTGTGTTGGATGATGTTGAAGTTTACATGCAATTGATGACAAGGTCCTCCTCGTCAGGTGACAATGTTCAGACCTTGTGATTGACCACTCAGGCCCGACCACTGCATCCTCTAATCCTCTACATAGAAGGGGCAGTGGCAAATATAAAAACTAAAAGGCAAAGTGACAGGTTCTCTTTGAGTCTATATCTAAATTGACATCTACGAGATATAGGGGGAGCAGGGGCGGACTGACCATTTGGAAACTTGGGCACTGCCCGAGGGCCCGGGGTCAGTAGGGGCCCCATGAGATGCCCCTGGTATCTTTTTGATAGGCTTTTTTGAGTTTGGGCAAGGTCACAGGGGTCCCATGATCCCCTATTGCCCGGGGGCTCCATGAGTTGTCAGTCCGCCCCTGAGGGGGAGATTTACTAAAGTTGGAGAACTCAGTATTTGGTGCAGCTGTGCATGGTAGCCAATCAGCTTCTAACTTCAGCTTGTTCAATGGAGCTTTGGCAATAAAACCTGGAAGCTGATTGGTTTTTATGCAAAACTGCACCAGATTTTGCACTCTTCAGTTTTAGTAAATCAACCCTCAACTGATCTCTATCTGCAGTGTGAGGACCACAGCGAAACTTCCCCTACACAAAAACCCATTGTCTTGTTCATTAAACCCTATAGGAAGGGCCATCCTAATAGTATCATGGGCCCCTGGGCAAAGTAATGCACCGGGGCCCCTACCAGCCGGCCCCAATTTACGTGCCTACTCTCAAGAATTAAAGTATAAATAGTTGATAGAATTAAACATATACATACTAGTACTTTTAATAAAATCAATTTTAAACAATAAGAAAACATACCATGAATCAAAGACTAATCAACACAAAAGGCACAGTACGGGAGGGGGAGGAGGAAGAAGGGTACAGTACGGGGGGGGGGGGAGGAGGAAGAAGGGTACAGTACGGGGGGAGATCAGAAGGGCACAATACTGGGATCAGAAGGGCACAGTACAGATTCCGAGACATGGCCATCCCAGGACAGCTTAGTTAAAAGCATGGCTGTCCCAGCAAATCCGGGACAGTGGGCAAGTTTGATATAATGCAAAATTGTCATGGGGCCCCCAATGCATCTGGGACCCCTGCACAGTGTCCACGGGTGCCCATTCATTAAGACAGCTCTGCCTATAGGCTTTGGCCCTTCGGAATGCTTTTTGTATGTGATTTGCTATTTTATAAATATTTTGTAGACAATACACCTACCCTGCCAGAAAACCACATGTTGCAGATCCATTCCCAGCTCATTCCATGCCGAACAAGTATAGATGGTACGACTTGTTATATTGATGCGCAGAGCAGCTGATGATTTATTCCTGTTGACAAAATGATTTTCTGCGTACCAAGTGACCATGGCTTCTGGGTTACTGTCTGCTCTACAAATCAGAGTTACAGGCTGCTGTCCACTTACATTTTCATACCTAGGAATAGTTTTATTTTCTGCAAGTCAAAATAAACAACAAAATATTGACAAAAAAAACACAATGGACTCTAAATTCTAAATGATAGAAAAAGAACAGACTACTATAATTGCCATTAAGAAACTATAATTAGTTTTTTTTGTTTTGTTTTTTTTCTTTTTTAAGTTTTATATGTCTTTTACATTTTATTTATGCTATACTGTCATGTGCCAGAATGCAGCATAGGATTATAGACATCTTTTAATTAACATTCAGTGCAAGCATGACCAGTGGTAATATGTACACTTTATTTTTTTTTCTACACTTTTAATATACTGCTGTTTAAATGCAACAGTTTTTATCCACCTCTGCTCCAGCCAGGGGCTGACTGACAACTCATGGGGCCCCCGGGCAATAGGGGATCATGGGGCTCCTGTGTCCTTGCCCAAACTCAAAAAAGCCTATGAAAAAGGTACCAGGGGCATCTCATGGGGCCCCCTACTGACCCCAGGTCCTCGGGCAGTGCCCGAGTTTCCAAATGGTAAGTCCGCCCCTGGCTGCAGCGACATACTCATATGTCCGTGGCCTTTCAGTAGTTATACCTGAATGATCATCCCGGTATCATTTTTAAAGCCGTTGGTTGCTTTCTTGTGAAAGCAATCCGAGCGGCTTAATTAGCCACTGGATCGCTTTTACAAGCAGAAGCCCTCCCACCATCTTCAGCATCTTTCGCTGGTTCTCCCTTTCCACCAGGAGACCAGAGTGACCACATGGCGCATCCACCAGCTGATCATAGAGGCAATCAGAGCCTGGAAGGACTCTGATCACCTCTATGATATAGAAAACAGGAAGTGATGAGCACGTCACTTACGGTTTCCCCGTATGTAAACAGCTCCATTTTTAAAAAGGAAAAGCATCTGATCACATCTTGGTGTGATAAAATGCTTTTAAGGGCAGAAGATACCTAATTAAAGGTCTATCTGTCTACAAATATAATGTATATTACATTAGGTTACATTCACAAGCATTTTCAGCTGGTTTTTCAAGCTTTTTTAAGGTGTTTTTGAGTAGTTTTTTGAGCAGATTTGCAAATATTATAATCATTTTGTCAGGCGCAGAGGCGGACTGACCATTTGGAAACTCGGGCACTGCCCGAGGGCCCGGGGTCAGTAGGGGGCCCCATGAAATGCCCCTGGTACCTTTTTATAGGCTTTTTTGAGTTTGGGCAAGGACACAGGGGCCCCATGATCCCCTATTGCCTGGGGGCCCCATGAGTTGTCAGTCCGCCCCTGGTCAGGCGTTTTTCATTTAGGAGTTTTTGTTGTGGCCAATAGAAACCTGTATATGTGTAAAACACTACTATTCCCAACTATTTAATAAGCACACTTCACCTCTACCCTTAGAGGTGTACAATTATAAATACAAATATGCTCGGTGATCACTAATAAATACTTTTCCCTATATAATCTCACATCTATAAATAAAGTCCAATTTTAAATTAAAGTCCAATAAAGCAAATACGTGTAGTCCGAAAAAATAGTTTCCAATATAAACCAACGAAAACTCTTCACTGCTTGTAAACCTTGATTACCTCAAAAAAACAAAAAGATTCACATAGTGCATTATCCTTTATAAAAATCTCATTACCCTATAAGGTTAATACAATCTTATTCACCCAAGTGAGAAAACACGTGTATATATCCAAAACGCATACACATGTGATATATTGTGCAAAACCATGCAAGTGAGACACTCTACCGTGCTACAGACTCCTAGCACAGTGCACACTTCTATTGGGGTAAGGAATATATACCCTTACCAATATTTAAGATAATATATGCTTTATTATCTTAATCCTCAGAAAATTTCTCTGGTGGTGTAGATCTTTGTATGGATATCCTCCGGATTAGCTTTATAAGGATCCTTCCACCCTAGCAGCCTGGAAATGCTTTCACCAAACACATCAGCCCGATTTCCTGACGTCACCTCGCATACGAAAATTCCGGAAGTAGAGTGGCGGCCATCTTGGAGAGGGCAAAATCTCGGCTGTGAGTTGCGATTGGGACTCTCCTGGATTCCGGATGGCAGACAGGTTTTTTATTATGTGCGGTTAAAGATGATTTTAAATGTAAGCAAGATAATTAAAAGTTTTTGATCAAAGTATGTGGCAGTATTATGCTATGATCTGTTCCTTATATATGGAAATCGGGCTGATGTGTTTGGTGAAAGCATTTCCAGGCTGCTAGGGTGGAAGGATCCTTATAAAGCTAATCCGGAGGATATCCATACAAAGATCTACACCACCAGAGAAATTTTCTGAGGATTAAGATAATAAAGCATATATTATCTTAAATATTGGTAAGGGTATATATTCCTTACCCCAATAGAAGTGTGCACTGTGCTAGGAGTCTGTAGCACGGTAGAGTGTCTCACTTGCATGGTTTTGCACAATATATCACATGTGTATGCGTTTTGGATATATACACGTGTTTTCTCACTTGGGTGAATAAGATTGTATTAACCTTATAGGGTAATGAGATTTTTATAAAGGATAATGCACTATGTGAATCTTTTTGTTTTTTTGAGGTAATCAAGGTTTACAAGCATTTGAAAGAGTTTTCGTTGGTTTATATTGGAAACTATTTTTTCGGACTACACGTATTTGCTTTATTGGACTTTAATTTAAAATTGGACTTTATTTATAGATGTGAGATTATATAGGGAAAAGTATTTATTAGTGATCACCGAGCATATTTGTATTTTCAATAGAAACCTGTGTAGATGTGTCCTAGGCACATACAACAGGAAAACCAGAATCAAGCACATGACTGCTGTACCTTTCTGCATGATCTGGGGAGCAGTGAAGCTGTTCCACCAGGTCAGCAAATTTCGTCCCACTTCCTCCCAGGATCTGCAGGTTCTTGCCCAGCTCTTATAAGGGGGGTCTCTGAGATCATAGATGCAGGGGTGGCCACGAATTAGACCAATGAATGTCATAGTCAACAGAAGCTCTTTCCATTTTGACTCTTTTCCATTTTGATCACAAGACGTGTGTTTATAAGGTGTGGAGTGACGCTAGAAAAGGGGAGGGGAGCTGATGTTTGAGCTGAAAATGCCTGAAAAACTTTCAAAAATGCTAATTTCTTGCTGTTCGGCCATTTTCCATTTAAGTCTATGGGGACAAAAATCTGCCTGAAAAGTAGCACATGTACTTTTTAAGTGACAAGCATTTTGCAACAGGCGAGAAGACACTCAAATGTGCACAGGGACTATTGCAAAGACAAGCCCGAAGAAAAAAAAAAAAATAGGAGAAGGACTACATGACAGGGGGGACAGGGGATTCAAGGCAGGACAGGGTTAAAAGATTACTGGATTGGGTTTTGTAGAGGGTAGGTGAAGCTGGGGGGGGGGGGTGTGTTTTAAGAGGAGGAGACCAAAGGTGGCAAATCCTTGGGAGAAGCGGATGAGTAGGAATCTTCCCGCCCTGCCACCCTGTTGTTGTTGCCGATTGTTTCGGACCCTGGGTTTTTTGGCGGTTGGGGTCTTTGGAGGCATTAACATTTCGGAGCAGTTCATAACAGTGACCCATCTAAGGTATGGCGACCTCTGTTGGATCCCAGGGGCATTATCTGGGAAGTGGTAACAAGTTGGTATCTGCAGAAACGTGGGTTTGACCCCAAGCTGGTGTTTTGCGCCTGGGGATCGTGAAGTAGTAACACAGATACACAACCTGATGTTGGTTCTCAAGTGCCTCCCAAGACCGGCAACCTGTATGTTATGGCAATTGGTTCATATATATGTTTTCCTGTTTTAACGAATGTTATTTTGGTTTCATGTGTTAATAAACAGCCAAGTTGGCCAATTTTCTCCAAATCGGGTCTTTGGTCATTTTTACTTAGTATAAGTTGGGGGGTAGTTATGGTGAGATGTGGAAGGACTTGGAGACATATGGGTTACCCTAGTCATGAATGGGATGTTCCTTGTTGAGCATTTCTGAGCATCAAGTTTTGAGCTGAAAAACGATCAAGTGTGAACGGGGCCTTAGGATAGACTACAAAACGAAAACCTAAAAGATATAATTGTGCGGAAGAAGTAAAAAACAAAAACAAAACACTCTGTGACTCTGTGAAGGATTTAGGAGAAAATTGTTGAAAGTGAAATTTGTTGGGTGGCACAGTGGCTTAGTGGTTAGCATGTCTGCCTTGCAGTAAATGGATGATGGGATCATTTCCCAACCATGGTGCCTTCTGCATGGAGTTTGCATGTTCTCCCTGTGCTTGCGTGGGTTTCCTCCAGGTGCTTTGGTTTCCTCCCACACTCCAAAAACATGCTGGTAGGTTAATTGGATCCTGTCTAAATTGGCCCTAATGTTTGTATGTGAGTTAGGGACCTTAGATTGTACACCCCTTGAGGGTTAGGGACTGATGTGAATGTACAATATATATGTAAAGCGCTGTGTAAATTGATGGTGCTATATAAGTACCTGAAATAAATAAGTATAGTAGAATTTACCATGGAGCTTACAATCTACCAAAAAAATTATAAATGACCTTTACAAACACGAGTGAAATTTGAGATTCAATATAGATTCATAGCTGACAGCAGGGGATATTTTGAAGTCCAGTGCTAATCCACGACTATTTCATTTGACAGTTTTCTTTTTTTTTCAAGACAAAAACAATACACCCCCCATGATCCCTTCCAGTAGAGACAATGGGATGCAACCTTTTGTTCTTACCTGCAGTTGTGACAGTAACTGAGGGAGGATCTGTAACATAAAATAGAATCCATGACAAAGATTTGTATCATTCTTTCATAAATTGTTCATGATAGAAAGGCAATAAAAAATACACTTCAATCTTTGACCCCTTGGCGCCGGCGCCTCCCATCCCTTTAGGGGTTGTGACGCTGGGAGGTGGGATGGGGTTTAGGGTCATATGACCAATATGATTGGCTGTCACAGTGATCGCATGATCGTAAAGGTCTCAATCGCAAGTAGAGATCGGGACCTTTCCAAGAGGTGCCGGTAAATGTGCTAGGAGCGCACAAGGCATGTGATATCGACACCTGTGGGTTTTTTTTGGGTACGCAAATATGAGGCCTCCCGGTGTCAAAGCCCAGCCATCAAGAGACTCTATATTTGCGTACGGTCGCACCAACATATTAAGGTTTATGGCTAAAAATATGTATCCTGTCCATGCCCAACCCTCATCAAAACACTCAATAACAACCTAAGAACAGCATATTGTAGATTAGCTGCCTCCCTGTTTTCTTAAATTTACCCTGTCAAAATCCTTAGCCCCGGTTCATGCCAATGCGACTTGTCATGCGATTTGACAGTTCCAAATCGCATGACAAATCAAACTCTGTTGTCAGCAATGGAACTGTTCAAATCGGTAGTTTGAAAGTAGTTTCTGCATTAGTTTCAGCAATTTTAGATGCAAATTGCATTGACATCTATGCATGAAGTTAGACATTTGTCAGGCAAGCCACATATGAAACGGCACCAGGTCCGTGGCTTTGAAACCACACTACTTCAAGTGACGTAGCACGGTTTCAATGTTGCATTTGGTGTGAACAGGGACTTTGGTCTCTTTAATAGAGGAAGTGTTATACGCACCTTTCCAGGGACCCAGGCTTCCCCCTGTCCCACCATTGCATCCTCCATGAGACTTCATGGCATTTGATACTTCTGGGGGTGCCCCCCTCACTGCACGCTGTGGTTCTATCCCCTGGAAGGAAAGAACTAGTTCACATGGTAATGGATGCAGGCGTCTGACTTTTCTAGAAGCGTCAAATGACAAAAAGTCTAATGCAAGGTACACACTATATGTTTTTTTTTAGTTCAGCCCAGTGGGCTGAATGATAAAAAAAAGGGCAAATCGCAGTACTAACACAAGAGATGTTAGCACAGCGATCTTTTCCTTGATAGCTGCTGAGCTATTGTGTTCTGACAAGGGGACCCCCCCAAAGACACTGACCAGCACTGGCACCCATTGGCAGTGAGTGCTGATTGGATGCCAGTCGGATGATGGTTTTCCAGCATGCCCATTTGATAGAAGTTGGAGGGGAGGGGAAGGGGAGGGAAGAGAAGGGATGGGAAGGGAAGGGAAGGATAGGGAAGAGAAGAGAAGAGAAGGGAAGGGAAGGGAAGAGAAGAGAAGAGAAGAGAAGAGAAGAGAAGAGAAGAGAAGAGAAGAGAAGAGAAGGGAAGGGAAGGGAAGAGAAGAGAGAAAAAAAGAGAAGAGAGGAGAGAGGAGAGAAGAGAGAAGAGAGGAGAGAGGAGAGGAAAGAGGAGAGAGGAGAGAAGAGAGAAGAGAGAAGGGAAGGGAAGAGAGAAGAGAGAAGGGAAGGGAAGGGAAGAGAAGAGAAGAGAAGAGAGGAGAGAAGAGAGAAGGGAAGAGAAGAGAGAAGAAAAGAAAAGAGAAGAGAAGAGAGAAGAGAGAAGAGAGAGAAGAGAATAGAAGAGAAGAGAGGAGAGGAGAGAGGAGAGAGAAGAGAGAAGGGAAGGGAAGAGAGAAGAGAGAAGGGAAGGGAAGAGAATAGAGAAGAGAAGAGAAGAGGAGAGAGGAGGAGAGAGGAGAGAAGAGAGAAAGGAAGGGAAGAGAAGAGAGAAGAAAAGAGAAGAGAAGGGAAGGGAAGAGAAGAGAGAAGAAAAGAGAAGAGAAGAGAGAAGAGAGAAGAGAAGAGAAGAGAGGTGAGATGAGAGAGGAGAGAAGAGAGAAGAGAGAAAAGGGAAGGGAAGAGAGAAGAGAGAAGAGAGTAGAGAGAAGAGAGAAGAGAAGGGAAGGGAAGGGAAGGGAAGGGAAGGGAAGAGAGAAGAGAGTAGAGAGAAGAGAGAAGGAAAGGGAAGAGAAGAGAAGAGAGAAGAAAAGAAAAGAGAAGAGAGAAGAGAAGAGAGAAGAGAAGAGAGAAAAAAAGAAAGAAAGAAGAGAAGAAAGAAAGAAGAGAAGAGAAGAAAGAAAGAAGAGAAGAGAAGAGAAGAGAAGAGAAGAGAGAACAGAAGAAAGAAAGAAGAGAAGAGAAGAGAAGAAAGAAGAGAAGAAAGAAAGAAGAGAAGAAAGAAGAGAAGAGAAGAAAGAAGAGAATAGAAGAAAGAAGAGAAGAGGAGAAAGAAAGAAGAGAAGAAAAGAAAGAAAGAGGAGCGGAAAGAAGAGAAGAAAGAAGAAAAGAGATGAGAAGAGATAAACAGGTGCAACGTATGTAGGAGGATTTGTTTAATCTCTGTGTATCACCTGAGGCCAGTTACTTCACTGGGTATATGGAAGGGTCTCCAACCACTTTAATAATGACATGGTCATCCAAACCTCTAGCATGCTAATGCGAGTTTGAAAATTTGTATTCATCCATTTGGTGTATCCCAAAACTATGATAATTTCTTTTCTTCCATCATAGCAATCTAGCCATGTCCAGTGTTCCAGGAATAAGGACCAATTAGGTGGGCATAAGGAGGACTGTAGACTTACAAAGAACGTTGAGTTTCTTGTTTTTAGAGCTGACATTCTTCCCATTCTGGAAGGCCACCCTGCAGGTCACATTTGTCTGGTGGTCGCTCTTTGAAGGGATAAATGTTACAAATGATGACGTTTTCCAGGTTCCGTTATGATTACTCTTCATCCATTGAACAATTCCGGTACACTTTGCAGAAAGGTTACAAGTCAGATTTGCCTCTTTACCTGCAATCAGTTTTCCATTCACTGTGATTTGAAGATTGTCTTTGAAATCTGTGTAATGTAAGGGAAAAGATGAATTGTAAAACAGTACGCTATTTACATCGTAATCCCAATGAATGTACCTGCAGCACAGCAGAGAGATAGAAAGCAGCAGGTCTGCTTAGTAAACCAGCAAGGTACACAATAAAAACACTCCCTAACACACAATCAACCCTTTGAGCGCCCCTCATGTTAACCCCTTCCTGCCCAGTGCCATTAGTACAGTGTCAGTGCTTTTTATTAGCACTGATCACTGTATTGGTGTCACTAGAGTTGTCAGTGGCAGTTAGTCAGCCCCCCCCCCCCCCCCCAGTGTCAGAATACCCGCCGCAGTCCTGCTATAAGTTTGCTGATCGCCGCCATTACTAGTATGAAAAAATAAAAATCCCAGCATATATACCACCATTTGTAGATGCTATAACTTTCTTGTAAACCAATTAATTTACAAGTATTGGGATTTTTTTTTTTAGCAAAGACGTGGAGCAGAATACATTTTCGCCTAAATTTATGACGAACTTTGATTTTTAAAATTTTTTTACTGGACGTGTTTAATAGCAAAAAGTCAAAATTATTGTTTTTTTCTCAAAATTGTTCATCTTGTTTTTGTTTATAGTGCAAAAAAAGCAACATTTTTATTTTTATTTTTATATTGGATATGTTTTATAGCAACAAGTCACAAATACTGGGTTTTTTTTGCTCAAAATTGTAAGGTATTTTTTGTTTATAGCGCAAAAAATAAAAAACGCAAAGGTGATTAAATACCACCAAAAGAAAGATCTATTTGAGGGGAAACAATTACCTCCTTTCTGTTGGGTGTCCCCACAGCAAGCAGCTTGCTATGGGGGCACCTGTACAGGCATGTTTCCAAGCAGCTGCTTTGTGTGTCCATTCACACATGGTCAGTGTTGGCTGGCTGTGAATAGCACCCACAAGCTGTCTCAGCCAATGGCTCCTGCCTGCTGTCTCAGCCAATCGCTCCCACTGGCCATCTCAGTCAATGGCTCCCACTGGCTGTCTCAGTCAATGGCTCCCACTGGCTGTCTCAGCCAATGGCTCCCACTTGCTGTCTCAACCAATGACTCCCACTTGCTGTCTCAACCAATGACTCCCACTTGCTGTCTCAGCCAATGGCTCCCACTTGCTGTCTCAACCAATGACTCCCACTTGCAGTCTCAACCAATGACTCCCACTGGCTGTCTCAGCCAATGGCTCCCACTTGCTGTCTCAGCCAATGGCTTCCACTGGCTGTCTCAGCCAATGGCTCCCACTTGCTGTGTCAACCAATGACTCCCACTTGCTGTCTCAACCAATAACTCCCACTTGCTGTCTCAGCCAATGGCTCCCATTTGCTGTCTCAGCCAATGGCTCCCACTTGCTGTCTCAGCCAATAACTCCCATTTGCTGTCTCAGCCAATGGCTCCCGCTTGCTGTCTCAGCCTATGAGGAGGCAGGGACCCGGGACAGCCAAGACTGTTGTGCACATCAATGGAGCTGGGGGCACTGCTGCACACAAAAGGTTTACCTTCATGCATGGAATGCATGAAGGTAAAAAACCTTGAGCCTTTGCAACCACTTTCATTATAGAGAATAATATCTTTTGACATATCTTCTTTATAGTCAAGAGTTATGCATACCATAGACGATGCAATTTTCTTTCATGCAAGCATGGGTTTCAGGAAAGAAAATCGCTTGATTCCCCCATCAGCAGTGTTGATGGGGGAATCCCTCCCGCCAAGCTATTGTGTTCTCCTTCCAGGGGCAGAGGGAGCAGTCCCTGCCAGGAGAACACAGTGATTATTGCTAGTGCCTATATCCACTGCCAACAATCGCATGAAAAATCTGACTTGCTGGTTGTACTCAAGACATACAACAATCTAATTAGGTACAATCAGCCTCCCCATAGATGGTTCGAATCTTGCCTGGTCCCTCGTGAACCCACTGAAAATCGATCCATCTATGGCTGGCTTTATGCATATAGATCTCTAGATCTCCTACCACATCTGATCCTATGCAGCAGACTATGTATAACAACTTTAGAATCACTGTACGTTGTCTACATATCTAGTTTGTACCGGTCTTTTTGATCTTAATTCTGCTAGTGTATGGCCAACTCTACTATCTACTCTACAATGCAGTTTCATTCATTCGAACATACCAGTAACATTCACAGTTACAGTCGATGGATAGGTATATTTATTCCAGCTTGTCTCACTTTCCTCAAACCGAAAATGATATAACCCAGCATCTTCTTTCTTGACATCTGTTATGGTCAGGGTGCAATTTCCATTGTCTGGATTTCCCACTACATGGAAGTTTGGTTTTGTCCCGTGTCTTGATTCATCACTAAATGCAAGATGGGCTTTAACAGAATTCTTCCATATGCCAGTAGAGCCTGTAAATGTTGTCTTGTTATCAGCAGTAAAGGTACACGGAATGGTGACACAGTGCCCCTCCGGCACAGTGACATTGTTGGGCATTTGGATAGAATATCCAGGTAAGTCACCACAAATGACACCTGTGGAAAAAAGAAAGTTTTCTGAATACAGAATACAAGTAGTCTTGTTTTGGAAGCATATTTATTTATTAACTAAAAATGTCATCTAAATTATAAATGTTTTCACTTATCCTGTCCTATAGTAGACTCCCTTTTTGTCTCCCTTCATTTTTTTTTATAGCATTATATCTCCTTTTGCTATTGCACTGACACATGGATGACCCTAAGTCCTGAGAATGGTGACTTATCCATGCAGTTTTTCTCTGGCAAGTACTATCCCACATAGAGGCTCTCTATCTTGTGTGATAGGTCAGCTTTAGACAGATCCAATGGATCTGCTTCTACGAGGGAATTCATGCTGTGTTTCTATTCTTAGTAATATCGCAACAACAAGAGCCAAGGAGGCCACGGTACGGAGAAGTTATAACTCAATCAAGGATACATTAAAGTTACACTATAATCTCATTTAGGAAAAAATTCTATACAAGTATCTATTCTTATCCCAAAAAAGTCTCTTTTATTGCTTTCAGCCTCCTACAAATCTCCAATTTTTTTTTCTTTTGCTAGTGTGATCTGACTTCTTGTTTGAGGGTGTCTATGGCCATTTTCCATGGTCCCACCATATGTAGGAATATAGCCATCTTCATTCCCGAGATGGACTATGAACTATGGGAATTGTAATGTGACTAAAGCAGTGCATGTGACCACAAGAAGTGTCTAATGCTTGTTCCAAACAAGCGGAATTGAGAGGTTTGAAAGTTCAGGGCGGAGTGAGGAAAACACAGTGTCAGGGTCCTGTCCACGGCAGACGTTCTGGAAGATCTGGAATTTCTAAAGATCCATTATCTCCTGCGCTCAAAGACTCAGATCAAAAGGCGTTAGTGACAAGCAGCGTGTTGTGTGTTCATCCACTGGTGATCAGAGGTTGTGCAGCTCTATCATGAAGCTGGGGAAGCTTAATAAAACTGTAGAGGAAGATGAAAGAAAGAGCGCACAAACCTTGCGCATTACCTCAATAAATAGTGACTGATTCTATTAATAAGGAAATATACGCACAAAATGATGGTATAACAGGCATAAGTAACCATAATCCAAACAGGGTTACAGGTAAATCGAAAAGGGCTGAAAAGAGCTGATAAAAAAACAAATGCATATACAAATACAAATTTCCCTCAAACTAATTACATGAATCATGAAAATGAAAATACTCATGGTAATACGTATAGTAATAATAATAATAATGTAAAAAATCACATACAGAAAAGGTGTATATATAGAAAACGTGCAAAAAAAAAAAACAATTATAATAAATAAATACATAAAATTAAAAACAAAAAAAAACAAAGCAAAAAACATTTTTTTATATATAGAGAGAATCCATAGAATAAACATGCATACATATATATGTAAATGCAAAAGCACAATTGCTATTTAAAATTTAAATTTTTTTTTTTTTTAATTTTATGTATTTATTTATTATAATTTTTTTTTATTTTTTTTTGTACAATTTCTATATATACACCTTTTCTGTATGTGATTTTTTACATTATTATTATTATTACTATACGTATTACCATGAGTTTTTTCATGTGTATTGCTACGCTCATCTAACAGTATCACCACCTGTTATACCATCAAGATTCATGAAATTAGTTTGAGGGGAATTTGTATTTGTATATGCATTTGTTTTTTTATCAGCTCTGATGAAGAAGGGAGCACCCTTCGAAACGCGTTAGCTTTCAGTCCCCCCCCCTTTTCGATTTACCTGTAACCCTGTTTGGATTATGGTTATTTATGCCTGTTATACCATCATTTTGTGAGTATATTTCCTTATTAATAAAATTAGTCACTATTTATTGAGGTAATGCGCGAGGTTTGTGCGCTCTTTCTTTCATCTTCCTCTACAGATCTGGCATTTCTGCCAGTACCCTGAATGGCTGCAGAAGCACGCATCAGCCTCAGTTTGGTGCCAGACTTTATAAAGAGGCTCATCACTTCCTCAAGTTGCTGGATGATCTCTTGCTCCCCGTGCCCTGTTCCTGTTTCCTGTGATTGTGACCTGTGATTTCTTGATATCGACTTGGCTTGCTCCTGGACCTGTCTACTCTGATTTACCCCTGATCTGACCTTACGGATTACTCTCTCGCTCCTCTGTGTATGACCTCGGCTATCCCATCTGACTACATCTGCTCTGATTCCCAACTGGTACCTCACCTTGGCTTTAACCAACTACCCATAAACATCTAAATCCTGGAAGGACTTGCATACCATGCACAGGCGCCTCCCATCTGCAGACCTTTCTCCGTACACCAGCTGTGCTTCTGAGTGGACCACCAACCAGCACTCCTACAGACGACCTGTGCAACTTTGGGCCTGACTCCTGTTGTCCCACTCTCAGGGGAGTCCGGAACTTAGCCGCAAGGGAAGCCCTCTCTCCATTGGCCTCCATTACCAGGTACGTGAAACACCGTAATAAATGATTTAATGAAACATAGATTATAGGGACATTAAGTGGTGGATGAATATGGACTATTTTTGGGGAATAAGGATATCGTGTTTAGTGTAATTTTAATGACAAGAAAATCAGAAAAATAAAACAAAAAAAAATGCACAGCTAAGAATAATAAAAGAATGCTTAGGCCAAACCTAGACTATTGGCATTAATGGATTTAATGTGTCAGCACAGGTAGGTGGTAGGGAAGGGGGGGGTTCTCTAAATGCTTTGGGACTGTGTGTAAGATCATACATTGGGCACTTATTCCTCAGCTGTAGATAAGGATGAGTGTAGTATAGTTTGGATAACAGGAAACACAGAGCCGTGGCTTACATAGGACGTTCAAGGGAGGAGCAATAATTTAGCAGGGAACTTGGCATCAAAAAAGATTTAGTCCAAATTTAATGGTGCCCTTCCAAATCTTGGATATGCTGTATAATACTGAATACACAGTACACTAACACACATAGTGTGCTAACATACAAAAGTGTTCAATTATATTAATGTCCCAATAGTGCTGGTGCTAAATAAATCCTGTGCAATCTTCTATACACTTGTGTCGGTGGAACACTCCATATGCATGAATTCCAGTGCCATGCCCCCCTCTGATGTTCACACACTCATCGGGATCTGTGGAGTCTGTACTCAAGAGTCAAAAGCACCGGTACTGTCATTTCCACTGGCACAGCTGGACTCCCTGGTAGTACTCTTTGCTGTTACTCTCCACCTCTCATCCACCATATGGACTTGGGTCTATGAAGATGTCTTTCTCATCATGCAAGAGGACAGAACAAGGGGGCACTCATAGTGTAATTATACTTTATTAAAACACACATACACTACATTCCCAAAAGTATTGGAAAACCCCTCCAAATCATTGGATTCAGGTGTTCCAATCACATCGATGGACACAGGTATAAAAATCAAGCACCTAGCCATGCAGACTGCTTCTACAAACATTTGTGAAAGAATGGGTCGCTCTCCTAATTCAAGTGTGGTACCGTGATAGGTTGTCACCTGTGCAATAAGTCCATCCGTGACATTTCCCGGCTACTAAATATTCCACGCTCAACTGTTAGTGGGATTATAACAAAGTGGAAGCAACTGGGAACAACAGAAACTCAGCCACCAAGTGGTAGGCCATGTAAACTAACAGAGCGGGGTCAGCGCATGCTGATGTCGCTAACTGTCTGCAGAGTCAATAGCTAAAGACCTCCAAACTTCATCTGGCCTTCATATTAGCACAAAAACAGTGCGTAGAGATCTTCATGGAATGGGTTTCCGTGGCCGAGCAGCTGCATCCAAGCCTTACATCACCAAGTGCAATGCAAAGCGTCGGATGCGTCAGTGTAAAACACGCCGCCATTGGACTCTAGAGCAGTGGAGACGTGTTCTCTGGAATGACCAATCACACTTCTCTGTCTGGCAATCTGATGGACGTGTCTGGGTTTGATGGTTTCCAGGAGAACGGTACTTGCCTGACTGAATTGTGCCAAGTGTAATGTTTGGTGGAGGGGGGATTATGGTGTGGGGTGTGAGGAGAGAGTTTGGGGTGGTGGAACTTGACTGGCCTACACACTTGAGTCCTGACCTCAACCCAATAGAATACCTTTGGGATGAATTAGAGAGGAGACTGCGAGCCAGGCCTCCTCCCCCGACATCAGTGCCTGACCTCACAAATGAGCTTCTGGAAGAATGGTTAAAGATTCCCATAGACACCCTCCTAAACCTTGTGGACGGCCTTCCCAGATGGGTTGAAGCTGTTATAGCTGCAAAGCATGGGCCAACTCAATATTGAATCCTACTGACTAAGATTGGGATGCCATTAAAGTTCATGTGCGTGTAAAGGCAGGCGGCCCAATACTTTTGGTAATATAGTGTATATTGGTTTACACTCACTCTAAGAAATGCAATAAAAAGACCTGAGATCGTGGAAACCAGAGGTTGCTGTGTATGCGTCTGCTCCACTGACCGGACTTGATGTCACCAGTTGACTCCAACTAACACATTTCGCCCCTCTCACAGAGAATCTTCAGAGGCTGCCTAAGGGCATTAATATAATTGGACACGTATGTATCTGAGCACATTATTTGTATTATGTTTAATATTTTATATCCATGTTTAATATTTTATATCCAAGATTTGGGAGGGCAGAGCCTTATATTTGGACTACATCACTGGAGATTATAAAACCTGCATGACAAACGGCAGCCATTTGGTATCTTGAGTTATAATTTGTATCTTGACTTAAATTTTGTTTTTTTTATCATTTACTTACACACATTTAGGATCTTAGCTTAAGTACAGGGTCACAGATGAAGGGTTGGATACCATAATGTAGGTTGCCTAGTTATCAATTTGGCTAGTAATCAATAAAGATTGACAAAGTGATCAGGCAAGGAGATATTCCGAGCTTTGGGTGGATCAACAGAAAGAGCCAATGCCAGACACAGCAGGGGCCCTGGATTCATATCCTGACGCATAGAGCGAGACTGAAGGCAACTGACTTCTGCTTTGTTGTGTCGCAGAAAACCAAAGTGTTTTGTATTCCTATGTGACACAAGAAGTACTAAAGTGAGACAAAGAAAAACCGCAAACATTTTTAGAAAGGATGCCGGTATTAGGCTTCTCTTAGCACAGGCTTCCTTTAAAATGTTCAGTATACTCAGTATACAATACATTCCCAGCGTTTCACTAATCTCATCTAAACGCTTTCACATTTCTACATCACACGTACCTTTCCAGAGCAGAAACCAATGCATTGCCACCAACTGCACCCAGATCACACCTCTCTGATGCCGCATCCTGTAAACCCACAAATCAGATTAAAAGATGAGAAAACAAGGAAAATATCTTTTCTCAGCTCTACACTTCTTATTCAGCAGTTCCTGAATTCTGTAGTGATGTAATATTTGAAGGGAGGAAGCAGAGTGCACAGTGGAGGACTCCGGCATCCAACACCCCTGAAATGCTGAATGCCAAAGAGTCTTTAGCAGGCTGTAGCACTGGAATGGAGGAAAGGTGGAAGACACGGCTGCTGGAGTAGTGAATATAATATTTTTTTCTTGCAGGGACCTCAATATAGCTTTATTTTGAGACTTTAAAGGCATTTACACTTTTAAATGCATTGTACACTTTGAAATGTTTTGTTGTTTTAACCTGGTATTAGTGTAGCTAGATAATTATCTGTGTTGTTTCTTTGCTTTTTCTTGTAATGATGGCCTCATTTGTTGTGGCTGCAGTTGTAGTGTCATGGCTGATCGGCTCCCATCTGTCCATGTATTCATTCCCTTTGCTTGTCCTTAGGGATAAACAACTGCTTGTTTCAGGCCATTTCCTTTGTGTTTTATTCATTCCCCTAGCTTGTCCTTAAGGATAAACAACTGCGTGTTTCAGGCCATTTCCTTTGTGTTTTATTCATTCCCCTAGCTTTTCCTTAGGGATAAACAACTGCTTGTGTCAGGTCACTTCTTTTGTATTTGAGTGCAAATGTGATGAAAACACATTTCTCCCCCATGTGTGAGCCAGTCTATTAACCTCCCTAGCGGTATGATTATTTCAGATTTTTGGTGCTGAAAGCGGTACCATTATTTTGCATGGAAATATGTAGTTTTTTTATTGTAGGCTGTAATTTTTAGGAATAACTCACTGAAGTCTGTACGAACAAGAGTCTAGTAAACATCCCGGGTGTGATAAAATTTGAAACACGAAATCATAAATTATAATTTAATAAATAATCATAAAAAATAATAATATAATAATAATAAATTTAATTCAATAATATAATCAAACCGAAAACACTGAAATGTGAAATAGAGCGCCAAGTTCTCACATCGCTGAGCAAAGTCGCAAAATCGTTTTCAGTGTCTGATGATGAATTTCCCCCACGAATCATTATCACTCAATTCTGCAAGTGGTTCTGATTTACTATCGCTGTTCTCTAGCCGGTCTAAAACCGCTTTTGACCTAAAGGGACACTTTTTGGACGCCATGGATGTTTCTCAGTTTCCAGGCAAAAAAAACAGACAAAATGCAGGCAGGGCGCCGGACAAAGCACTCGGGACAAAATGTATGTGAAATGGGTTGAAACAGCAATGTTTTACTATGAAAAATTTGTTTTGAAAAAAATGACATTTTTTTAAATTTTCAAATTTCCCGCCGGCGGTGCCCATACGTCCGGACGTCACAGGGACCGGAAAACGGAAGCCGGATGCCGGCATCGGCCGGAGGAGATGGCCAGGGACGCTGCAGGGGACACATTGCGGGAGCGAAGGACAAGGTAAGCTCTGCAGGGACTCCCTATGCAGC
The DNA here is from genome assembly GCF_062004578.1 of Staurois parvus. Taxonomy (NCBI): domain Eukaryota; kingdom Metazoa; phylum Chordata; class Amphibia; order Anura; family Ranidae; genus Staurois; species Staurois parvus. Next base: position 1,814,199 of record NW_028319909.1, on the reverse strand, counting down.
GCCGCATGGTAAGCCCGAGTGTAGTTTGGGGTTACCGCTTTTGCACCGACATTTTACCCCGAGCTACACTCGGGAATACCGCCAGGGAAGTTAATTGCTGTGCCTATTTGTGTCTGTTTCAGATCTTATTACTATTAACTCTCACCTGCAGAGTACGAGACTGAAAGACCCAAGGATTGTGGGATATGTAGTTTCTTCACTGGAAATGTCAGTTCTCATACTACAGACAGAGGTCATGCATGAACCTTTTTTGCAGTGGCATACTGCATGCCACATGTGTGAACACAACCAGAAATTGCTGACAACAGAATGTGAAGATTTATGTAGGTGAAAAACACAAGGTGTAAGTAGGAAGATTTATAATACCTTTTGATCCTATTTATAGTAACTGCGCTCCTTTGACAATTATTGGTTTCTAACTAATTAATTAACACCAAAATAATGCAATACTTGGAAGCCATTAATAACGAAATTGGTGAACACAAACTGACTTCTAATGAGGACTACACACTGTGATAGATGCACAAGGGCATTCAATTCAAATTTCTTTGGTTGATTTTTTTTCTTTTTGGTATACACATGAAGGTGGTCTATATATATATATATATATATATATATATATATATATATATGACACAGCAGTAATTATACACATTACTAGGTACACCTTGTTAGTGCCAAGAAAATCTCCCCAACATCATGACACCACCAGCCTGAACCATTGATACAAGGCAGGATGGATCCACCACACCATGACACCACCACCACCGGCTTGAACCATTGATACAAGGCAGGATGGATCCACCACACCATGACACCACCACCACCAGCCTGAACCATTGATACAAGGCAGGATGGATCCACCACACCATGACACCACCACCACCAGCCTGAACCGTTGATACAAGGCAGGGTGGATCCACCACACCATGACACCACCACTACCAGCCTGAACCATTGATACAAGGCAGAATGGATCTCCCACACCATGACACCACCACCAGCCTGAACCATTGATACAAGGCAGGATGGATCCACCACACCATGACACCACCATTACCAGCCTGTACCGTTAATACAAGGCAGGATGGATCCATGCTTTCATGTTTTTTACACCAAATTCTGAACCTTCCATCTGAATGTCACAGCAATCAGTCTGCCCATTCTCCTCTGATCCTGGATATTCGACCCATCACCTGTTGTGAAATTGCCCAAGAGATGGATCTTTCTGCGGGAACGGGGAACACAATGATGAGAAAGTGAAGCCGGCTGACAAATCTTTCCAGGCGTTAAGTTAAATGCTGGGATAAGTGTATAAATGTAGCAGGGGAGTATGTAAAAAAATAAATGCAGTTTCCACTCCTTGAAATTTGTTCTTTTATTATATAAACTAAAAAGTCCTGGTTTGCCTTGCCCCCCCCCCCATATATGCATGTGTTAATAGTCAAATTAATTTTAGCTTCCAAATAAATCATACTTCACCCAGCATAGGTCATATATTCACATACTGAGAGCATAGCAAAGGAGAAGCAACGTATTGTGAAATGTGTAGAGGCCGGTGTAATCTCCCTTCTCATTTCCTGCAGATACAGAACTGTATTTTGTCTTTTTTATGTATATGAATACAACGCGTTTTGTTAAGGGTCTGGTCTGTTAGGATTTTAGCACGGGACGTATTTGAGATTTATTATAGGGGAACAGTAAATATATATCTTACTATATGCTTTTATTTTATTTTGATGTTATGTTTTCTAATAGCGGTGGTTATAACTTCATTCTGCAAAGTCTGGCCAATGTAAAAATCCTATCCTTTTTCCTTTTTTTTCTTTTGTGAGGCTGTTTATATTTGGGGAGTGGTCAGTGGTGTATTTAGGTTTTATGTTGCCCTAGGCAACACAAAAATCGGCCGCCTTCCATAGCCCCCCCACCCCCCACCAAGAGAGCCTGACACCAATCAAATAGCCCCCTCGCCCCCCGGCCAAGAGAGCCTACCACTAACACCAGCCAAAAGTCGCCCCTTCCCCGCAAACCGAGAAAGCCTTCCACTAACACCCGCCTGCTGAGAGAGCCTTCCAATACCACCGCCCCCCATACACCAGCCACCACCCCAGGGCAAGAGAGAGAAAGACACTCACCTTTACAGCTCTGGACATCCCTGGGAACAAGAGTTGGTCTCTGCTACACCATCAAGCAGCCCGCTGCCTCACTCGATTCCACCTGGTCCCCATACTGCGAGCGTCCCTTCTTCCAGGGGGCAGCGCAGCCCCCTAAAAAATGTCACCCTAGGCAAACAATGTGTGATGCGGGGAACCAGGGGCGGACTGACCATTCGAACACTCGGGCACTGCCCGAGAGCCCGGGGTCAGTAGGGGGCCCCATGAGATGCCCCTAGTACCTTTTTCATAGGCTTTTTTTGAGTTTGGGCAAGGACACAGGGGCCCCATGAACCCCTATTGCCCGGGGGCCCCATGAGTTGTCAGTCCGCCCCTGGTTTATAATGCCTTTAAGTCCAATACATACTAATGAGCTCCCCTGCCAGTAGTTGGTTAGCAAACAATTAATACACCAAAACTAATGCAATACCTGGCAGCCATTGATAAAGAAATTGGTGAACACAAACCGACGTATAACAAGGACCACACAATGGGGTTGAATTACTAAAACCAGAGAGTGCAAAATCTGGTGCTGTTGCGCATGGTAGCCAATCAGCTTCTAATTTCAGCTTGTTCAATTAAGCTTTGACCACAAAACCAGGAAGCCGATTGGTTTCTATTCAGGGCTACACCAAATTTTGCACCCTCCAGTTTTAGTAAATTAACCCCAATGTGATATATGCACAGAAGAATTACATTGGGAACGTTTTATTGATAAAGTGATGATTCAACATGAAACACCCAGATGGAAGAATAATATATTTTAAATATATTATTCCCAAATATATTGACATATATTTGAAATACTACACTTTTGGCCGTATTCAATATATTTAAAAAAAAAAAATATATATATATATATATATATATATATATATATATATACACTGTATGTTGAAATGTGTTTTCTTTATATATTACAAAATATATTATTATTATATTATTATACAGGATTTATATAGCGCCAATAGTTTATAATACATTATAATGGGAGACAGTACACAAGACAGTACAGTAACAATACGATTCAATACACGAGGGGTTCGAGGGCCCTGCTCCTTAGAGCTTACAATCTAGGAGGGAGGGGATAGTGGTACAGGAGGAATATATGAGAATATATGAAAAGTATTTTTAAAAATACATTTTCAAATATACTGTATGTCTTTAAAAATACATTATATAATAAATTTATATTTTATTATTTATTATTTTATTATTATTATTATTATTATTATTTTATTATTTATTATTATATTATTTATTAATTTATTATTTTAATAAAGAATATTAAAATGACTTTTTTATATGTTAAAAAAATCTGAAGAATATATTTAAAAAAATATATATATTTTTTTTTATATTTTTCTTATATTTTGTAATATCTAAAAAAAGAAAAAATGCTGTCAACATACAGTATATATATATATATATATATATATATATATATATATATATATATATATATTGAATACGGCCAAAATTGTAGTATTTCAAATATACGTTAATATATTTGGGTAGAATATTTTTAAAATATACTTAAAATATATTTTTCTTCCATGTGGGTACAATCATACATAATAATAATAATAATAATAATAATGCAACAAAAGTCTATACACTTGCCTGGTTTAGCTATGTCTTCTATTGTTGAGCTCAATGCCCTCCACTCTCATACACTGAAAGTATTTCCTACACTTCATTGGAACTTCTTGTTTAACTCAGATAAACCACAGAGGAAGAACTTACATTACACACAGCACTGGTCGTCTTTATGCATTAGACCATTTACTTGCAGAATTAAACTCGCTTCCCTTTTATTTGCTGCAATCTTTTCTAATCTGTAATGTCATTCTTGCTCTCTGCCTCTTATACATTTCTGTCTCTGTATTTAAAATGAGTCTAAAGGCTTATATTTTTTAAGAAAAAAAAAAAAACACAAACATGTCTATAGTTAGCTGCTGCGTGCAGTGGTTTTGTACAGAGCAGCTCGGATCCTCCTCTTCTCGGGTCCCCCGTCGACACTCCTGGCCCCTCCCTCCTGTCGAGTGCCCCCACAGCAAGCAACTTGCTATGGGGGCACCTGCTGCTCTGTGTGTCCATTCACACACAGAGCCTCGGCACGGCTCGGCCCTGCCCCCTCTCTTCACTCATTGGCTCACTGGCTATGATTGATGGCAATGGGAGCGAATGGCTCCCACTTCTATATATATGTTAAAAAATATGTTAAAAAAAATCTGAAAAATTTATTTTAAAAATATATATATTTTACAAATATTTTTCATATATTTTGTAATATATAAAAAACACATTTTAACATGCAGTATATAAATATATATGTATTGAAATATATTTTGAAATATATTAAATATGACCAAATTTGTAGCATTTCAAATATATGTCAATATATTTGGGAAGAATATTTTTAAAATATATTTCAAATATATTTTTCTTCCATGTGGGAAGGCTTAAGGCTTTTTTTACCTTCATGCATTCTATGCATGAAGGTAAAAAATCTTATTTGTGTAGCAGCCCCCCCCAGTCCCCCTATATATATACATACATATATACATACTTATATATGTATATATGTGCATATACATATATTGACCTAATTCACTATTTGTTCTTATTACCCACATGAAAGAATTCAATATATTTCAAAATATATTTTAAAAAATATATTTTTTTTAAAAATACCTTTCAAATATACTGTATATCTTTAAAAATACAAATCTACATCTTTGGAATGCATTTGCAAAATATTTTTAAAACTATATATTTTTTAAAAATATCCTTTTTTTAAAAGATATTTATATACAGTATATTTGAAATGTATTTTTAACAAATATTTTCAGATATTTTGTAATAAATACGCATTTCAACATGCAGTGTATATATATGTATATATATACACACATATATATATATATATATATATATATATATAAAACCATATATTTTTTAAATATATTCTTTTTTTCAAAGATATTTATATACAGTATATTTGAAATGTATTTTTAAAAATATTTTTCATATATTTTGTAATAAATACGCATTTCAACATGCAGTATATGTATATATATATATATATATATATATATATATTTATTGAATTTTTTTAAATATATTCTTTTTTTCAAAGATATTTATATACAGTATATTTGAAATGTATTTTTAAAAATATTTTTCATATATTTTGTAATAAATACGCATTTCAACATGCAGTATATGTATATATATATATATATATATACATATATATATATTTATTTTATTTTTTTAAATATATTATTTTTTTCAAAGATATTTATATACAGTATATTTGAAATGTATTTTTAAAAATATTTTTCATATATTTTGTAATAAATAGGCATTTCAACATGCAGTATATGTATATATATATATATATATATATATATATATATATTTATTTTATTTTTTTAAATATATTCTTTTTTTCAAAGATATTTATATACAGTATATTTGAAATGTATTTTTTAAAAAAATTTCATATATTTTGTAATAAAAACACATTTCAACATGCAGTATATATATATATATATATATATAAATATATATATATATATATATATATTATTTTTTTTTACTGATATATTATATATTTGATATATATTTACTGAAATATGTTTTTATATACATTGACCATGGCCAAAATTCTAGTATTTCAAATATATGGCCATATGTTTGGGAAGAATATTTTTTTTTAAATATATTTCAAATATGCTTTTCTTCCATTTCATAAAAGTCTGCATGCCTAACTGGACTTTCTTAAGTTCTAAACTGAGTGCTTTTAACCTTCTTTGCCACTAGATGCCACCAGTTTGATACCAGAATCATTAAGTCTGCTTCCTGGGAGCCCAGGCTGTCATGGACCCAACCCTTTGGTTGCAGTACTTCTGGACTTAGTGCTCATTTCAAGAGGGAGGACTGTGTACTGTCATCACCAAAGAAAGTTTGAGACTGAAAGGTGTGTACAGGGTTTCTTTTCTTTCTTAAACACTCATGGGGTTGGCTTCAAAGAAAGGTGGTGGGATGAGTTCTGCTCTTAGTGTAGTGGTAAAGAACAAACATGTTAAATGAGAAGTCATACCAAAAGTTTAATCATGTTTATAACTACATATTTTTAACGAATTTATTAGCCACTCAATAAATCAAAGAATATAAGAAACAACTAAATACAATATATGACTAACTATTTATTTATTTATTTATTTATTTATGTATTTATTATTGCTTTTTTTTTTTAGTTGAAGAAGTGAAGAAGAATTATGACCCCTTACACATTTTTATTCCTGCTTATTATTCATTGAATTCTTCTGTCAGTGGCAACATATGAAGTGGTAAAAATTCCTTGGAGGTGGGGCTGGGAGTGCAGTGTTTCCTTGTGATAGCCAACACAAAAAAATGGATTCCATATTTACTTTAAATTCTTTCGTTCAGCTTGTTCTATGGCCACTCTTTACAATACTCCTTTTGGATAGAGCAAGGATTGGTTGAAACCTTTGACAATTTCATTTATTTTTTTTTTTTTTCAAAACTTTTATTGAATCATCAGCTAGAACAATAATCCAGAAATGGATAAACAAAGAGTATCACTGAAAAAAGTAGACAATTCACAGAGGGTGGGTGTACAATTTGTACAAATTAAAGTAAAATGTCTATATATGAAAGAAAAATAGGAAAAAAGTAAAATGTCTATATATGAAAGAAAAATAGGAAAAAAGTAAAATGTCTATATATGAAAGAAAAATAGAAAAAAAGTAAAATGTCTATATATGAAAGAAAAATATGAAAAAAGTAAAATGTCTAAATAGGAAAAAAGTAAAATGTCTATATAGGAAAGAAAAATAGGAAAAAGTAAAATGTCTATATATGAAAGAAAAATATGAAAAAAGTAAAATGTCTATATATGAAAGAAAAATAGGAGAAAAGTAAAATGTCTATCTATGAAAGAAAAATAGGAAAAAGGTAAAATGTCTATCTATGAAAGAAAAATAGGAAAAAGGTAAAATGTCTATATATGAAAGAAAAAAAGGAAAAAAGTAAAATGTCTATATATGAAAGAAAAATAGGAAAAAATGTAAAATGTCTATATATGAAAGAAAAATAGGAAAAAAGTAAATTGTCTATATATGAAAGAAAAATAGGAAAAAAGTAAAATGTCTAAATATCAAAGAAAAATAGGAAAAAGGTAAAATGTCTATCTATGAAAGAAAAAAAGTAAAAAAGTAAAATGTCTATCTATGAAAGAAAAACAGGAAAAAAGTAAAATGTCTAAATATGAAAGAAAAATAGGAAAAAAGTAAAATGTCTATATATGAAAGAAAAATAGGAAAAAGTAAAATGTCTATATATGAAAGAAAAATAGGAAAAAGGTAAAATGTCTATATATGAAAGAAAAATAGGAAAAAAGTAAAATGTCTATATATGAAAGAAAAATAGGAAAAAAGTAAAATGTCTATATATGAAAGAAAAATAGGAAAAAGGTAAAATGTCTATATGTGAAAGAAAAATAGGAAAAAATGTAAAATGTCTATCTATGAAAGAAAAATAGGAAAAAATGTAAAATGTCTATATATGAAAGAAAAATAGGAAAAAAGTAAAATGTCTATATATGAAAGAAAAATAGGAAAAAAGTAAAATGTCTATATATGAAAGAAAAATAGGAAAAAAGTAAAATGTCTATATATGAAAGAAAAATAGGAAAAAAGTAAAATGTCTATATATGAAAGAAAAATAGGAAAAAATGTAAAATGTCTATATATGAAAGAAAAATAGGAAAAAAGTAAAACATCTATATATGAAAGAAAAATAGGAAAAAAGTAAAATGTCTATCTATGAAAGAAAAATAGGAAAAAGGTAAAATGTCTATATATGAACGAAAAATAGTAAAAAGGTAAAATGTCTATATATGAAAGAAAAATAGGAAAAAAGTAAAATGTCTATATATGAAAGAAAAATAGGAAAAAAGTAAAATGTCTATATATGAAAGAAAAATAGGAAAAAGGTAAAATGTCTATCTATGAAAGAAAAATAGGAAAAAAGTAAAATGTCTATCTATGAAAGAAAAATAGGAAAAAGGTAAAATGTCTATATATGAAAGAAAAATAGGAAAAAATGTAAAATGTCTATATATGAAAGAAAATAGGAAAAAATGTAAAATGTCTATATATGAAAGAAAAATAGGAAAAAAAGTAAAATATCTATCTATGAAAGAAAAATAGGAAAAAAGTAAAATGTCTATCTAAGAAAGAAAAATAGGAAAAAAGTAAAATGTCTATATATGAAAGAAAAATAGGAAAAATAGAAAAATAAATATGAGGAAAAATAGCGATATAAAATCAATATGTTCAAAAGCCTATAACATCGCGCATCATGAATGTAATAATCACAATAGCTGATTTGATTAGAGCTGCTATTATACAACAATTGGACTAGTAAAATATATATGTGAAAAAAAAACCCACAAAAAAAAACAGCGCTCTCAAGTTTCAACTATACATATAAAATAAATAATAAACAAATAATAAAAGAATTTAAAAAAAAAAAATAAAATTATATTGAAAAACAGAGCGATTTTTTTTGTGGGGGTTTTGTCACATATATATTTTACTAAAGTAAAATGTCCTCTGGGCAACTGTCACATAATTGACATTATCAAAGCGAAGAAAAAGCATATGAAAGGTACAGAACCCTTGAACTGGAATACCAGATACAATTCAGATTAGTCCTTTCTCTATGAGTAATGAGTACACTTATCAGGGAACAACCTATATTATATTAGGATAAGTAAAAAAAAGGAAAGAGTTGGTAGAAGAAAGGGTAAGACAATAAAAGAGAAGAGGAAAAAAAAAGGGGGCAGAGGGGGACAAGAGGGGACCTCCAGCGCCCACCCTCCAACTTGTCACCAATGAGTAGGCAGGTCACCATGGCTGACCAACGTTCTAGGTCTCCTGGGACAGTCCAATGTAACTTCCACTGCTGGCCATATGGGCATTATGAGCAGAATGCAGCGTATTCATGGGTGCTTTTGTAATGAATCCAACAAAACCATGTAGAGGTGAATTTAGAAACATTATCTTGGGAAATGCTAGATACACAGAATATAACTGGATATAACATTTATAGGTAAAGTTGATCCAGGGAATATCCAATCGCCTCTCGGGGGATCAGGAAGGAATTTTTTTTTGTAGGAGCAAATTGGATCATGCTTTGCTGGGGGTTTTTTTTGCCTTCCTCTGGATCAACTGTGGGTGTAGGATTATAAGTTTTGTTTTTTTTTTCTATGATTGAACTGGATGGACTTTTGTCTTTTTTCAGCCAGACTGACTATGTAACTATGTAACTCTTCAATTTCTTCCATTTTTTTCATCCTCAAAAACCATTCCTTCACTGTGGACACTCAATTTGAGTGCCAATGGCACAGGCAGGAGCGTATTTACCACAAGGCAAACAAGGCATGTGCCTAGGGCAGCATTTTTTCAGGAGGGCAGCAGCATTTTTCAGGGGGGCAGTGCTTTTCTCACGGGGGCCGCACTGCCCCCCGAAAGAAGGGATGGAACAAAGGACACACACAGCATGATAACCAGGTGGGGTCTGAGAGAGGCTGCTTGATGGTGTATGCCAGGGGTGGGCAAACTTTTTGACTTGAGGGCCGCAATGGGTTCATATATTGGACCCGGGGGCCGGACCAAGAGTAGATGAATGATGTGTATGTGTCATCCATAGTAAGTATAGTAATATTCCCCCATAGTAAGCATAGTAATTAATCCCCCATATAGTAATTCATCCCCCATAGTAATTCATCCCCCATATAGTAATTCATCCCCCATAGTAATTCATCCCCCATAGTAATTCATCCCCCATAGTAATTCATCCCCCATATAGTAATTCATCCCCCATAGTAATTCATCCCCCATAGTAATTCATCCCCCATATAGTAATGCATCCCCCATAGTAATTCATCCCCCATAGTAATTAATCCCCCCTATAGTAATTCATCCCCCATATAGTAATTCATCCCCCATAGTAATTAATCCCCCATAGTAATTCATCCCCCATATAGTAATTCATCCCCCCTATAGTAATTCATCCCCCATAGTAATTCATCCCCCATAGTAATTCATCCCCCATATAGTAATTCATCCCCCCTATAGTAATTCATTCCCCCTATAGTAATTCATTCCCCATATTAATTCATCCCCCATATAGTAATTCATCCCCCATAGTAGTTCATCCCCCATAGTAATTCATCCCCCATATAGTAATTCATCCCCATAGTAATTCATCCCCCCTATAGTAATTCATTCCCCATAGTAATTCATCCCCCATATTAATTCATCCCTCATATAGTATTTCATCCCCCATAGTACTATTCCCCCCCAAGTAGTAAGCCAAGTCCCCCCTGTGTCAATTCACTTACCTTTGCTCCACGCGTTCCTCTCGCCGTGTTCCCGCGCCGTTCCGGTCTTCAGGGCGGACTGTGAGAGGAGCCTAGCTCCCCTCACGTTCGTCACGTTGCCCCGCCTACACACATCCTGACAGCCATCCTGACAGTATCACGCTCCACGGGCCGGATAAAAAGGTCCGCCGGGCCGTATACGGCCCGCGGGCCGTAGTTTGCCCATTGCTGGTGTATGCAGAGCCTGACTCTTGTTCCTGGTGATGTCCGGAGCTGTGAAGGTGAGTATCTTCTCTCTCGCCGGGGTGGGGGTGGGGGTTTCCAGTGTGTATGGGGCCGTGATAGTGAAAGGCACTCTTGGGTGGGGCTGGGGTGGGGTGTTGGTCAATGTCAGGCTCTTATTGTGGGGGAGGTAGGTGTTTGTCTGTGTCAGGGTCTCTCCCTGGGTGGGTGGGGGAGCTGATTTTTGTGTTGCCTAGGGCAGCACGAACCCTAAATACACCACTAGGCACAGGATACAGTATCTGGCACCATTAATCATAAACATCGGCAAGGATTCACAATAAGTTGCTCTTGCGGTGGATGCGTGATGGAGAATGTACTACCCCCCGGGAGTAACTGGGCGGGTCAGTAGTGACCATTGCAGTGATCTCACGTACCTGTTTCCAGAAAAGATTGCAGCTTAGAACACGACCCCCAGATATGAAGCATTGGCCCTACCTCCCTTTCGCAACGTCAGCAAGATCTGAAATCGTTGGGGAGAACTTATGTGGTAAGGCTGGAGTTTGGTACCATCTCGTGTAGTTTTTATAGCAGCACTCCTGGGTCGCAATCAGGGGCAGACTGACATCTCATGGGGCCCCCGGGCAATAGGAAATCATGGGGCCCCCAGGCAATAGGAAATCATGGGACCCCTGTGTTCTCGCTCACACTCAAACCACACCCAAAAAAGCCTATGAAAGGTACAAGGGGCATCTCATGGGGCCCCCTACTGACCCCGGGCCCTCGGGCAATGCCCGAGTGCCTAAATGGTCAGTCCGCCCCTGGTCGCAATATTTAGGGAGCCCTTATGGACCAATGAGCACATTGATTCCCTGTCAGTATTTGAGAAAGATACATCCATCTCTTGTTTCCATGCTAAGCTAGAGGAGCCTGAAAAAGCAGAAAGTTCCCCAAATTTTTATTAACCACTTCCCGACCGGCCGTTGCATATAAACGGCCGGACGGTGGCAGTGCAGGGTCAGGTGGCAGTTTATGAACGGCCTCCCCGCACCCTGCTTGTGCGCGCTCCCTGGGAGCGCGCAGCACCGCGCAGCACCGCGATCCGGTGCCCGCTGTGTCCTCTGGACACAGTGAAACACCGATCGTTGGACGGGACCTCTGTACGAGGTCCCGATCATGTGATCACTGATTGGCCAATCAGTGATCACATGCAAAGTAGTAAGCAAGATGTCACTGTGACATCATTGCTTACTACGTGTGAAATCTGTGAATGATCACAGAGGTCACATGGTACAAGGCTATTCACAACAGCCTTGTACCATGTGACAAGGTGTGACCAATCACAGCTCACTCAGTACTTCTCAATGAGTGCAGGAATGTACACAGAGAGAAAGAGAAATGATTGATTTTACATCCTATATGGGTGTAAAAGCAATCAGTGTAAAAAAAAAAAAAAAAAATCTTCATCACCCCCCACAAGTAGTACAGTGTCACCATGGTACTGCTAGGGTGACAGTATGTAAAAAAATAAAAAATAAATAAAAAATAATAATATAAAAAAATAAAATAAAAATGTAAAAAAAAATGTTTAAAAATGATAATTTTTGGTTATAAACTAATTAGTTTTTTGGTTTTTTTTTACTAAAAAGATAACGGAATAAATTTTGGCAAAGATTTATGATGAAATATTATTTATTTGCAAAATTTTATTAAAAAAACACTTTTGTTCAAAATTTTTGGACTTTTTCATTTACATAGCAAAAAAAATAAAAATCCCAGCGGTGAATAAATACCACCAAAATAAAGCTTTATCTGTCTCAAAAAAATGGTAAAAAATTGATTTGGGTACAGTATTGCATGACCGCGCAATTGTCATTCAAAGTGTGATAGCGCTGAAAGCTGAAAATTGCCCTGGTCAGGAAGGGGGTAAAAGTGTCCAAGCTGGAAGTGGTTAAAATCTGTGCTCTCTTTATTAATAATGTACCTCCCTACTCATCATGTTGATAGATGTCAGAAGTAAAGGAATATTTCCTTAACGAGGACACAAGCAACAAATAAAACGTTTTTCCTAGAGTTGGGCTTTAACTTACATTTCTTCTGTCATGTTTAACCCCTTGACACCTAAGAGGGTAAAACAAATCTAAATGCCTAAGCACAATTTTGAAACCTTGACATGTGTTAGTAAAACCGTCCATATCATCACAACTACTTTGCACATCCAGGTGAATTATACCTTGGTTTTTTTGGGACAAATTGGGCTTTCATTTGGTGGTAAATGGTAATAGATATTTCCTGATTTCTTTTAATTATCAAAGGAAACTAGCCCAAAATAGTAAAAAAAAAAAAATTTTTTTTATTTAGCTGTGTTTCTTGTTACTACCAAAACCTACCACCAAAGAACAACCTAAAATAAATTCTGCAGCTCTTGACGATCGCTGCGATACCATAGATGTGTATGTTATTTTTGGTTTGTACTCGTAGTACAGCCCAGAAACAATAGTACACATTTTGTTTTTCTTTTTTTTTTACCTAAAACACACTGACACTGACACTAACTGACACTGATACCAATTTTTATTTTAAACCCTGAACTTTTACCCTGACCTTGACCCAAACACTAACCCTGGCACTGAACTAGATCAAACCTTGATCTAAGTATTTTTTCTTTATTTTTTATTTGATTTTGTAATATTTATTTATTTATGTATTTATTTCTCCTTTTTTTTTTTTTTTTACAAACATTTTTTTTTCCCCTCCATGCCAGGGGTTAGAGAGTTAAAATGTACAGTTGCAAGAAAAAGTATGTGAACCCCTTGGGATTACGTGGAGTTTTGCATGAATTGGGCATAAAATGTGCTCTGAACGTCATCTAAGTCACAACAATAGAAGAACACAGTCTGCTGAACATAATACTACACACACATTAGATGTTGCCATGGTTTAATTGCACATAACATCTAAACATTCACAGTGCAGGGAGGAAAAAGTATGTGAGGCCCTAGCTTAATGACTTCTCCCAGAGCTAATTGGAGCCAGGAGTGAGCCAACCTTGACTCCAATCAGTGTGATGATATTGGATGTGTTGCTGACAGCTGTCCTGCCCTTAAAAAACACACACCTGTTTTGGGTTTACTGGTTTCAAGAAGCACTGTCTGATGTGAACCATGCCTCGCAGAAAAGAGCTATCAGAAGACCTATGATCAAGAATTGCTGACTTGCATGAAGCTGGAAAGGGTTACAAAAGTATCTCCTTGAGCCTTGATGTTCATGTGTCCACGGTAAGACAGACTGTCTACAAATGGAGAAAGTTTAGCACTGTTGCTACTCTCCCTAGGCGTGGTCGTCCTGTAAAAATGACTGCAAGAGCACAGCGCAGAATGCTGCATGAGGTAAAGAAGAATCCCAGAGTGTCAGCTAAAGACCTACAGAAATCTCTGGCACATGCTAACATTTTTGTTGACACATCTACAATAAGGAAAACATTAAACAAGAATGGAGTACATGGGAGGACACCACGGAGGAAGCCATTGCTGTCCAAAAAGAAGATTGCAGCACGTTTGAAGTTTGCAAAAGAGCACCTGGATGTTCCACAGCACTACTGGCAAAATATACTGTGGACAGATGAAACCAAGATTGAGTTGTTTGGGAAGAACACACGACACTATGTGTGGAGAAAAAAAGGCACAGCACACCAACATCAAAACCTCATCCCCACTGTGAAACATGGCGGAGGGAGCATCATGGTTTGGGGCTGCTTTGCTGCCTCAGGGCCTGGACGGATTGTTGTCATTGATGGGAAAATAAATTCCAGAGTTTATCAAGACATTTTGCAGGAAAACGTACAACCATCTGTCCGCCAACTGAAGCTCCGCAGAGGATGGGTGATGCAACAGGACAATGACCCAAAGCATACAAGTAATTCAACAAAACAATGGCTACAACAGCACAGAATACGCCTTCTGGAATGGCCCAGTCAGAGTCCTGACCTCAACCCGATTGAAATGCTGTGGCATGACCTTAAGAGAGCGATTCACAATAGGCATCCCAAGAATATTGCTACACTGAAACAGTTTTGTGAAGAGGAGTGGTCCAAAATGACTCCAGATCGTTGTGCAGGTCTTATCTGCAACTACAGGAAACGTTTGGTTGAGGTTATTGCTGCCGAAGGAGGGTCAACCAGTTATTAAGTCCAAAGGTTCACATACTTTTTCCTCCCTGCACTGTGAATGTTTACATGTTATGTGCAATTAAACCATGGCAACATCTAATGTTTGTGTAGTATTATGTTCAGCAGACTGTGTTCTTCTATTGTTGTGACTTAGATGACGTTCAGAGCACATTTTATGCCCAATTCATGCAAAACTCCACGTAATCCCAAGGGGTTCACATACTTTTTCTTGCAACTGTATCTCTCTCCTCCATTCATACAGAGAGAAAAAAACAAGGGGGCCGGGCTGTACAGTGACTGATCACCGTGATAGCCAATCAGAGGCTATCACAGTGATCACGTGACCCGAAATAGGGAGTCCCGGGTCCTGATTGTGGTGTCCTCTCAGTGGCACCACATTCTTTGTGCTGAGAGCATGCCGTGTGGCGCCCTCCCAACACAAAGACAGGTACGCAAATATGCGACCCCCACGGAAAAAAGCCCAGTTCATATTTGCGTTACGTTGGCGTCAAGGGGTTAATGTCTACTTGAATTTTTAAAAATTCTGTCTAGTACTGAAAAAAAACATGCAATACGTCTTGGTTGGGATTTGGCCTTTGCACAGTGATATATTCACCAGTAGTTGTTGGTGTTTTTTAATGATGCTTAATATTTAATTGTTGATAAAGAGATAAGCAGATATTTTGAAGGCTTCCTTCACACATAAGGTACTTTTCAACATTCAAATATTGTAGACTCTCCATGAAATGATCTCCTCCTTTGGTTGTAGACGTTCCGATTGATGATTTGGGCTAAACAGAAAAATGATTAAATACTGTTTATACTGTATATATAAACTGTCCAAACCTATCTGACTATCTCAGCATATTCTGTCTCTGGTTGCATTGGTAAGGTTCTGGTGGGTGGACTCGTGAACATTAAGTTTGAGTAGGAAATCTCTTCTTGGTCATTTGAGCTGCTGTTTGAGTCCTGTTGCTCCTCGGCATCTTCAGATGTCTGATAATAAAACAAATTAAGAAGAACTGTATAGTTTGTGAAAATATTGTTTTACTAAAATCCCAAGAATGCCATTTGTATAGGCATTTCACCAGTTATGGTTGACCGACCCTTTCCTTCATCAAAGAGCATGTGACAAAGTGTTTTTGGCATTTGGTCACTTGACCGGTTGCTTTGGTATCTCAAAAGTGAAGAAGAAGCACTAACCAGCTGATTTTGTAATAGGGGCCGCCAGACCTCCTTGATCCGGCCGTGTGACGTCAAGGCTCGTACGTTTCGTACGCGTGTACGTCCTCAGTTGGGGTTGCGTATGAAACGTTTTGGAGGAGCCTGCGAGCCTTGACGTCACGCCATGGGATCAAGGAGGTCCGGTGGACCCTATTACAAAATCAGCTGGTTAGTGCTCATAGCAACCCTATGGTTGTCATTTTATTGTTTATGTTTACCGCAAGATTTCTGGTGTATGATTGCACATCCACATGTATGGAAATACCTTTTATTTATACCTTTTATTAAACATTATTTGAGTCTACTACACTATGGGCTTTTCCATCTTTTGCTCTTTACAGAGCGCCTAACCCCCCAGGGCTCCCCCTGGCGACCGCTGTACCACACTGAAGAGGCTGCACCCGGGTCCTTAAAGGGGACCTCCGGTTGAATATATCTTGATGACATCTACCTATCCTGGGTCTATCCCGTTCCTATTCTGAGAGGGACCCATTGGCAGACCTCCACTATACTATACACTGCGCATAACTATTGCGCGTCCGGTGAGTGCGCATTTTACCCATAACCTTGCTTCTCTCTATCCATTTGAAGGAATTTTGCACTAAAACATGTGAAGTCACACATAGCTCTATTGTTTAAGAACTTTTTTCATGCATATATGTTTTACAATTTATACCAAGGACCAGGGGCGGACTGACCATTTGAGCACTCGGGCACTTCCCGAGGGCCCTGGGTCAGTAGGGGGCCCCATTAAATGCCCCTGGTGCCTTTTATAGGCTTTTTTTGGTTGTGCTTTGAATATGGGCAAGGACACAGGGGCCCCATGAACCCCTATTGCCCAGGGGCCCCATGAGTTGTCAGTCCACCCCGGCCAAGGACTACTGATTTATTGAAGAAATCTTTATATGTTCAGCGCTGCACTTACCTTGATTATATGTGTTATTTGGAAGGTTTTATGGTTCCCTTTTATTGTGCATAGTCGCTTATTTATATTGAGCGCTCGCTGAGTTATTTTCCCTATATATACACCCCTCGCAGTTATTACCTTTTGTACCACTAGCCCCTCCCTCTTAGATTGTAAGCTCCCAGGATCAGGGCCCTCCTAACCCTCTTGTATTGAACTGTATTGTTGCTGTATTGTCTCCCGTTATATTGTAAAGCGCTGAGCAAACTGTTGGCGCTATATAAATCCTGTATAATAATAATATATAAATCCTGTATAATAATAATAATATATAAATCCTGTATAATAATAATATATAAATCCTGTATAATAATAATAATATATAAATCCTGTATAATAATAATATATAAATCCTGTATAATAATAATAATATATAAATCCTGTACAATAGTACTAATAATAATAATAATAATAATAAAAAGAAGGAGGTTTAGTAATGTGATCCTCCATTACACTACTGACCTTGGCTATGGACTTTGGTTTGTTAATATTCATGTACACTTCATCAGGATGTTCCTCTGCCTCGTCTTCCTTGGGAGGTTCCTTAGTTGGATCATACTCCGTATGTACACATACACATATGTTCATTTTGAAATATTTCCTAGAAGTAGTATGAGTGATTAAGTCATTCACATGCAAGCCTCTGGTCGATTTTTATGTTTTGCAACCGTATTTAATAGATACACTGCTAGTTATTTTAGAAGCTTCATCAGTAAAGGGTTAAACTCCTCCAACGTACTCATGGAAGATTATTCCATGGTTTACAGCCCACCATATATACATTTTTACAAGGGAACCAATGGATGTTTAAGGTCTGGACCCAACTATGAAGCAATCATGCTGTAAAAGACTTGTTAGAGGAGTTCTTACTTGTAACAGATTTACATGACAAGACCAGGGGCGGACTGACCATATGGAAACTTGGGAATTGCCCGAGGGCCCAGGGTCAGTAGGGGGCCCCATGAGATGCCCCTGGTACCTTTTTCATAGGCTTTTTTGAGTTTGGGCAAAGACACAGGGGCCCCATGATCCCCTATTGCCCGGGGGCCCCATGAGTTGTCAGTCCACCCCTGGACATGACCTTCCTAGCAATGTTTCCATCCCAACACTGCTGATTTCATATAGGGGAACTGAGTTTACAGAGACCTCAGCTCCAGTATGAGTAGGCATAGTAAAATCAACTCATTCTGATAGGCCAAAATGCTTCCTATAAGCAGAATGTTGCCTATAGGAGAAATACAGGTGTGTCCACGGGAAAGGAAAAACTATGGTGGCTCAAGGTGGTTTAAAGCAGAGCTCCACCCAAAAGGGGAAGTTCCGCTTTAAGGACTGCTCCCCCGCTCCCCATTAAGTATTGGCACCTTTGGGGGGGAGGTACCCAAATTTGACAGGTACCCGCTCCCAGTTCCGATTCCGATCGCCTAGACGATCGGAAACAGAAGGTGTCCTCCCTTGCTTGCTCCCTGTAGTCTTTTGGGACATGTGACAGGTCCCAGAAGACTACAGGACCATTCATGAAGTGCAGCTCTACTCGCGCATGCGCAGTGGGTACCCGGCTGTGAAGCTACAAGCTATCACAGCCGGGTGCCTACACTGAAGATGCCAGCCTCCAGGAATACAGGATGGCCAATGAAACGGGCTGCGGGGGACACACCACGGGACCGAGGGACAGGTAAGTGGCTGATTTTTAAAAGTCAGCATCTACAGTTTGTGTAGCTGCTGACTTTTATTTTTTGACAGGGTGAGTGGAACTCCGCTTTAACCCCTTCACGCCTAAGGGTAAAACAAATCTAAATGCCTAAGCACAATTCTGCAACGTTGACGTGTTAGTAAAACCGTACATATCGTCACAACTACTTTGTACATCCAGGTGGATTATACCTTGTTTTTTTCAGGACAAATTGGGTTTTCATTTGGTGGTAAATGGTCATGGATAGCTCCTAATTTTTTTTTATTATTAAAGGAAAACTGGGCCAAAATAGTAAAGAAATAAATTTTTTAAAATTAACTGTGTGTTTCTTGTTACGACCATAACCTACCACCAAAGAACAACTCAAAATACATTCTCCAGTTCTTGACGATCGCAGCGATACCATATATGTGTATGTTATTTGTTGTTTGTACCCGTAGTACAGTCCAGAAACAACAGTGCGCATTTTGTTTTTGTCTTTTTTTTTTTATATAAAACACACTGTCACTGACATTGACATTAACACTAACTGACACTGATACCAATTTTTTTTTTAAATCCTGACCTTTGACCCTGACCTTTGCCCTTGACCCTGACCTTTGACCCTGACCTTTGACCCTGACCTTTGACCCAAACACTAACCCTGGTACTGAACTAGATCAAACCTTGATCTAGGTATTTTTCTTTATTTTTTCTTTTATTTTTTAATATTTATTTATCTTTTTTTTTTTTTTACAAACTTTTTTTTCTCTCTCTGTGTCAGGAGTTCGAGAGATACAATGTATCTCTCTTCTCCATTCATAGAGAGAGAGAAAACAAGGGGGCCGGGCTGCACAGTGATTGATCACTGTGATAGCCAATCAGAGGCTATCACAGCGATCACGTGACCCAGAATCGGGAGTCCCGGGTCCCGATCGTTAGAACGGGACCCGGGGCTCTCAGTGACACCGCAGTCTTGGTGCTGGGAGCGCGCCGAGCGGCGCGCTCCCAGCACAAAGACAGGTACGCAAATATGCGGCCCCACGGAAAAAAGCCCAGGTCCGTGAGGCCGCATATTTGTGTTACGTCGGCGTCAAGGGGTTAAGGCTTTCAATAGCTTTACTTTTTTTTTTTGTATTATCGCTATAGCCTTTGTGATATATGTTGTGATTTGGTTGATTTAATTTGAGACAATGAAAAAAATGCTTGAGTAACAACTTGGTATTATTAAAGTGCATATTAACAACCTCCACCGGAAGGAAGATTGGCCACTCGCCTCCACAATCTGACCACTGAGCTAACAGTAGGTCATAAGCACTTTCCCTCACTGTTAGCTCAGTGGTCAGATTCTGGAGATGAGCGGCCAATCTTCTGCAGCTTCAGCAGAGCCTAGCAATGTCAGACCAACAATTTCACAGTGACCACAAGTTCCACAAATGTTGCACACATTTTTGGCCTTGAGGGCTATAAATAACTGAAATTTTCCCGTCATGAGTAGTGATTGGCTGTATGTTCGAGTCGAACATTAGCTTGACTCGAGCATCAGCCGTTCATGTGTTCAGCAAACACAGGAACAGCAAAAGCATTTGTCAGGCTGTGTTTGCCCGCTGTGCCCCACAATGCACCCTGACAGTGCATTGTGATTGGCCAAAGCAATGCACCTGACCATAGGTCAGGTGCAATGCTATGGCCAATCACAGTGAATGATGATGTCACAAGTGGCACAGTGACCATGCCCCCTTATGACATCATCACACTATTTCTTTTACAAAGAGCTTTATTGAATATTAAGCAAAGATAAACAAACATTCGGAACATAGATGCAATGACCAACAGTTAGAAATTGTAGCGGATGAGGGGAAGCTAATTCAAGGCATACACTGGAAAAGACATAAGCTGAAAAGTTTACATATGTGTCCTGTAGGAAAAGATGGGGGAAGGGGTTGGGAAAGGACGATTAACAAACCTTTGTGGGTCAATGATAATATAAACTCTAAAGGGGAGTTTTGCTACATCAACATTATAGAGAACGGGAGGGGCACGAGAAGAGGCCTTCTCCAAAAGGTGATACATGTTCAAAACGTAAAAATTACAAAGAAATCCAGATTGCGTTGGTAGTATTGCAGATGTAGCGCAGGCACTATCCGAAAAATATGTTTAAGGACAGATTTGACAGGAGGTTAGGAAAAGACAAACAGTAGAGAGACGCGGACAACAACAACACCAAAAAAGAAAAAAAAAAAAAAAAGGGGGGGGGCTCCGGAGCGATCACAGCGAAATCCATCCTCATATCGACAGAAGGGACTGGTCAAATCTCGAAGGTTGAGATACATCCAGCCAGGGACGCCATACCTGCAGAAATTTTGTATGGGTATCCAACAATATGGCCGTCAGTTTTTCATTAACCATTATGAAGTTCATTCGGTTTTTGACAGCCTCAAAACTAAGGAGAGGAGTTTTCCAAGCTCTCGCAATTGTCAATTTAGTTGCCATAAATAAAAAGGATGCCAGCTGCCGTTCAGAACGGAGGAGGCCCTCCAGCGGTTTAAATAGTAGCGCTTCATACGGGTTACGCTTAATGTCTGCGTGAAGGATAGTGCGGAGGAGGGCATACACTCTGATCCATAATCTACTTACTTTAGGGCAAGTCCACCAGATATGAGCCATAGTACCCGATTGTTGGCATCCCCTAAAACAGACTGGGGAATATGTAGGGATAAAACTAGCTAGACGAGCAGGCGTATAATACCACTGGTATAGAATTTTGTAGGCATTCTCAAGAATAATGACGTTCCTAGAACATTTAGATAGTGCTTGGGTCATGTTCTGCCAGTCCTGTGGATCCAAGGTCCCCCCTAATTCAGACTGCCAACGCTGATGATAGGAGCGAACAGGAGGGGTTCTATAAGATATAATGGAAGAATAAATCAAGGAAATCAAACCCGGAGCATGAGGTCTATGTCTGCACTGGCTTTCAAAAGGGGACAGACGGTACGGTCCCGGATGCGTGCGTATTAGTGTATTAACAAAGTGACGAAGTTGAAGATAACCAAAATGTTCTCAGAGAGGGATGTTATAAGAAGAACGCAGAGCGTCAAAGGTAATTATTCTAGTGGGTGATAGGAGCGAATGAACATCATAAAAACCATGCGCTGGCCACCAGGCAAACTGTCTAGGATTATCCCTACCCGGAGGGAATAATGGGTTATGCAATAGACGTAACAGCGGCAGGTGAGGAGAGATAAGGCCAGCGGAATATTTGATAGAATCCCAGAGACGTAGCGAAAGCATCAGCGTTGAACTAAGGGTTGATGGACGTTGAGAGATAGGAAGCCATGGCAAGGAGGAGAGCGGTATCGGGTGAGAGTCCATCATATCTACAACAGCCCACAGGGGGAAGTGGTGAGATGCATGAACATGAGCTAAGGGGGCAATGTTAGCTGCCAAATAGTAAGACTGGAGATTTGGAACAGATAACCCTCCCATACACCGTCGTGCGAATAAGATATGTTTGCTAATTCTGGGTCGAGAAGAGCTCCAAATAAAGGACAAAAGTTTTCGCTGATGAATACGCAATATGTGCGAAGGTACTGGAACTGGTAAGACACGAAATAGATACAGCAGTTTAGGAAGATAGGTCATACGGATTGCATTAATTCTGCCGAACCATGAAAGCGGAAAATGAGACCAAGAGGACAATAGCTCTGTCAACTCATGAAAGACAGTGGGAAAGTTAGCCTGATACAGTCCGTCATATGTCGGGGTAAGCTTAATTCCTAGATATGGTAAGGCCGAAAGCCATTGAAAAGGGAACGTTTGCTCCAAAGTGGTCAAGAGTGATGGTGGGAGGGTAACTGACATAGCTCTTGATTTAGCTGGGTTGACATGTAAGCCTGCATCACACTATTTAAGAACTGTCATCCCGGCACAACTGTCAGACGGCCAGGAGCCAGCATCGAGAGAGGAGCAGTCTTTTTTCTTTTTTTCAGGTCGGCTGTGGTGGTGGGCGATGGATCTACTTCAGGGGACATATCAAAGACTGTTTACTGTCATTTTTACACTACACCTTTTTTTTGTGAATGGGTAGAGTTACCCTGTACCCCATGCTCATTCAGTTAGGGGGGGCAGGGTCTGGGGGCCCCCTTTTTAAAAGGGGCTTCCAGATTCCAATAAGCCCTCCCACCTACAGACCCCCACAACCACTGGCCACGGTTGTGGGGAAGAGGCCCTTGTCCCCATCAACGTGCTTTGGGGGGGAAGCCCTTACTGCCCCAAAGAACCCCCCCCATGTTGAGGGCATGTGGCCTGGTATGGTTCAGTGGGGGGATACTGCTCACTTGACCTTCCGGGCTGCATAGTCCGATAAGGATCTGGTATGGATTTTGGAGGGACCTCCATGCCATTTTTTTAAAATTATGGTGTGAAGGTTCCCCTCAAAATCCATTACAGACTGGAAGGGCTTGGTATGGATGGAGGGGGACCATGCACTTTGTTTTTGGAATTTTTAAATTCTGGGGCAATGCTGAAAATTCTGTTTAGGGAACCCCGCTGACAGCTGAAACAATAAAGAATGTTTTTAGTAGCTGTGTGGTAGCTCACCGCATACTCAGATGCGTTAGGATACCGCTTACTGAATTGTCCCCTCTATTTGAAATTCATGGTTGAACTTTCGTTATGTTTGAATGTTCGACCACAAACCAAACAGGGGGGTGTCCGGCCCATTACTAATCACAAGTGTTCCTATAACAGGTACACAAAAAGCCCTATGTTTGTGCACCAGGACCTTCCTCTTAGCTTGAAACAGAGGAAGGACCTCACAGGCTCTGGCCCAGTGGATCTCCTGCATGGTTGCACTCCATTTGCGACTATAAATTTTGAAATAAATTAGAACAAAAAAGAAAACTGAAAGATGAACCAAAAGAGCAAGACCATTGTTTCATAGGTTATCTTGAACCTTGTTGCCTCCTGTTTGCAGTACAGTAGCACATGATTAACAAATAATAAAATATAGCATTAATAGTAATAAAAAAAAGTCACAAACTGAAAACTATAGTTTTTGTTGCGTATTCAACAAATAATTGCAAAACAATTAAAAAAATTCTCGTAATAGATGACCTTTAAAGTAAGTTATACCGGGTAATGCTACAAAAATAATAGTGATTACTCTTCATCTTTTACTTACCTGGCAATCAGTTTTGAAGCCAGGCTAAAGATAATGACAATGGCCATTCCACACACTATCCCAATAAACAGATACAACCTTCTCACGTTGTTCTCTGTAAAAAAAGATAGATAGATAGATAGATAGATAGATAGATAGATAGATAATAGATAGATAGATAGATAGATAGATAGATAGATAGATAGATAGATAATAGATAGATAGATAGATAGATAGATAGATAGATAGATAGATATAGATGGATAGATAATAGATAGATAGATAGATAGATAGATAGATAGATAGATAGATAGATAGATAATATAGAGATAGATAGATAGATAGATAGATAGATAGATAGATAGATAGATAGATAATATAGAAATAGATAGATAGATAGATAGATAGATAGATAGATAGATAATATAGAAATAGATACATATGAGATAGATAGATAGATAGATAGATAGATAGATAGATAGATAGATAGATAGATAGATAAATAGATAGATAGATAGATAGATAGATAGATAGATAGATAGATAGATAGATAGATAGATAGATAATATAGAAATAGATACATATGAGATAGATAGATAGATAGATAGATAGATAGATAGATAGATAATATAGAGATAGATAGATAGATAGATAGATAGATAGATAGATAATAAATAGATAGATAGATAGATAGATAATAGATAGATAGATAGATAATATAGAGATAGATAGATAGAGAGATAGATAGATAGCCCGGCCTCTGAAAGTCTTAAAGGGCCGGGAGGCGCCAACGTGAAGGGGTTAATCAAGCCTATACAATGAATAGCCTATCAGGATGACATCATACATATTATACCTTTTCCACAAAGCGGAGTTTTATCTTCTGATCTGTTAACTGTGCAAGGGAAAAAAAATATGAAAATGAAGAGCACATAAAATATATTTCTGTTACTTTGTTACCATATAATGTCAATATGTGTAGATTGCTCAATGGCAAAAACATAATATATAATGTGTGGATTTCAATGAAATTCCAGTTACAGTATGCAGACTATAGTGACTTCCTGCATCACCCCCTTCTCTGCTAAAAAATGTATTATATTGTGCTTTTGCTAGACGGAAGTAAGCTTAGTAAATGATATGTTCAGATTATTGCAATCATTTTTGAAATCTTTAAAACTATAATTAACCAGTTGCCGACAGCAGATAGCCGAATGACGGCTTTACTAAAGCCAACCAGTTCTGGGAGGGCGTCATATGACGTCCTCCCAGAATGCACCCTCCTACATGCCCCCGGCAACACGCACCCGGCGATCTACGTGATAGCTGTTTCCTACGCTGCCTTTTACCACGTGATCAGCCATGTCCAATGACACAGGAGATCACCGGTAAATGCAGTTGCCGGTTATCGGCTGCACTTTCCTCGCGCTGTCACAGCATGAGGAAAGTATTGTCGATAACCGGCAATTGTCAGAGGAGGGATCGGCACCGGTCATCAGGGCACTGATGATCAGTGCCCTGATGGACAGTGTCCAGCAGTGCCACCCACCGGTGCTGCCCACAAGTGCCCAGCAGTGCCACTCACAAGTGCCCAACAGTGCCACCCACCTGTGCCCAGCAGTGCCGCCCAGCAGTGCCTCCCATCAGTGCTGCCCAGCAGTGCCCATCAGTGCCACCAGTCAGGGCCCAGCAGTGCCGCCAGTCAGTGCCATCAGCCAGTGCCACCCATCAGTGCCGCCTATCAGTGCTGTCTATCAGTGCCCATCATTGTTGCATATCAGTGCCAGCTCATCAGTGCCGCCTATCAAAAAAAAAACTACCTGTTTGCAAAATTTTATATAATAGAAACAAAGAAATAAAATTATTTTTTTCTAAATTTGTGCTCTTTTTTTGTTTACAGCACAAAAAAATAAAACACCCAGCGGTGAGTACATACCACCAAAAGAAAGCTCTATTTGTGTGCAAAGAATGATAACAATTTCATATGGGTGCAGTGTTGCATGACCGCGCAATTGTCACTCAAAGTGCGACAGCGCTGAAAGCTGAAAATTGGCAAAGAGGTGTAAATCCCGTTGCAGGTAGTAATTTTTTATTTTTTTTAATCCAAACTTTTTTTGTTTTTTATTGAAAAATGAAGGGAAATACAGGAGCAAAGAGCAGGGCAGTAGACAATCATATGGTTACAAGAAAAATGTACATTGTTCATATATACAGCATACACAGGAGGATTACATCTTTATAGCCTTTTTGTTGCAGAGTTTTAAGATCACGTCAGTAAAAATTTTACAAATTATGTAGAGGATGAGTAGAAGAAAAAAAAGTCAGAGAAGGAAAAGAAAGAAGAGAAGAGCAGAACACACAACGGGAATGATAATAACAGCTGCAGGTGGGCCATCAAGCGGCTCGCTATGGGGGCACTCATGCAGGTTCACTCCCCAAGTCCATTGATACACACAATCCAGCTTGGCCCCACCCCCTGTTCTTTCCTCACAGGCTGTGATTGACAGCGGCAGGGCCCAATGGCCTCCACTGCTGCCTCCATGTCCAGTGAAGAGAGCCGAGGGAGCTGCTGCTCTTGGGCACAGTGCTGGATCAAGATCGGTTTCAGGTCAGTTTTAGGGGGGCTGGAGGGGAGCTGAACTCAGAAGGTTTTCACCGTAATGCAGAGAATGTATTAAGGTAAAAAAAAAACTTTCATATTTTTCAACCACTTTATCTACAACATATCGGTTGCCAGACGTTTTATTATCTTTCTCCAAAGAGCGCATATAAAAGTAACGCAAATGTAACCTTGCCAGGCGATTAGATGCACAGCGCTTTGGTGAACAAATTCTCATTCATTTAGGGTTTAACGCTGCTTTAAATCCTGAACTTTCTGTTTTTAAAGCGATTGCAAAGGTATATATATACCTTTGCAATCACTTTTTCAATATATATATATATATATATATATATATATATATATGTATATATATATATATATATGTATCATATTGCCAAAAGTGCAATAAAACAAAAATATACTTTGGGCATTTATTTTTGTTTACTTTAATTAAATTTTTTTATTTTGTTTCATTTTATTTTCTTTTATGTATTTATTTTACTTTTTCCTGACAAATGGCAAGGCAGTTTTTGTATTACATATATTTAAAAATAATGAAATAAATAATAATAATAAAGATATATATATATATATATACACCTTTGCAATAACTTATTATTTAATATATATATATATATATATATAATTATATTATATTGCCAAAAGTACAATAAAATAAACATGTACTTTGGGCATTTTTTAAAATTATATTTACTTTTATTTTTTTTATTTCATTTCATTGTATTTCTTTTTATGTATTTATTGTACTGTTTCCTGACACACACACACACACACACACACACACACGCGCGCACGCACGCACGCACGCGCACACGCACACGCACACGCACGCACACACACACACACTATATATGCCTTTGGAATCACATTTTATTTCCTTTTATGTATTTATTTTACTTTTTCCTGACATATGGAAGGTCGTTTTTCTTATTACATATATTTAAAAATAATGAAATAAATAATAAACATGTTTCTACCTTGTGGACTGATCTGAAGGTGTTTTTCACTGATCCAATGCTCATCCCATGCCAGGCATCTGTAGGTATCTGCTTCCGACTGTGTAATGGTGATAGCTGACCACACCGAACTTTGACTATTTCCCTTAACCCAGGTCACCTTGGCTGTATTTTTACCAACTGCTGAGCAATTTAGAATGAGAGATTTTCCTTCTTTAATAAGCAAGGAGTTGTTTGTATCAACCAGTCTGCCTGCATAAAATAGAAGTAACGATTATATTATTTGTCATTGTATGAGGACTAAATAAACATTGATCTAATATGATCCTCAGGAAAACATATTTACTGTACTATTCTTGGACTCTTTTATCTGCTTTTTTTTTAATATTCATTCAGCAAAGAGATGGAGAATCTAAAACAGGGTAAAAAAAAAAAAGCCTAGTGCTTCTATTGCTGCTACTGCTGGTTAAAAATAAAAATGCTAAAAAAAATTGTATTTACATTCCTTTTATTTTTTGAATACCGACCACTATAAATATTAATGAAGACATTAAATATGTAAAAGGTCACTTATACATTTCCTTTTAGACTTCCTCAAGGGATAAACACCACTTATGATTTGCCAAAGTTTTTTTTTTACAGGTATTCCTGTTGCTGTTTTAGCTGACTCTCACTAACTCCCTTATCTGGATTTGTATTTTTTATATAACTCCTTAAGATGTTTACAGGTTCTAATCACGTCCTTCTGTTGTTCTCACAAAGTTTACTTGCAAATATTAGATGATGAGTGGGGGCCCTCAGAAAGAGGTTAAAGAAGTTATTGAATCTTCCTTCTGCTTTATGTATACCCATATGGAAGAAAAATAAATTTGAAATATATTTAAAAAATATTCTTTCCAAATATATTACCATATATTTGAAAATATATTTTTTTAAAACATATTCTTCAGATTTTTTTAACATATAAAAAATAATTTTAACACATATTTTTACATTTATTTGTAAATTCATTCCAAAAATGTAGATTTGTACTTATAAAGACATACAGTATATTTGAAATGTATTTTTAAAAATATTTGTTATAAATTCTGTAAAAAAAAATGCATTTCAACATGCAGTATGTATATATATATATTTTATTTATTTATTGAAATATATTTTGAAATATATTGAATATGGCCAAAATTGTAGCATTTCAAATATATGGCAATATATTCGGGAACAGTATTTTTTAAATATATTTCAAATATATTTTTCTTCCATGTGGGTAATAAGAACAGATAGTGAGTTAGGTCAACTTTCTAACAATGGTATTATTTTCTGAGTTAACTGATTGCTTTTATTTGATACTTACTTAGTGTCCTTTCACACGAGCGTTCCATTTTTTTCATCAGTTCAGTCATATTTTTTTCAAGTTCACATCAGTTTTTCATCAGTTTACATCCTTTTTTTTACACCCTTTACCAATGCAAAATGACCGTATGTTCGTTTACATCCATTTACATCAGTTTTTCATCAGCTTACATTTGTTTTTTGTCCGTTCCATTTTTTTTGTAAAGGAAGAAAAATAGAGTTTTCTTCCATTCAAAAAAACGCATGTTAACAGATGCGGACATTAACGGATGTAAACAGATGATCATCCGTTTACATCCGCTAGTCAATGGAAATACATAGGTGTCCATTTTTCATTCGTTAACGCACAGATGAAAAATGGACATACGGAACGCCCGTGTGAAAGGGGTCTTACTGTACTTATTTTCAAAAATGGTTCAAGTTTCAGTTAAAACCAGTTAAGAATTAAAAAAAAAATTTTAACCACTTCCCTTCCGGCCCATGTATATAAACGGCCGGACCATGGCAGTGCAGGGGAGGGTGGCCGCTTATAAACGGCCTCCCTGCCCCCTGCTTGTGTGCGCTCCCTGGAGCACGCAGCACCGCGATCCGGTGCCCGCTGTGTCCTCCAGTGGAACACCGGTCATTATACGGGACCTCTGTGCGAGGTCCCGATCATGTGATCACTGATTGGCCAATCAGTGATCACATGAAGAGTACTAAGCACGATGTCACTTCTGATATCATTGTTTACTACTAGTGAAATCTGTGAATGATCACAGAGGTCACATGGTACAGGGCTATTCACAACAGTTTTGTACCATGTGACAAGCTGTGACCAATCACAGCTCACACAGTATTTCTCAATGGCTGTAAGAATGCAGCCAGAGAGAAGGAGAAAGGATTGCTATTACAGCCTCTATGGGTGTAAAAGCAATCAGTGTAAAAAAAAAAAATCTTCATAACCCCCCCCCACAAGTAGTACACTGTCACCATGGTGACACTGTATTGCTAGGGTGACAGTATGTAAAAAAAATAATAAATAATAATATAAAAAAAATAAAACATTTAAAAAATTATCATTTTTGGTTATAAACTAATTTGGGTCATTTATTTGTTTACTAAAAAGATAACTGAATACATTTTGGCCGAGATGTATGAAGAAAGATTATTTATTTGAAAATTTTATAAGAAAAACACTTTTTATTCAAAATGTTTAGACTTTTTAATTTATATTGCAAAAAAAATGGTGAATAAATACCACTAAAATAAAGTTTTATCTGTCTCAAAAAATGCTAAAAAATTCATATGGGTGCAGTGTTGCATGACCGCGCAATTGTCATTCAAAGCGTGATAGCGCTGAAAGCTGAAAATTGGCCTGGACTGGAAGGGGGTGAAAGTGTCCGGACTGGAAGGGGGTGAAAGTGTCCGGACTGGAAGGGGGTGAAAGTGTCCGGACTGGAAGGGGGGGAAAGTGTCCGGACTGGAAGGGGGGTGAAAGTGTCCGAACAGGAAGTGGTTAATAAGCCGTTTCTACTTACCTGAATCCACTATCATGTGACCCTCCGTGGTGCCTTGGACGTAAAGACCGTTGATCCACTGCTATAGTCTGGGCCTACTGCCAGTTGGCAATCTCATTGTTATATCTAGTGACATCACTATGCTACTGTTGGAATCTTCAAGACTGCTAGGACTCCCCCCCCCCCCACCATGGACCCAAGGGGAAGTGTCCACATCACCAGGATGGGACGTGGGCACATGAAGAAGGAGAGAAGTCTCCAGATCAGGGGCGGACAGACAACTCATGGGGCCCCCGGGCAATAGGGGATCATGGGGCCCCTGTGTCCTTGCCCAAACTCAAAAAAGCCTATGAAAAAGGTACCAGGGGCATCTCATGGGGCCCCCCTACTGACCCCAGGCCCTCGGCCAATCCCCAGGGGATTTATTTATTTATTTAACGAGTGGTGCGATTAACTAGATGGGGGGTGGGGGGTTATTGTTTCCTGAAAGGCTTTAAGGAATGAAATGTAACCTACCATCTTCCGACGTAATGACGACTTCTGGTTTCTTGGGTGGGTCTGCGAAAAAATAGCAAATAAATGTTAAAGTAAACCGTGGTGATAGAGGTTAATCACATTCTATGGGACGTCTAAATATTTTAAGTTGAACAAAAGCATGCTAACTCTCTTTATTCACATAAACTGTACAATCTGCTAGTATGGTTTAGATTGGGGGTCTCAAAACTGTCTAAACAAAGAGCCAGTTTACTGTCCTTCAGACTTTAGGGGGGCCGAACTGTGGCCAGTGGGAGTAGAAAATGTCCTTCTGTCAGTGAGAGTAAACAATGTCAAATACTGCCCCATCATTGGTGTCAGTAGAAAGAATAGTTCCCCATCATTGGTGTCAGTAGAAAGAATAGTGCCCCATCATTGTTGTCAGTGGAAGAAATAGCACCCCATCATTGGTGTCAATGGGAAGAACAGTGCCCCATCATTGGTATCAGTGGAAGGAATAGTGCCCCAACATTGGTGTCAGTGGGAAGAATGGTGTCCCATCATTGGTGTCAGTAGAAAGAATAGTGCCCCATCATTGTTGTCAGTGGGAGGAATAGTGCCTCATCATTGGTATCAGTGGGAGGAACAGTGCCCCATCATTGGTGTCACTGGAAGAAATAGCACCCCATCATTGGTGTCAATGGGAAGAATAGTGCCCCATCATTGGTATCAGTGGGAGGAATAGTGCCCCATCATTGGTATCAGTGGAAGGAATAGTGCCCCATCATTGGTGTCAGTGGAAGGAATAGCG